>NC_135810.1:119011999-119311999 GCF_964213995.1 Mustelus asterias
TGCTGAGTTGGGGATCTTCAGCGTCCGCGTAAATATGAATGCTGTGCCTTCGGCTGATGTCACCGAGGGGCGGCGCGTGGATGAGAAATAGGAGAGGGGCGCGGTTAGATCCGTGGGAGACAACAGAGGTAACGGGACAGGAGCAGGAAGAGAAGACATTGCAGGAGATTCTCCAGCTACCATAAGAATAGAACTGGGTGAGTGCAGTCTCTCTCAGCTGGATGACAATGGAGAGGTGTTAGAGGAGAATGGTATGGTCTGCCATGTCAGTGGCTGCAGAAGGTGAGGAGGGAAGATTTACCGTGCGTTGTGACTGATCAGAGTTGCTTTGGTACTGTTTCATTCATGGGACATGGGTGTCATTGGCTGTAAGAAGTCTCACAACAACACCACCCTGTCCAACAGGTTTATTTGGTAGCAAAAGCCACAAGCTTTCGGAGCGCTGCTCCTTCGTCAGGTAAGTGGGAGTTCTGTTCACAAACAGGGCACATAAAGACAAAATCAATTTACAAAATAATGGTTGGAATGCGAGTCTTTACAGGTAATCAAGTCTTAAAGTTACAGACAATGTGAAGGAGCAGCGCTCCGAAAGCTAGTGGCTTTTGCTACCAAATAAACCTGTTGGACTTTAACCAGGTGTTGTGAGACTTCTTACCATGTTTACCCCAGTCCAATGCCAGCATCTCCACATCATGTCATTGGCTGGCCAGCGTTTATTGTCCATCCTTACTATCCCCAAGGCAGTTGAGAGTCAACCACATTGCTGTGGCTCTGGAGTCACATGTAGGCCAGACCAAGTAAGGACGGCAGATTTCCTTCCCTAAAAGGACATTAGTGAACCAGATGGGTTTTTCCAACAATCAACAATGGTTTCATGATCATCAGTAGATTCTTAATTCCAGGTTTTTTTTGTTGAATTCAAATTCCACCATCTGCCGTGGTGGGATTCGAACCCGGGCCCCCAGAACATCAGCTGAGTTTCTGGATTAATAGTTTAATGATAATACCACTAGGCCATCACCTCCCCTGTACTGAGACAGGGTGGAAATCTAATTGGAGGAATACAAACACGGAGTTCCGGGAAAGGGGGGGCTGAAATGGGGTGACATTGAGGGAAAGGGGGTGAGAGCAGGATGTTGATTGGGGGGGGGGGGGGGGGGGATCAGGATATTGAATTCGATGATCACCCATGATCAAAATGAATGGCGGAACAGGGTCAAAATGCTGAATGACCTACTCCTGCTTCTAATTTCTATGTTTCTAAATGGGAGATTCAAAGCAAATGGGGCTAGGAGAGGGTCCAAAGTGGGGAGGGTTGCTTGCTGGATACAGAGAAAGGGGCCTCGGAGGATCTGAGATGCCCTCGGATAGAAAACAATTTTCATTTCCAAATTATAGAAAGGTGAAGAAGTTTGCTGTAAGCATTTTTATTATTCATTGTCGGGGTGTAAACAATTATTCCTCATCTTGGGGATGGTGGCGGCCCTCTTGCAGGAGAGAGTTAAGTGTTAACCATGTTGATATACATCTGGAGTCACATATTCATCAGGGTATTTGATTTATTATTGTCACATGTATTAGTATACAGTGAAAAGTATTGTTTCTTGTGTGCTATACAGACAAAACATACCGTTCATAGAGAAGGAAAGGAGAGAGTGCAGAATGTAGTGTTACAGTCATAGCTAGGGTGTAGAGAAAGATCAACTCAATGCAAGGCAAGTCCATTCAAAAGTCTGACAGCAGCAGGGAAGAAGCTGTTCTTGAGTCGGTTGATACGTGACCTCAGACTTTTGTGTCTTTTTCCCGACGGAAGAAGGTGGAAGAGAGAATGTCCGGGGTGTGTGGGGTCCTTGATTATGAGTTAATTATGGGTGAGCAAGAACAACAGGCTCCCTTCTGTTAACCAATGGGGACTTCAACAACAATGGGACAGCTTCACAGTTACTTTTACTGATCCCGGCACTTTGCTTCCAGCTTTTTAAAGATGAGTTTAAATTATCAAGCGGCGATGGTGGGATTTGAGTTTGCATCATCTGGGTTATCAGTCCAGCAACGTAACCACTGCTGTACTCCATCCACTTTTATATTAAAGAAGGAAATAAGTTAACTTTAATGCATTGCATGACCTCACTTTATCAAGGTCAAATGTGTACCATCTATAAGATGCAATGTAGAAATTCACCAAAGATTCTTGGACAGCACCTTCCAAACCCACAACCGCATCTGGAAGGACAAGGGCAGCAGATACATGGGAACACCACCACCTGCAAGCTCCCCTCCAAGCCACTCACCATCCTGACTTGGAAATATATCGCCGTTGCTTCGCAGTCGCTGGGTTGTTCTGATGAAGGGTCATCAGCCTGAAATGTTAGCTCTATGTCTGACAGAAACATGTTTTTAGTGAGGAGCTGAAGGAAATCAGCATTAGTAGAGAAATGGTTTTGGGGAAATTGATGGGATTGAAGGTGGATAAATCTCCAGGTCCTGATAATCTTCACCCCAGAGTACTTATGGTCGTGGCCCTGAAAATAATACATCCATTGGTGGTTATCTTCCAAAATTCTTTGGACTCAAGATTGGTTTCTACAGATTGGAGGGTAGCTAATGTAAGCCCGCTATTCAAAAAGGGAGGTCGGGGGAAAACAGGGAACTTTCGACCAGTGAGCCTTACGTCAGTACTGGGGGAGTTGCTAGAGTCCATTATCAAGGATATCACAACTCAGCATTTGGAAGGCAGTGGTATAATCAGACAAAGTCAGCATGGATTTACAAAAGGGAAATCATGCTTGACGATTCTATTGGAATTCTTTGAGGATGTAGCTAATAGAGTTGACCAAGGAGAACAAGTGGATGTGGTTTATTTAGACTTTCAGGGGGCTCTCAGCAAGGTCTCACATAACAGACTACTATGTAAAGTTAAAGCACATGGGATTGCAGGTAATGTCCTGAGATGGATAGAAAGCTGGTTAGCAGATAGGAAGCAAAGAGTTGGCATAAATGGGTCTTTTTCTGATTGGCAATTCACCAAAGATCCTTAGACAGCACCTTTCAAAAGCACAACCACTTCCATCTAGAAGGACAAGGGCAGCAGATACATGGGAACACCACTTCCTGCAAGTTCCCCTCCAAGCCACTCACCATCCTGACTTGGAAATATATCGCCGTTCCTTCGCAGTCGCTGGGTCAAAATCTTGGAATTCCCTCCCTAACGGGCATTGTGGGTCAACCCACAGCACGTAGCGATTCAAGAAGTCAGCTCACCACCACCTTCTCAAGGGCAATTAAGGATGGACAATAAATGCTGGCCAGCCAGTGGTACCCATGTCCCACGGATGAATAAAAATATATTTAAAATCTACGCTCTCATCCTGCTGACTCTCTTCTTGTTGGATTTTTGTCAAACTGTATCAATCATTTTAAATTGCTGTGCCAACTTTTGTAATGAAAATTACCTGTATAAACCTTCCTTTTTTTTAATTATCCGTGGGACATGGGTGTCACTGGATAGCCAGCATTTATTGCCCATCCCTAGTGCCCTTGGAGGGCAGTTGAGAGCCAACCACATTGCTGGGGCTCTGGAGTCACATGTAGGACCATCCAGGTAAGGAGGCTGATTTCCTTCCCTAAAGGACATTCGTGAACCAGATGGGTTTTTCCAGCAATCGACAATTGTTTCATGGTCATCAGTAGGTTCTTAATTCCAGATATTTTGTACTGAATTCAAATTCCACCAGCTGCCGTGGTGGGATTCGAACCCGGGCCCCCAGAACAATAGCTGAGTTTCTGGATCAATAGTCCAGTGATCGTGCCACCGCCTCCCCTTCCTGACAGCAATGACACTATTGCTTCAGTTTTGAGTCCCGATTCCTTAGCCTGTACTGTGCAGAAACTCGAAAACATAGGAATGGTTGGGGGGGGGGGGGGGGGCATTCAGCCCCTCAAGCCTGTTCCAGCATTCAGTTGAAATATGGCTCATCTGAATTTTAACACCATTGCTTTTAACCTTTGCTTAGTCAAAGTCTCTTATCTGGGTCAGTTTTGGTGATTGAATCCAGCCTTAGCAGTATCTTTGGGAGGAGAGAACTCCAGATTTCTACTATCCTCTGTGTGAAGAAGTGCTTCCTGACATCACCCTGAATGTCTCGCTCTGATTTTAATTTTATGGTTCCTTGTTCTGGACACCCTCATCAGGGGGAAATTATCCATCATCTTAAACAGCTCCGTTAGGTTACGCCTTATTTCTATATTTGTGAATACAAGGCTAGGCCTGCAAACCAGTCCTCATGATTTTAACCTTTTAGCTTGGGTATCATTTTGGTGGGCTCTACTTTCCAATTGGGCTTGGAATTTAAAAACTGATAGTTTCAGGGCAAAGATTTTATATAAAAATAAAGGGTGTATGTAAAATCTGGGCGGATTTATTTCTGTGTTCTGTTTCAATTACTCCTCCTTGCCAAGCACCACTTCACCTGAAGGCAGCATTTGGTATTCAGATCCTCTGCACAGCTGATGTTTTATTTATATTTTTTTCATCCTCCACTACTTCCCTTGACGGATCAGGCATCTGACTCTGCACAGTTCGTATCGGAACAGCAGCCTGCTGCTTGATCAGTGCCTGAATGGGAGTTTCTATCTAAGTTACTTCTGAAGACAGCGCTGTGTATTCTGATGTGCCAGTTGCTGTGCCCCAGCATCCAGCATATGCACTGCATGCATAAATGATTCTAGCAGCTTCTTGCCAGAGGCAGAGATCTTTGGTGGGCCCATTGAAACCAGGGAGTGGGCTGGTGCCTTGCTCTTGGAATTGTGCTGACCGGACAGTTTGTTGACAATACTACTTGTGTGACAGTGTAAATGGATTATTGTTTGGCCTGAAGACTGGTTTCACATTTTCGCTATTCATCGGCTCATGCAGCTCGCAGCTGATGTAACCCAATAAAGATGATCCTCAGAATGCTGATGTCTTTCCAGGATACGGTGCAATCTGCATGAATTTCCGACTGTCTGTACTCTCTCTCTCTCTCCTCTCCCTCCCCCTCCCCTCTCTCTCTCTCTCTCTCTCCCTCCCCCTCTCTCTCTCCCCCTCCCCCCCCCCCCCCCTCTCTCTCTCTCCCTCCCCCCCCTCTCTCCCTCCCCCTCTCTCTCTCCCTCCCCCCTCTCTCTCTCCCTCCCCCCTCTCTCTCTCCCTCCCCTCTCTCTCTCTCCCTCCCCCCCCCCTCTCTCTCTCCCTCCCCCCCTCTCTCTCTCTCCTCCCCCCCCCTCTCTCTCTCTCTCTCCCTCCCCCCCTCTCTCTCCCTCCCCCCCTCCCCCCTCTCTCTCCCTCCCCCCCTCTCTCTCCCTCCCCCCCTCTCTCTCCCTCCCCCCCTCTCTCTCCCTCCCCCCCTCTCTCTCCCTCCCCCCCTCTCTCCCCCCCCCTCTCTCTCTCTTCCTCCTCTCCCCCCCCCCTCCCTCTCTCTCCCTCCTCTCTCCCCCCCCCCCCCTCCCTCCCTCTCTCTCTCTCTCTCTCCCTCCCCCCGGTAATGTTACTGGACCAAAAAGCCAGAGGCCTGGTCTAATGATCCAGAGACATGAGTCCAAATCCCACTACGGCAGCTGGGATTTACAATTACATTGATATAAATTTAATACCTCGTGTCAGTAAGGGCAATCATGAAACTGGTGGATTGTCGCAAAAACCCATCTGGTTCACTAATGTCCTTCAGGGATGAAAATCTGCTATCCTCACCTGGTCTGGCCTGCATGTGACTCCAGTCCCACAGCCAAGTGGTTGACTCTTAACTGCCCTCTGAAGTGACTGAGCCACTCTGTTGTATTCTGAGGGTAATTAGGAATGAGCAACGATGACCTTGCCATCGACACCCATATCTCATGAATGATTATAAAGGCTTCCAGCACTGAAGAAGGTTATTCGGCCCATCTGTGCTGGAATTGGGAGGAATTTATTACTCAATGGTTTTTGAAGTGGGGTAGAGCTAAACCCCCCCACCCCACGGCACCCTCATTCCCTTCTGTAAACCCACAATCCTTTAAACTTTTAGTTGGTCACTTACCATGCCCCACTTGAGTTGTTTCATTTAAATTCAGTCAAAGTTTTCTCCAAATCATTTGTTAATTTTTTCTCTCTCTCTCATAATACCTAGTACCTGCTCCGTAGGTGAAGTTTTGTCTTTCATTCCAGCCTGTGTGGGAATAATCTGCATCTTTTATACTGCGCGCAGTTAGTGACGTGAGAATGCCAGTGGTTGCTATTTAAAAGTTTGCCTTGGGGTGTGTTTTTTTTTGTTCCATTTTGAGGTGAGGGTTGTTCTTGCTGAGGAACTAAACACAATTTATTCAGGGCAGTCAGTGCCAGTGTTAAGCGCAGGTTATGTGTAAGCATGTGTATATATATCGTTCTTTGCATTTCAGAATCAGTTGGGTTATTATGCCAGTTCTCATTGTGCTGAATATCCCCCGTTTCGTATTGAACTGCAGGGAATTGTACACGGGCAGTGAATGTGCCTTCTGTAAAGCTGCCAATTTGGCTGTCGACCTGATTTAATGTCAGTGAAAAGTCTGTGAAGGACAGCGATGCCAAAAATATATTGGTTGCTACAAGCGGGATAAGGGTTCAGCGCACCCACAGGTAGACACGGAACAACAGCTCTGACACTAAATGTCATTGCAGTCTGTCTCTGCATCTAGATAGCAACCAGATTGTACCATGAATTATAAAGTGTGTGCGTGGGGTTTGAAGTAAGGCGCTTTTTTTTTTAACATTCTGAACTCCAGTCTAGCACCCCCTGCATCACCGCTGCTCACAACGGGCACCCCCGTAGCTTCTCTAATTCAGTGTTCAGTTAATTAAAAGCGCTGCTTTTGTCCTCTGGGTGCATATCCACGAGGAATTTGAGAATATTCTGAGTGTACACAGACAGATGCAGCAACTGGGGCAGGGAACAGTAATAACGTGAATCATACTGCACAGACAGCTCTTTCGAGGTGTTTGGAGAAAACTGCTAGAATTTTGGAACATTCAGCCGTATATACATATAATATATATTATATATCTTCTTCCAGGATTTTACTTCCTGGGGAGCACTTTCCATGTGTTGGACATTCTTCGTGTGAACTAGTTTAAACCTGTATCTGTCTTACTGCCATAGCTTGAGTAAATAATTTGCCATTTAGAGTTATATGTCACCTCCTTAAGAAACGATAAAGCCTTAAGTTTTGCCACTTTGCTTCCAAGCTCATTTTTCTGATGTTGGGAACATTGGTTTTTCTTTCTGAGAGAGATTTGAAAGTCTTGTGTCTTGGTGACCAGAAGTGGGTCTGGTGGGCAGTGTAAACTCGCTGTTGCACACCGTATGTCACTTGTTTTTGACCAGTGCTCCTCTGTTTTCAGTGATGTATTCATTTAATTTTGCAATTGAAATTATAAGATGTTTACTTGTTAAACCAATTTATATAGGTGGCACAGCGGTTAGTACTGCTGCCTCACAGGGACATGAACTCGGGTTAAATTCCAGCCTTGGGTAATTGTATGTGTGGAATCTGCACATTCTCCCTGGGTTTCCTCCGGGTGCTCCGGTTTCTTCCCACAGTCCAAAGATGTGCAGGTTCGGTGGATTGGCCATGCTAAATTGTCCCTTAGTGTCCCGGGATGTGCAGGTTAGGGGGGGTTAACCATGGTTAATGCTGGGTTACGGGTATAGGGTCGGGGAGAGGGCCTGGGTAAGACACTCTGTCAAGAGAGACAGTGTGGATTCTATGGGCCGAATGGCATTCTGCACTGTAGGGATTCTATGATACCTTTTAGCCAACCAGCCGGTAGTTGACAGGAGCCTGGACTGATTTCTCTTTTCTTCTCTCTCTTTGTCTAGTTGAAGTACTGATCCACCAACCAAGGGACAAAACTACCACTATCTTGCTCTCTGTGGCTCATAAGCTTGCCATGTATTTATCCCCATATCAATCCAGGCAGCTCAGCCAGTATAGTTTCAACAAAGCCCCTCACATGGGGTGGTGGTGCACCCAACTGGTGATGAAGGTCCACTTCCTGGCCCTACTTTTTTGTTGGTGATTCTGAACAGAAAAATGTTTCCACGTTTGAACATAAGTAAGAATCTTGTTGGTGAGCAATCCCAGGATGGTGCATGGAGGCCATTCAGCTCATCACTTCTGCACCAGGTCTTTCAAAGAGCAATCTAATCAGCCCAGTTCACTGCTCTTGCTCCATAGCATTGTGATATTTGCTCCTTTAGGTATTTATCCATCTCCGTTCAGAAGCTGCTATTGAACCTGTATCCTTGACTCCATTCGGCTGTGCATTTTAAATGCTAACCATTCATCCCACGAGTCTTTCCTCGTGTCACCTCTGATTCTTTTCCTAGTCACCTTAGACATGAAGCCTCTGGTTTTTGGTGGGTGGAAATAGTTTCCTATTGACTCTGTATTCTAAACTCTTAATGATTGTAAATACTGCGATCCGGACCTCCCCTTAACCACCTCTGCTTTAACAAGGACAACCCCAGCTTCTCCAGCCCGACCATGTAACTAATCCCTCTTTGCAACCATTCTAGTAAAAGCTCTTCTGTGACCTCTCTTGAGCCTCCGCATCCCAATGTACAAAAACCATCGTCACTGGGATTGAAACGCTTGCATTGCTGAGTGGTGACCTGTTGTCTGCAACCTTCCATCGATGGCTTGAAATCAATAGCACAGTGTGACTTAATGAAACCGAAACCCTTGCAACATCCGCATTCATGACAAAATATGGACATTGTATATGTTACCAAGGACCTCTGTAAAAGGAACATAATGTAGAGCAGCTAATTCACGATCATGCAGGACAGTTGAAAAGGGTGGGAGAGAAGATTAAGTCAGGACACTGGGTTGTGAGGTCTTTGCAGATTGAGTGGAACCTACTCTTTTTCTTCTTGTCACACCTTTGATCCTATATTATTAGTCCATTTTGAATGATACGTTGAATGTCATAAGTGTGGAAACTGAGAGATACAGCTGCCAGTTAGTACAAAGCAAGCTGCCGCAAACAGCAATTTGCTTTTCAACATCATCTGTTTTTGTGACATTGATTGAGACCAGGTTAGTGGGACTAACTCCCCTACTCTTGTACAAAGTGATGCCTTGGAATCGCCTGAAAGGACAGATGGGGCCTCTGACAGTGCAGCATTCCCTCCCCACTGCACTGGAATGTCGGCCTAGATTTTCTCCAAGTCCTGGGTGGGACTTGAACTCACAACCTTCTGACTCAGAGTCAAGGGTGCTACCAACTGAGCCATTATTGATAAATGTGTGTTCTGTTTAATTTGACTAGTTTTAATCTGATTTAACCCATTTGCCAAGAAGGAGCTGGGAAGTGACCAATTTAAAATGCAAGCATTGGTGGACCAGGAGCCAATGGAAACAGGTTCTCCTGACCATTCTCCCAATTTCACCCCAAACTGAACCAGAGGCTTCATGTCTAAGGTGACTAGGAAAAGAATCAGAGGTAACACAACGAAAGACTATTTCACGGGATGAATGGTTAGCATTTAGAATGCACAGCCGAATGGAGTTATCCTAAAATAATCTGGAACAAAAACAGAAAATACGGGAACAGCTCAGTAGGTCTGACAGCATCTGCAGAGAGAGAATAGAGCGAGGCTGTGACTAATGCCATTAGTTTCAACCTGGTCGTGGATAAGGATAGATCTGGTCCTCGGGTTGAAGTTCTGAACTGGAAAAAGGCCAAATTTGATGAAATGAGAAGGGATCTGGGAAATGTGGGTTGGCACAGGCTGTTCTCTGGTAAGGATGTAAATGGAAAGTGGGAGGCCTTCAAAGGTGAAATTTTGAGAGTGCAGAGTTTGTATGTTCCTGTCAGGATTAAAGGCAAAGTAAATAGGAATAAGGAACCTTGGTTCTCGAGGGAGATTGTAACACTGATTAAGAGGAAGAGAGAGTTGTATGAAATGTACAGGCAGCAAGGAACACATCAGATGCTCGAGGAGTATAAAAAGTGCAAGAAGCTACTTAAGAGGGAAATCAGGAGGGCTAAAAGAAGACATGAGGTTGCTTTGGCAGACAGAGTGAAGGAAAATCCAAAGAGCTTCTATAGGTATGTTAGGAGCAAAAGGATAGTGAGGGATAAAATTGGTCCTCTTGAAGACCAGAGTGGTAGACTGTGTATGGAACCAAAAGAGATGGGGGAGATACTAAATGGTTTTTTTGCATCCGTATTTACTGAGGAAACGGGCATGGAGTCTACGGAAATAGGGCAAACTGGTAGGGAGGCCATGGAACCTTTACAGATTAAAGGGGAGGAGGTGCTCGCTGTCTTGAGGCAAATCAGAGTGGATAAATCCCCAGGACCGGACAGGGTATTCCCACGGACCTTGAGGGAAGCTAGTGTTGAACTTGCAGGGGCCCTGGCAGACATATTTAAAATGTCAGTATTCACGGGGGAGGTGCCGGATGATTGGAGGGTGGCTCATGTTGTTCCGTTGTTTAAAAAAGGTTCCAAAAGAAATCTGGGAAATTATCGGCCAGTAAGTTTGACGTCGGTGGTGGGCAAGTTATTGGAAGGTGTGATAAGGGATAGGATCTACAAATATTTGGATAGACAGGGACTTATTAGGGAGAGTCAACATGGCTTTGTGCGTGGTAGGTCATGTTTGACCAATCTATTAGAGTTTTTCGAGGAGGTTACCAGGAAAGTGGATGAGGGGAAGGCGGTGGATGTTGTCTACCTGGATTTCAGCAAGGCCTTTGACAAGGTCCCTCGTGGGAGGTTAGTTAGGAAGGTTCAGTCGCTAGGTATACATGGGGAGGTAGTAAATTGGATACGACACTGGCTCAATGGAAGAAGCCAGAGAGTGGTTGTGGAGGATTGCTTCTCTGAGTGGAGGCCTGTGACTAGTGGTGTGCCGCAGGGATCGGTGTTGGGTCCATTGTTGTTTGTCATCGATATCAATGATCTGGATGATAATGTGGTAAATTGGATCAGCAAGTTTGCTGATGATACAAAGATTGGAGGTGTAGTGGATAGTGAGGAAGGTTTTCAAAGCTTGCAGAGGGATTTGGACCAACTAGAAAAATGGGCTGAAAAATGGCAAATGGAATTTAATGCAGACAAGTGTGAGATATTGCACTTTGGAAGGACAAACCAAAGAAGAACGTACAGGGTAAATGGTAGGACTCTGAAGAGTGCAGTTGAACAGAGGGATCTGGGAATACAGGTACAGAATTCCCTAAAAGTGACGTCACAGGTGGATAGGGTCGTAAAGAGTGCTTTTGGTACATTGGCCTTTATAAATCGGAGTATCGAGTATAAAAGTTGGAGTGTTATGGTAAGGTTATATAAGATGTGGAGATGCCGGCGTTGGACTGGGGTAAACACAGTAAGAAGTTTAACAAAACCAGGTTAAAGTCCAACAGGTTTATTTGGTAGCAAAAGCCACACGAAAGCTTGTGTGGCTTTTGCTACCAAATAAACCTGTTGGACTTTAACCTGGTGTTGTTAAACTTCTTACAAGGTTATATAAGGCATTGGTGAGGCCGAGTTTGGAGTATTGTGTACAGTTTTGGTCACCTAGTTACAGGAAGGATGTAAATAAGATTGAAAGAGTGCAGTGAAGGTTCACAAGGATGTTGCCGGGACTTGAGAAGCTGAGTTACAGAGAGAGATTGAATAGGTTGGGACTTTATTCCCTGGAGCGTAGAAGATTGAGGGGAGATTTGATAGAGGTGTATAAGATTTTGATGGGTATAGATAGAGTGAATGCAAGCAGGTTTTTTCCGCTGAGGCTAGGGGAGAAAAAAACCAGAGGGCATGGGTTAAGGGTGAAAGGAGAAAAGTTTAAAGGGAATATTAGGGGGGGCTTCTTCACGCAGAGAGTGGTGGGAGTGTGGAATGAGCTGCCGGATAAAGTGGTAAATGCGGGGTCACTTTTAACATTTAAGAAAAACTTGGACAGGTTCGTGGATGAGAGGGGTGTGGAGGGATATGGTCCAAGTGCAGGTCAGTGGGACTAGGCGTAAAATGGTTCGGCACAGACAAGAAGGGCCAAAAGGCCTGTTTCTGAGCTGTAATTTTCTATGGATCTATGAAGGGTCATCCAGACTGGAAACATTGGCTCTATTTTCTCTCCACAGATGCTGTCAGACCTGCTGAGATTTTCTGTTTATGTTCGTATCCTAACTTGTATCTAGTCCTCCCTTCATCCCCGTGCCCTATAAAGTTCATTGATTGTCTGTCTCGTCCTTGTTTTCAATTCCCCCATCCACCACCACCCTGACCTCACTTTTCTCTCCCTTTGAAATCTACAACCATCCAAGATGTCCGTGCTCCTTCAATTCTGCTGGCACTTGTGCATTGCTGACTTCATTCACCCCATCATTGTGTCTTTAGCTGTGTGACTCCTCAGCTCTGGAATTACTGGGGCGGCATGGTAGCACAGTGGTTAGCACTACTGCCTCACAGCGTCAGGGACCTGGGTTCAATGCCTGGCTTGGGTCACTGTCTGTGCGGAGTCTGCACGTTCTCCCTGGATCTGTGTGGATTTCTTCCGGATGCTCCAGTTTCCTCCCACAGTCTGAAAGACGTGCTGGTTAGATGCATTGGCTGTGCTAAATTCTCCCTCAGTGTACCCGAACAGGCGCCGGAGTGTGACAACTAGGGGATTTTCACAGTAACTTCATTGCAGTGTTAATGTAAGCCTACTGGTGACACTAATAAATAAACTTTTAAACTTTACCTGCCAAAACCTCTTCACCTTCACTTCTCTCTCTCAACCTTTAGTATGTTCCTTTAAACCTATCTCTAACCTGCCCTAATGGCGATTCTTTTGTCTCAGTGTCAGTTTATCACCTGATTACATTTTTCTAAAGGAACTTCTGTAAAGTGTTTTATTGCATTAAGAATGCAATGTAAAGAAAAGTTGTTGATATTATAGACTTGCCTCTGGAACCTGCAGCAAAAAGGGGCATTATGGAGATCCTTTTTGATACAATTCATAAGAGGTAGAATGCTGATAGATTGAGCACAATGGAGCAATTATCTGTGTGCACCCTGTAATATGTCTGCGCGGTACTTTCCTTCTTGTGGGTTTTTGCATGCTTCTGTAATTGTACAGACTGTGTAGTGTGTAGCAAGTGTACGTTTTTATAGGTGTTACCTTGTAGGGATTAATAGCCTCTATGGGAAAAATTACTGATATTCCATTCTCATGTTTCCACGGAGTGTGATCCCAAAAACATTGGTTATAGGCTTGTAATAAAAATAGAATTCGATTGACCATATCAGTGTAAACACCAGCACTTGACTTTGAACATTTTGCTAGTTTCTCTCTGAGGGAAAGTTTGCTTCTTGTACTTGCTGTGCAGTTTAGCTGATTACCTGTGATATAGGGTAACCTTAGAAGCAGCAAGGATCATGTTTCAAGATTTTAAAAAAAATGTTTGCCAGCCTTTTCTTAAAGTTTTACCTTGTTCTGATTTTCAGCCGACTGTCTTGGTTTGATGGATCTGGAATGGGATTCTCCTTGGAATATCCGACCATCAGTTTACATGCCGTGTCCCGAGATGCCACTGTTTATCCACAGGAGCACTTGTATGTGATGGTGAATGCCAAGCTAGGAGGTGAGGCTTGTGTCCTTTCATCTTTTTTTAAACTGGGGAGTTAAGTGAGGTTGTGGGGTGGGGGGGTCCTGTTTTGCCTACCTCCCCATGACTTTTGAAAGCATTTACCTTTTATGGAGTTTAGTGGCAGTATTCCAGTACCTGCAGTGAGTAGATTTGCCATACTGTTCGACTGAGGGCATCAAAGCTTATGTCAATCATCTGTCCCCCCTGCCATCCAATCATTTCATAGCATATCTCATGCAGGAAAAGGCCTTCGGTCTATCCAATCTAGCCCAACGGTGTCCAATCTCTGTTTCTATGTTGACATGTGATTATTGAACTCCGTGACAATTTGACCCCTGAAATGCAAGCAGCTCGGTTCCATTCAAGTTCATTTCTCTCACTCGTTCAATGATCTTGATAGAATCTTATCAGCCTGGAGGACTATTCTTGACATTAGTACCTCACTGGTGAGTAAATTCTAAATCGGATAACCCAATCCAATATCTGTTAGCATTAGAACTCGAGTATCAGCTGTGACTCAGCGGTGGCTGTCTTGCCTGCGGGTTAGAACATTGTATTCAAGTCCACCTCCAGAGAATAAATATCCAAATTACTGCATAGTTGGATGTTCTGTAATTCAGATGAGGCATTAAACCAGGCGCCTCCTGCCCTTTATCATGTCACATCTTTAAAAGGATGTGGGTGTCACTAGTAAGGCCAGCATTTGTTGTCCATCCCTAATTGCCCTCGAACTAAAGGGCTTACTAGACCGTTTTAGAGTGCAGCTAAAATAAGTAATCTGCATTGCTGTGGCTCTGCGCGTCAAAAGTGTTTCATTGACTGGAAAACACTTGGGAGACATCAAGACATCTTGAGCTCATGAAAGGAGCTATATCAAGTCTTTCTTTGTGGTTCCATGATATGTACCCTAAGAGCAACAGAGATTGGGGAGGCGATGGCAAAGTGGTATTATCGCTAGACTATTAATCCAGAAATTTAGCTAATGTTCTGGGGACCCGGGTTCAAATCCCACAGCAGATGATGGAATTTGAATTCAATAAAAAAAATCTGGAATTAAGAATCTACCGATGTCCATGAAACCATTGTCGATTCTCAGGAAAACCCACCTGGTTCACTAATGTCCTTTAGGGAAGGAAATCTGCCGTCCTTACCTGGTCTGGCCTACATGTCACTCCAGAGCCACAGCAGTGTGGTTGAATCTCAGCTGCCCTCCAAGGGCAACTAGGGATGGGCAATACATGCTGGCCCAGCCAGCGACGCCCATATCCCACGAGTGAATAGAAAAAAATTTGGGCAGCTCTGATGGAACTTGACCATCACAACATCTTTTATTTGCTGGCTAAACATATTTACAAACAAAAGAGAAGCAGAAGGTAGAGTTAATGTTTCAGGTCGATAACCTTGCGCGGTTCTGACGAAAGGTCGTCAACCTAAAGCATTAACCGTACCTTCCTCTCTTCGCAGATGCTGCCTGGCCTGCTGAGTGGATTCCAGCTTTTTCTATTTGACTCTTTATTTTTTGGCTTTTAAAACAAATACTGCTCGACAGTGATACCTTTGCTGAAATAACAATGCTATCTTTGCATACAAGCCGAGGAATGTAAAGAAACAAATATGGATGAAAAGGCCCCCGATGGAGAGGAGGGGGAGGATGACGATGACAGCGATCCAATCACAGAGGTTCGATTTGTGCCGGTGGATAAAACAGCCTGTGAGTACCAGTCTCTCTACAGTCCTAGCAGGAAACCCATTCCTTGTGTCAGTCGCTTTATGTGGAGGAGACTTCCAGAATGTGTCACGAATTTGAACCAGCTCTCCCCACCTCTGCCCTACTGCTGTGGTCATCTTGGCCTTTAACTTTTCCAATATACATTTGCGAGTCATGTTGACTGTTTTAAATATCTTCCGCCAATTGCATCTCTACTTGCTCTTTGAATGGAGCAACTAATCCCTCTACCATCTTCTCTGCTGAAGAACTGTACCTCTGCTTTACATTTCAATTTCATTTTCCTTAAAAGATGCAGTGGTATCTGCCTTAATGAGACACAGTGGCAAAGCATTCTGTCCTTCAATCTTCCACTTAAAATTCCCATCCATCCTTCTTGCCTGGGGCTCCCATTTTAAATTGATGTCTGCTGGCTCCAGAACCAGACAGCAATCTTCACATGTTCACTATCATTTAGACATTTTTAAAGTAGTAAGAAACTATTACAAAGAAATTGGATTTATTGAGCTCCTTTCATATACTTGGGTCACCCCAAAGAATTTCACAGGCAATTAAATACTTTTAAAGTGTACTGATGATCCTTAACTAGGCAGAGGCAGCAGCCAGTTTGTGCACAGCAATAGTTTCACAAAGTGCAGTGAGCTAAATAACCAGATAATCTGCTTTCAGGTATTGCTTAAGGGATAAATGTTGCACAGGGCAACACCTTCTGATCTTTTAATAATGCTGTGGATCTTTTAAACTCACATGAGTTTAAAAGGGCGGCACGGTAGCACAGTGGTTAGCACTGCTGCTTCACAGCTCCAGGGTCCCGGGTTCGATTCCCGGCTCGGGTCACTGTCTGTGTGGAGTTTGCACATTCTCCTCGTGTCTGCGTGGGTTTCCTCCGGGTGCTCCGGTTTCCTCCCACAGTCCAAAGATGTGCGGGTTAGGTTGATTGGCCAGGTTAAAAATTGCCCCTTAGAGTCCTGAGATGCGTAGGTTAGTGGGATTAGCGGGTAAATATGTGGGGGTAGGGCCTGGGTGGGATTGTGTTCGGTGCAGACTTGATGGGCCGAATGGCCTCCTTCTGCACTGTAGGGTTTCTATGATTTCTATGATGAGAGGGCAGGCAGAACCACTGTTTAAACCTCGTCCAAAATGACAGCACCCCTGACAGTGACGTACTTTCTCAGCACTGCACTGGAAGGGTGGGATTTCCCAGCCGCGCTCGCCCCAAAGCTGGAAAATCCCACCCAAAGTCAACAGACTTTTGCATGGTCTGCCCCCCCCCCCCCAAACTGCTACGATTCCTGTGGTGGACGGGATGGGAAAATTCCCCCTAAAGTGTCAGCCTGGATTAAATGCTCAAGTCTTTGGAGTAGGACTTGAACCCACGACCTTCTACCCTGACAGCAAGAATGCTGCCCACTGAGCTGCAGTTTCGTGGAGTGTAGTGAGGTGTTGTCTCAGTAACTGAAGTTTCTCCTGATAACTATGGTCTCCCATTCCAGGCGTCATCCTGTGGGCTTTGTGCTAATTGGTGGAGCTCTCTGGCTATTTGTAGTCAGGATCATGGCCACTGGCCCCACTTTGCTTGACTCCAGCTTTAGCTATGAGCAACACATCGCCTGGGACAATAGAATTGCCTTAGTATTCCAGAGGGAACACCGAGAGGATTGCACATCAGCCCCCGCTGGGCATTTTATGTTGGTTGACAGAAGAAAAATTCTGTACTGTTCTCACAGAGCGTGAATAACTGTGAGACTACTGAAGCAGTGAAACCACTTCTCGAATTCTCTGCAGGGCTATTGGAAAATAAAACTTCATTAACACAGAGGCTTTTATGTTTGCAGTTCACTGCCAGAGATTAACTTTATTTCATCCAACTATTAAGGTACGGATCAGAAACCCTGATGTAATGATGGCCGACTAGATCCTAACAGTTTTTCTATTTTGACATTAGCGTGAAGATAAGATATTTCACTCCCGGTGTGATTCTATTGAAACACTAGGGAGCTTTTATGAAAACAAACTTTATTTAACAATACAGTTTAACTATAACAAATTAGCTTAACTTTTACAAATTTAAATCTTTAACATGAAAAGATAAGTTTCTTAACTGCTAACCTAGCTCTATTAGTCCCAATTCAAGCAATATTCCTCATATAGATTTAAACTCCTCTTTAAAATCAGTTATCAACACGCAGGCTTATATGCTTGTACTTGGGCTTGGCAGTCCTTGAGCCTCCAGAACACCTCTGGAGAGAGAGCCCTATTTTCTCCTAGCAGGTCCCAAACAGCCTCCAGAGAGAGAGAGAGACAGAGACACGTCTTGCTTCTTTCAGAACCCAGCAATAACTGCCTACTTTTCCCTGGATAAAAGCAAATTACTGCGGATGCTGGAATCTGAAACCAAAAGAGAAAATGCTGGAAAATCTCAGCAGGTCTGGCAGCATCTGTAAGGAGAGAAAAGAGCTGACGTTTCGAGTCCAGATGATCCTTTGTCAAAGCTAAAAGGCATTGAAAGTGGGAGATATTTATACTGCGGGGGGGGGAGGGGGGGGGGGGGGGCGGAAGATGAGTCAAAGCAACAGAAACCAGGGGAAAGGCTGCTAATGGCTGTCCACAGAGAGAATAAAGGGTGTGAATGGCCAAACGGCAGAGAAGCTGCAAGTGGCGACAGGTGGAGATGTTTGGGAGGGGGGAATGGGACAGAGGTAGAATGTAGAAAAGGAAAAGTGGGGGACAAAAGATAAGGGTAGGGGGGAGGCAAATCAGCCCCCTTTGTTTTCATTCTATTCTATTTTAATTTATTACTGTTTTCTACCTTTTATTGCTGGTCTTTTTTCTCTCTCCCCCCCCCCCCCCCCCCCCTTCAGTCGTTCCTTCTCCCTACTTCATCCCCCTTCCCTTGCCTTTTCGCCCCCGCACTTCCCCTTTTCTACCTCTGTCCCATCTGTCACAGTTTACAGCTTCTCTGCCGTTTGGCCATTCACACCCTTTATTCTCTCTGTGGACAGCCATTAGCAGTCTTTTCCCCTGGTTTCTGTGGCTATGACTCATCTTTCATTCCCTCCCCCTGCAGTATAAATATCTCCCACTTTCTATTGCTTTGATAAAGAGTCATCTGGACTTGAAACGTCAGCTCTTTTCTCAAGTTACAGATGCTGCCAGACCTGCTGAGACTTTCCAACACTTTCTGTTTTGACTTGCTTTTCCCTGTAAGCTGAGCTTCTCCCCTTAAGCACATGATTCTGTCAATCAATCTAACCAAAATCCTACTCTGAAACCCAGGGGGGAAACCAAATAAACAAAAATGCATTGACTCAGATTAAATAAACACATCCCCAGCTAAAGTCAATCATTAGCCTGCATTCTCAGCATGTGAGCTGCCTGGTGCCCAGACAAATTGGCATCATGTAAAGCAGAGCTGTATTTTAAACATACCCCTCACAGGAAACATGATATAAATACATTTCTTTAAAGCACAGTATCATCTCACAACCCATATACATTACTAACCCGTCCTTCCCCACCTCACCCTTCAGGAATCTGTTAGACCTTCAGTGCAGGATGGAGCGAATCTGGTGAAACTGTGGTATTTTGAATAAGCCATTAAACCACACCCCGTCACACGTTGCTATTGAAGTAGTCAGGGAGTTCCGGGCAGCATTTATCCATTAACCCCCCATCGCTGAAGCATTATCTGGTCATTGTCACATGAGTGTAGGCAGGAGTTTGCTGTGTAAATTGGTGACCGTGTTTCCTGCGTTTTGGCAGTAACTAATGTGCAGGGATACAGGGCCAAGAACAAAGAAAAGTACTGCACAGGAACAGGCCCTTCGGCCCTCTAAGCTGATCATTAGACCGGGGAATGGCATTGAGTCTTACTGCTCATTTGGAGAGCCAGTGCAGACACGATGGGCTGAATGGCCTCCTTCTGCATTAACAATTCTGTGGCTACACATCAAAAATACCCCATTTGTTGTAAAGCTCTTTGTGATGTCCTGAGGTGATGAAAGGCACTATATAAATGCAAGCTCTTTCTTTAACTGTTCCTTTCCAGTGGAGCCGATGTTCACAGCAATGTGTGACTGCCAGGCCCTGCACCCTGACCCAGATGACACTGACTCAGAGAATGATTTTGAGGAGGATGATGAAGAGGGAGAGGAATATGATGTGGAAGCACATGGTTAGTAAGATCTTTTCCAAGTCAATTCTATGCACAATAGCTATTTCAACAAAAAATAAAAACTATAATTTTCACTGGCTTGTAATTTTCTTGCATTTAAAAACCAAAAGCCTGTGAGGGTGCTACTTATCGTGCCTCCGAACGCTGCATTACGGAGACCTCTCTGTGAGTTGGACCTTCGTTTGCAGAAGCTTTTAAAAAGATTCTGCTGTTGACCTTTGGACACAGAGTGTGACTTGCATTACCGTCCCACCACAGCGTACATGTTGTAGCACACATTGTGCATTGTGGCAGTGAACCAAGTGGCTGGGGTTTATTGATTTGATTTGATTTATTGTCATATGTATTAGTATACAGTGAAAAGTGCTGTTTCTTCCGCACTATACAGACAAAGCATACCGTTCATGGAGTACAGAGGGGAGAAGGAAAGGAGTGGGTGCAGAATGTAATAGAATTTCATAGAATTCCTACAGTACAGAAAGAGGCCATTCGACCCATCGATTCTACACCAACCACAATCCCACCCAGGCCCTACCTCCATATCCCTACATATTTTACCCACTAATCCCTCTAACCTACGCATCTCAGGACACTAAGGGGCAATTTAGCATGGCCAATCTTCCTAACCCACACATCTTTGGACTGTGGGGGGAAACCGGAGCACCCGGAGGAAACCCACGCAGACACGAGGAGAATGTGCAAACTCCACACAGGCACTGACCCAAGCCGGGAATCGAACCCAGGTCCCTGGAGCTGTGAAGCAGCAGTGCTAACCACTGTGCTACCGTGCCGCCCATAATGTTCCAGTCATAGTTAGGGTGTAGAGAAAGATCAACTTAATGCAAGGAAGGTCCATTCAAAAGTCTGATGGCAGCAGAGAAGAAACTGTTCTTGAGTCGGTTGGTACGTGACCTCAGACTTTTGTATCTTTTTCCTGACAGAAGAACGTGGAAGAGAGAAAGTCCGGGGTGCGTGGGGCCCTTGATTATGCTGGCTGCTTTTCCGAGGCAGCAGGAAGTGTAGACAGAGTCGATGGCTGGGAGATGGTTGGAGGTAGCTCTGGGATTACTTCCAAAGCATGTGGTTGCCCACTCTCACTGACAGCCGTGGTCCAGTGGGTTAGCCCTCTCACCCTTCATAGAATCCTGCAGTGCAGAAGGAGGACATTCGGCCCATCAAATCTGCACCCACCACAATCCCACCTATCCGCATAAGACCATAAGACATAGGAGCGGAAGTAAGGCCATTCGGCCCATCGAGTCCACTCCACCATTCAATCATGGTTGATTTCAACTCCATTTACCCGCTCTCTCCCCATAGCCCTTAATTCCTCGAGAAATCAAGAATTTATCAATTTCTGTCTTGAAGACGCTCAACGTCTCGGCCTCCACAGCCCTCTGTGGCAATGAATTCCACAGACCCACCACTCTCTGGCTGAAGAAATTTCTCCTCATCTCTGTTCTAAAGTGACTCCCTTTTATTCTAAGGCTGTGCCCCCGCGTCCTAGTCTCCCCTGTTAATGGAAACAACTTCCCTACGTCCATCCTATCTAAGCCGTTCATTATCTTGTAAGTTTCTATCAGATCTCCCCTCAACCTCCTAAACTCCAATGAATATAATCCCACGATCCTCAGACGTTCATCGTATGTCAGGCCTACCATTCCTGGGATCATCCGTGTGAATCTCCGCTGGACCCGCTCCAGTGCCAGTATGTCCTTCCTGAGGTGTGGGGCCCAAAATTGCTCACAGTACTCCAAATGGGGCCTAACCAGTGCTTTATAAAGCCTCAGAAGTACATCCCTGCTTTTGTATTCCAAGCCTCTTGAGATAAATGACAACATTACATTTGCTTTCTTAATTACGGACTCAACCTGCAAGTTTACCTTTAGAGAATCCTGGACTAGGACTCCCAAGTCCCTTTGCACTTTAGCATTATGAATTTTGTCACCGTTTAGAAAATAGTCCATGCCTCTATTCTTTTTTCCAAAGTGTACGACCTCGCACTTGCCCACGTTGAATTTCATCAGCCACTTCTTGGACCACTCTCCTAAACTGTCTAAATCTTTCTGCAGCCTCCCCACCTCCTCAATACTACCTACCCCTCCACCTATCTTTGTATCATCGGCAAACTTGGCCAGAATGCTCCCAGTCCTGTCATCTAGATCGTTAATATATAAAGAGAACAGCTGTGGCCCCAACACTGAACCCTGCGGGACACCACTTGTCACCGGTTGCCATTCTGAGAAAGAACCTTTTATCCCAACTCTCTGCCTTCTGTCTGACAGCCAATCGTCAATCCATGTTAGTACCTTGCCTCGAATACCATGGGCCCTTATTTTACTCAGCAGTCTCCCGTGAGGCACCTTGTCAAAGGCCTTTTGGAAGTCAAGATAGATAACATCCATTGGCTCTCCTTGGTCTAACCTATTTGTTATCTCTTCAAAGAACTCTAACAGGTTTGTCAGGCACGACCTCCCCTTACTAAATCCATGCTGACTTGTCTTAATCCGACCCTGCACTTCCAAGAATTTAGAAATCTCATCCTTAACGATGGATTCTAGAATTTTGCCAACAACTGAGGTTAGGCTAATTGGCCTATAATTTTCCATCTTTTTTCTTGTTCCCTTCTTGAACAGTGGGGTTACAACAGCGATTTTCCAATCCTCTGGGACTTTCCCTGACTCCAGTGACTTTTGAAAGATCATAACTAACGCCTCCACCATTTCTTCAGCTATCTCCTTTAGAACTCTAGGATGTAGCCCATCTGGGCCCGGAGATTTATCAATTTTCAGACCTTTTAGTTTCTCTAGCACTTTCTCCTTTGTGATGGCAACCATATTCAACTCTGCCCCCTGACTTTCCTGAATTGTTGGGATATTACTCATGTCTTCTACTGTGAAGACTGACGCAAAGTACTTATTAAGTTCCTCAGCTATTTCCTTGTCTCCCATCACTAGATTACCAGCGTCATTTTGGAGCGGCCCAATGTCTACTTTTGCCTCCCGTTTGTTTTTAATGTATTTAAAGAAACTTTTACTATCATTCCTAATGTTACTGGCTAGCCTACCTTCATATTTGATCCTCTCCTTCCTTATTTCTCTCTTTGTTATCCTCTGTTTGTTTTTATAGCCTTCCCAATCTTCTGACTTCCCACTACTCTTTGCCACATTATAGGCTCTCTCTTTTGCCTTGATGCATTCCCTGACTTCCTTTGTCAGCCATGGCTGCCTAATCCCCCCTCTGATAACCTTTCTTTTGTTTGGGATGAACCTCTGCACTGTGTCCTCAATTACTCCCAGAAACTCCTGCCATTGCTGTTCTACTGTCTTTCCCACTAGGCTCTGCTTCCAGTCGATTTTTGTCAGTTCCTCCCTCATGCGCCTGTAATTACCTTTATTTAACTGTAGAACCCCATGCATTTACCCCAGCTAGTCCCCCTGACACCAAGAGGCAATTTAGCATAGCCAATCCACCTGACCCGCACATCTTTGGACTGTGGGAGGAAACCAGAGCACCCGAAGGAAACCCACGCAGACACGGGGAGAACGTGCAAACTCCACACAGACAGTGACCCAAGCCCGGGAATCGAACCCGGGTCCCTAGCGCTGTGAGGCAGCGGTGCTAACCACTGTGCCACCGTGCTGGCCCCGGCATCTCCACTTCTCTGCTGGGGAGGCAGGCTAACTGCAATTTCAAAATGGCACTGGAGCGTGGCGACTTCTTCCGAACTGTCCCCAGCATAACCTCCCATTCTATCTTTTACACTCATTCTGTGCTTTTAAAGATGTACTCTGACTCTTTTAAACTCCCTTACAATGCTACTACACCTGCACCCTCTCCTCCCCTATATGATCTATGAATGGTATGCTTTGTCTGTACAGCACGCAAGAAACAATACTTTTCACGGAATTCCAATTGGCCTCCACTTCCCAGGCCACTTTTTTCTCTCAAGTGAGAGCAGCAAGTGCTGGAAGTACACATCTGTGAAAAATAACTGCAAGTTAATGTTTTGGAAAACTGAGCTATAAGCATGCATAAAAATAGAGAGAGGGGGAGAAAAGGCAGCTACTCCCGTTATGGAGTGTGAGATGGATGACCTGCAGACTGCATCATCATAAATCATTTGGGTGGCACAGTGGTTAGCACTGCTGCCTCACAGCGCCAGGGACCCGGGTTCGGTTCCAGCCTCAGGTCATTGTCTGTGTAGAGTTTGCACGTTCTCCCTGTGTCTGCGTAGGTTTCCTCCGGTTTCCTCCCACGGTCCAAAGATGTGCGGGTTAGGTTGATTGGCCATGCTAAATTGCCCCTTAGTGTCAGGGGGATTAGCAGGATAAATGAGGGTTACCGGAATAGGGCCTGTGTGGGATTGTGGGGGGTACAGACTCGATGGGCCAAATAGCCTCCTGCACTGTGGGGATTCTATGATAATTGATGATGCATCCGAACCTCCCTCCTGTTCCGTCTAGTTTCTGTTTTTAGTCACAGTTGCTTTTTTTGTTGGTCTTTATTGTCTGTGGCTTTGAACAGAATGATTATTTTGCCTGCGAGTTCAGCCAAAGCTCGATTGAGGGAGGAATTACAATCAAGCAAGATACAACACAAACAGTTGTCTGTGAGCAAGTGGATTATGTCATGAACTATTGGCTCTGTGTTCAATCTCTGCCGACTGTCATGTTGACGAGATTGATTTCCTTTTCTTTACACCCTGGCAAGACTGCCTGGCTTTCTGCCCCCATACCTTAATCCAGTGGAGAAAAAGTGCTCACAGTTTGGCTCTAACTGTGTGAATGCCAGTAGCAGTCTTGACGAGTGTTGAATGGTAGCACAGCTTTCTAATCTCTTTAGTTTTCCAGAATGTGTTGTTCAGAAAGACCCGAGAGGAAGAAGACTAGCCGACTTAAGTGACATGGAGGTGAGGGGAGTGGTGTGGCGGGTAGATCCACTGGAATCTGACAGGGCGAATGGCCTCCTTCTGCACTATCGTGTCTGCACTGATGACAATCCCACCCAGACCCTATCCCGTAACCCCAGGTATTTACCCTAACCTACACATCTTGGGACACTAAGGGGCAATTTAGCATGGCCAATCAACTTAACCCGCACATCTTTGGACTGTGGGAGGAAACCGGAGCACCCGGAGGAAACCCACACAGAGAACGTGCAAACTCCACTCAGTCACCCAAGGCTGGAATTGAACCTGGGACCCTGGCGCTGTGAGGCAGCAGTGCTAACCGCTGCGCCAGTGTGCTCCCTCATTGTGCCACCGTGCCGCAACAGTCCTAGAGTCGTTATGGAGAGCAGGCAGGAAAAGGTTGGGACCCAGAATCATGAGCAGGCTTATGGGGCTGAATGGTCTACTTCTGTTTCATAGAAATCATAGAAACCCTACAGTGCAGAAGGAGGCCATTCGGCCCATCGAGTCCGCACCGACCACAATCCCACCCAGGCCCTACCCCCACATATTTACCCACTAATCCCTCTAACCTACGCATCTCAGGGGCAATTTTAACCTGGCCAATCAACCTAACCCGCACATCTTTGGACTGTGGGAGGAAACCGGAGCACCCGGAGGAAACCCACGCATATGTTCTTATGAGTAGGTTTGTCAAAGATACAGGCTTTAGTGGGTCAGTTGGCCTTTTCTTAGTCTACCTATTGTTGAATATCTTCAGTTTGCTTTGTTGCTCTTGCTGAATCGTTTTGCTTTTTAAGACCATAAGACACGAGCAGAATTAGGCCACTCGGCCCATCGAGTCTGCGCCGCCATTCAATCATGGCTGATATTTTTCTCATCCCCATTCCCCTGCCTTTTCCCCATAACCCCTGACCCCCTCATCAATCAAGAACCTATCTATCTTAAGGAAGGCTTTAAGATTTTCAGTGACCTATTAGACAGTAAATAAGAATGTTCGAAAGAAAATAGGGGTGGCACAGTGGTTAGCACTGCTGCCACACAACGCCGGGGACCCGGGTTCGATTCCCGGCTTGGGTCACTGTCTGTGTGGAGTCTGCACGTTCCCTTCGTGTCTGGGCGGGTTTCCTCCGGGTGTTCCGGTTTCTCCCACAGTCCAAAGATGTGCGGGTTAGGTGGATTGGCCAAGCTAAATTGTCCCTTAGTGTCAGGGGGATTAGCTGGGGTTATGGGGATGGAGCCTGGGTGGGATTGTGGTCGGTGCAGACTTGATGGGCTGAATGGCCTCATTCTGCACTGTAGGATTCTATGATTTTTTGAAATGTGGATGCTGTCTGATGTTGAAAATTCCATATCTAGGCCATAAGACGAATAGGGGTGCTTGAAATTGCGCAAGAGAAAAAAACTAAACAGAAAAGAAAATGTCAGTATTTCAACCATTTGATCAGAGCTGAAAAGCAACAGAGATCTCTTCCAGGGGGCAAAGAGGGGTGCAGCAGAAAGTGGGATCGACCTGGACGTAGTTGAATGACAGATGTCACAGTGCGGTTGCAGGTGTGAATGTGTGAGGATAGCGTGAACCAGACATGCGTGACATACCGTGACAGCAGATCCCCCCGATACAAGCAGCTCCAGGGGAATTTCACAGTAACTTCATTGCATTGTTAATGTAAGCCTTACTTGTGACGAATAAATAAACTTAACTTTACTCCAAGCCACATTTGGGCAGTTGGTGTTTTCCACATTGTATTTATTTTTAAATCTACATCCATGAAATATGACTCAGAATGCTTAGAATGGCGTCTCAGAAGCTTTCTTCATCTTCGCTAACTTGGTATAATCGACAGCTGCACATTGCAGGAATTAAACAAGTATATTTGAGTGATTGGCTTCTTGCACCTTGCAAATGCTTTGCCACATTCTGCTGACTGCTGCCAATCCCAGTACCCACCAAAGTGTTCACAAGGTTATTACTGATAGGGAAGTCCATTTGGCCCATCTTGACTTCTCCATCCAGAATGATCCCAAAGTTCTGCCACTCACTCCTCTATCACCATCTCTCAGTCCAAAGATGTGCGGGCTAGGTTGATTGGCCATTCTAAATTGCCCCTTAGTGTCCCGGGATTCATTGGTTAGAGGGGTTAGTGGGTAAATATATAGGGATATGTGGATGGGGCCTGGGTGGGATTGTGGTTGGTGCAGACTCGATGGGCCGAATGGCCTCTTTCTGCACTGTAGGATTCTATGACCGTTGCAACAACTGATTGAATTTTCTTTTCATTTTATGGGATGTGGGCATCACTGGCTAAACCAGCTCTGACAAAGAGTTATCCAAGCTTGAAACATTGGCTCTATTCTCTCCCCAAGATGCTGTCAGACCTGCTGAGATTTTCCAGAGTTTTCTATTTTTGTTTCAGATTCCAGCAACTGCAGTGATTTGCTTTTAGTTTAGAACAGTGTTTGTATTACCCATCCCTAGTTGCCCTTGAGAAGGTGGTGGTGAGCTGCCGTCTTGAAGTGCCACAATCCCTGAGTTGCAGGTACACCCACAATTAGAGAGGGAGTTCCAGGATATTGACCCAGTGAAAGTTTGTTTATTAGTCACAAGTAGGCTTACATTAACACTGCAATGAAGTTACTGTGAAAATCCCCAAGTTGTCGCACTCCGGCGCCTGTTGGGTACACTGAGGGAGAATTTAGCACGGTCAATGTACCCGACCAACACGTCTTTCGGACTGTGGGAGGAAACCAGAGCACCCGGAGGAAACCCACGCAGACATGGGGAGAACGTGCAAACTCCACACAGACGACAATGACCCTAGCCGGGAATCGAACCTGTGTCCCTGGCGCTGTGAGACAGAAGTGCTAACCACTGTGCCCTTGAGCCGCCCTCGAAGGAACAGCAATATATTTCCAAGTCAGGATGGTGAATGGGGGAGGGTCTCAACCTGGGTATTGTCCATATTTTGCTGAATTTGAACATAGACTGCTTCAATGTCTGAAGAGTCATGAATGATGATGATAGACCTCCAACAGCCACAACCATCTTCGTTTGTGCCACGTTTGGCTCCAATTTTGCGATGGCTTCTTGATGCTTTACTCGGTCGAATGCTGCCTTGATGTCAGGGGCAGTCACTCACCTCACGTCTGACATTCAGCACTTTTGACCATGTTTGAACCAAGGCTATAATGAGGTCAGGAACTGAGTGACCCTGGTGAAATCCAAACTGAGCTGCCCATGAGTAGGTTGTTGTTGAATGATTGAGACGGTAATTGGCCGGTTTGGATTTTTTGTGTACAGGACATAACTGGGCAATTTTCCACATTGTGGGGTAGATGCCCGTGTTGTAGCTGTACTGGAAAAGCTTGGCTAGGGGTGCGGCAAATTCTGGAGCAGAAATCTTCAGTACTGTTAATGAACGATTCCTGGGTTTATTCATGTGTTGAAACTTTTTTGTGAAGGATTTCTGATCATCTTGAATACGCCTGTAACTACTTCCATCTGTGTACCCCTGGTCCTCTTCCTGCAATTGAATTTGGAACAATTTTTTCATGTTTACCTTGTCCCTACCGTTTACAGGATTCTACGGCTCTGTTAGATTATCAAGCAGTGTTCCCCCTATAGAATATATAGAATAGTTCAGCCCCCTTGTTGTACCGCGGAGCTCCTTATCATTGCCACTTGGTCACCCATTCGCTCATCTTGTGTGCAGCCTGTTTGTTACATGCCTGACCTATTGCCCATTGCACAGCACAACTTAGAGGGTGCATTGTACTTGGCACTTTCTTTCAAAGGCCGAAAAACCAAAAGTTTCAAATTTCATAGAAACTAGAAGCAGGAGGAGGCCATTCGGCCTTTCGAGCCTGCTCCACCATTCATCTTGATCATGGCTGATCAAATTCAGTATCCTAATCCCTCCCCTTCCTCCCATATCCCTTGATCCCTTTAGCCTCAAGAGCTATATCTAATTTCTTCTTGAAATCGTGCAACACTTTGGCCTCAACTACATTCGGTGGTAGTGAATTCCACACATTCACCACCCTCTGGGTGAAGAAATTTCTCCTCACCTCAGTTCTAAAAGGTTTGCCCCTATTCCTCAATCTATGACCCCTAGTTCTGGACTCCCCCACCATTGGGAACATTCTTTCTGAATCTACTCTGTCTAACCCTGTTAGGGTTTTATAAGTTTCTATGGGATCCCCTCTCACTCTTCTAAACTCCAGTGAATATAATCCTCACCGATTTGGTCTCCTCATGACAGACCTGCCATCCCAGGAATCAGCCTGGTAAACCTTTGCTGTACTTCCTTTACAGCAAGAACATCCTTCCTCAGATAAAGATGCCAAAACTGATCACAAGGGTCCTTTTCCTCGTCAATCATTCAGACCTCTTGTGACTGAGGATCAGCTTTATGGCTCCTCCTTGTCCTGGCTGCGTCAATCTGAGGAGGAATATTTGCAGTGCTATTTGTGTGGTCTAGCCAGAGCACATTGTGCAGTTTGACCATAACTACTTTTGGTTTTGTCATCTACGTTGGCTGCAGAGTGTCCTGGTCATCCAGAACCATATGGCAGCTGCAGGACAATAGCCTCCCCACATTAAAAGACTCCCCACGCAAGCTGTTGACACGGACTTTGTGGAAAGTGCCCTCGCTGCTTCGAGGGGCTGCTGCTAAGGATGACTTTGGCTGCGCCACATTACCAGAAGGATGTGGAGGCTTTGGAGAGGGTACAGAAAAGATTTACCAGGATATTGCCTGGTATGGAGGGCATTAGCTATGAGGAGAGGTTGGAGAAACTTGGTTTGTTCTGGAACAATGGAGGCTGAGGGGTGACCTGATAGACGTCTACAAGATTATGAGAGGCATGGACAGAATGGATAGTCAGAACCTTTTGCCCAGAGTGGAAGAGTCAATTACTAGGGGGCCTAGGTTTAAGGTGCGAGGGGCAAGGTTTAAAGGAGATGTACGAGGCAGATCTTCTACAGAGAGAGTAGTGGGTGCCTGAAACTCGTTGCCGGGGGAGGTAGTGGAAGCGGATACGATAGTGACTTTTAAGGGGTGTCTTGACAAATACATGAATAGGATGGGAATAGAGGGATATGGTCCCTGGAAGTGTAGGGGGTTTTAGTTCAGTCAGTGCAGGCTTGGAGGGCCAAAGGGCCTGTTCTTGTGCTGTAATTTTATTTGTTCTTGTTCTTTGTGTAGTTTATCACTCCATTGGCTTTGCTGATCGCTCCAAAGGCTGTCTGCAGAAACAATCAAAGTTTGGACCATCAGATTCTGTGATTGCCATCTTCAGTTATTATAAGCAGAGATACTGGGCGGGGTATTACGACCTCGGTGGGGTGGAGAATTCCGTTCTGCGCGCCTCGCGCGCCCCGATTCCAGGGCGGGTGTGCAGGTAAAATTCCGGCCATTGTGTAAATTGTATATAGTAAGAAGTCTCACAACACCAGGTTAAAGTCCAACAGGTTTATTTGGTAGTGAGACTTCTTACTGTGTTCACCCCAGTCCAACGCCGGCATCTCCACATCAAATTGTATCTGCCAGTTATTGATCTCCTTCCCTGAAATCATCACTCACCTGATGAAGGAGCAGCGCTCCGAAAGCTCGTATTCCAAATAAATCTGTTGGACTTTAACCTGGTGTTCTGAGACTTCTTATTGTGCCCACCCCAATCCAACGCCGGCATCTCCACCTTGAAGTTAGTGATAACAGTGGTGTTTTGTTTTTGCTCATTTCAGCCATAGGTGGGCAGTGTTTGCAAATAAACCACAATCCGATTGCAGTTCTCCTCAGTATAATCTTCCTGAACACTCTGTCATTTGGAACAATTAATGTAAAGATACTGGTGGAATATATGGCCCAATAATGTTTAAAAGGCTTGCATTGTCTCCTGTATTCATAGATTTTCACTCAGTAACTTGTTGTGACCTGGAATTTAACCCCGATAGGGCTGTTAAAGTGCCAAAAGTAGGTTTCATACATAGAAACAGAAACTAGAAGCAGGAGGCCATTCAGCCCTTCGAGCCTGCTCCACCATTCATTTTGATCATGGCTGATCAGCTAATTCAATATCCTGATCCCCCCCCCACCCCTCATATCCCTTGATCCCTTTAGCCCCAAGAGCTATATCTAATTTCTTCTTGAAATCAAACAATGTTTTGACCTCAGCTACATTCTGTGGTAGTGAATTCCACAGATTCACCACCCTCTAGGTGAAGAAATTTCTCCTCACCTCAGTTCTAAAAGGTTTACTCCTTATCCTCAAACTATGACCCCTAGTTCTGGACTCTGCCACCATTGGGAACATTCTTTCTGAATCTACCCTGCTGGAATTTTATAAGTTTCTATGAGATCCCCCCCTCGCCCTTCTAAACTCCAGTGAATATAATCCTAACCAATTTGGGATCTCTTCATATGACAGACCTGCCATCCCAGGAATCAGCCTGGTAAATGTTCACTGCACTCCCTTTGTAGCAAGAACATCCTTCCTCAGATAAGGACACCAAAACTGCACACAATACTCTAGGAGTGGCCTCACCAAAGCCCTGACAATTGCAGTAAAACATCCTTATTCCTATACTCAAATCCACTTATTGTGAAAGCCAACATAGCATTTGCCACCTTTACTGCTTTTAGCAACATGCACGAGGACACCAAGGTCTCACTGAGTATCCACCTCTTTCAATTTACATCCATTCAAAGGCAGATCTTGCCTTCCAATTTCTGCTCGTAAAGGATAACCTTACTTTCATACTCCATTTTCCCCTTAATCAATCTCTTGGTCCGCCTTTGCTGAATTTTAAACTGCTCCCGATCCTCGGGTCTATTGCTTTCTCTTGCCAAGAAGAATTTGTATGCTTCTTTGAATCTCATGCTATCTTTAATCTCCCCTGTAAGCCATGGTTTTGCCACAGTCCCCTTTCCATTCTTGCACCAAATAGGAATAAACAACTTTTGGAGTTCACCTATTAGTTCCTTGAGTGCCTGCCATTGCCTGTCCACTGTCCTTCCTTTCAGTAATGTTTCCCAGTCCATCATGGTCAACTTGTGCCTCATCGTTATCTTTATTCAAATTCAGGACTCTGGTCTCAGAATCAACTACTTCACAATCCACCTTGATGAATATTATGGTCACTCATCCCCAAGCGTTCTCTCTCAACTAGATTGCCAACTAATTGTTTCACATTGCAATACCCAATCCAGGATGGCCTGTTCCTGGTTGGTTCCTCACACTCCAGAAATTCTTCCTCTATTATACTGTTACTAATTGATTGACTCAATCTACATGCAGATTGAAGTCACTCATAATCACACATGTTCCTTTATCACATGCATCTGTGATTTCCTGTCAAATCTATTTCTAATGTTACCATGACAGTTTTTTGGGTCTTAATACCACCCCTAAGAATGTTCTTTTGTCCCTTGGCATTCCTTAACTTGACCCATACAGATTCTAATATGGGCAGCACAGTGGTTAGCACTGCAGCCTCACAGCGGCAGGGACCTGGATTCAATTCCAGCCTTGGGTTACTGTCTGTGTGGAGTTTGCATGTCTGAGTTTCCCCTCACAGTGCAATAATGTGTAGGGTAGGTGGATTGGCCATGCTAAATTGCCCCTCAGTGTCCCAAAATGTGCAGGATAGACGGATTAGCCATGAGCAATGCACGAGATGGGCTGGTGATTGGTCTTAGGTAGGTTGCTCTTTTGGGGGGGGGAGCAGACTCAATGGGCTGAATGGCCTCTTCTGCACTGTAAGGATTCTATGATCTTTCCTCAATATCATATCAATAACATCTTAAATCAACAATGCAACTCCACCACCTTTTCCTTTCTGTCCTTCCTAAACACTGAATAGCCCTCAGTGTATAGTTTTCATCATTGGTCACCTTGAAGGCATGTCTCCGTAATGCCAACTATATCATACCCCGTTACATCTGTTCGTGTAATTAATTTATCCGTTTTATACTGAATGCTTTCAACATGGAGTCAAACTTTTTTTGTGCTTTCAACTGGGAATCTAACCTTTTAGCATATCTTCACTCTTTTCCCCTTTCGGGGAATGGCGGCCAGTTGGTGGAAGAATTTGCAGCTCATTATTACTACCCTGTGAACCACATCACGAATGCTCCTTCAGGGGCCAGCTGGTGCAGGTGTGGGACATGACCCCAGAGCTTCTGACCTAGAAGAGACAGGGACACTACCCATTGTGCACAACACCTTAGGGAATCAAATGTGTAGCTGAGAAGGAAAATAATTGCCTGTCTGTTGAGAAAGAGAAAGGTAGTGGAGACCACTTTGAAAAAGCTGGGAGAGGCACGATGGGCCGAATAGCCCCCTGTAGGGTATAATTCTATATTACGGTAAGCAGTAATTATTTCAGTTGGTTTTGAGTAATAACAAGAAGCCTTTGTTGTCATAAACAGCACAGAATGACTTTAATAGTTTCTTATTCCCTTGGTTTGAAAATGGCAGGTTTCTGTGAGGGCTACATATGTATTATTGGGAAAGCCCCTTTATTTCTGCAATGCACTGACCCAGTCTGGCTTGTGATCCATGGAGTGAATTCTGCAATCCTTTTATTGATGCTTGTTGCCCTTTGAAATCTAATGGTCCATTTCAACCTTCACTCCTGACAGAACGAGGACAAGGAGATGTTCCCACGTTCTACACATACGAGGAAGGCTTCTCCCATTTGAACCCTGAGGGACATGCGACGCTACAGAGACTCGAAGGCATGCTAGCTCAGTCAGTCAGTCAACAGGCCTTTCATATGGCTGGGGTGCGGACAGAATCAGCAGCAGTTGACACTGAAGGTGAAGTAAACTCAACCCTGTTTAAGCTTAAGGCGAGATATTGGGGGGGAGAGCGTGTAATCCTAACAAATAACGACAAAATTTGGAAATGTGAACAGTGGCAGAATTCAGGAGAACTGCTGAAATGGGTAAACAAATGGCAGGTAAATTTAACGCAGAGGAATGTGCAGTAATGCCTTTGGGAAGGAAAATAAGGCTATGTAAATAAGTGGTAAAATTTTAAAATGAGTGCAGGGACCTGGGATTTGGGTACATAAATTTTTGTATGTATGTACGTGTATGTTTGTACTTACATAAATGTGGCAGGGCATGTTGATATAATTATCCCTATACGCAAGTCCAGCTCATTAAAATAAATGAAAAGCAACTGGGGTCCTTATTCAACCACTGCATAATTCCAGTCAGTTTGGCAAAATAACCAGTACTGTCTGAGCCAGTTTCATACCCATTCTGCCACTGCCTCTTTAATCGCATGGGTTTTAATTTTAGTAACAAGCTTACTGAATGGCATTTTAACATATCCGAGGAAGATTAAAATATTGTCCATCCCATCCAGATTGGGTGACTTTGCTACCGTGAGCAATGCCAAGTGTTTAAATACTTCCTCTTTATCTATATTTTACCTGTCTAATTTCTCCACTATCTGTTTTTTTGTAACATTATCGTGGCGTTCACTTCTCAAAAGAGAAATGCAAAAGTACTCATTTAGTACCACAGCTATTCTCTCTGTCTCTGCAGGAAGATTTCTTTTTGGTCCCTAATGCAGTACCACCTGTCCTTTGCCTGCTCTATAAATAGAATCATCGAGGTTTACAGCATGGAAACAGGCCTTTGGCCCAACTTGTCCAAGCAGCCCTTTTTTTAGACCACTAAGCTAGTCCCAATTGCCCACGTTTGGCCCATAATCCCTCTGTACCCATCGTACCCATGTAACTGTCTGAATGCTTTTTTTAAAAAAAATGTGTACCTGCCTCTACGGCTACCTCTAGCAGCTCATTCCAGCCACTCGCTGTGTGATAAAGGACTGTGGTATGCCCTTCAATGTTGCCTGCTAATCTTTTCTCATCCGTGTTTTTTGTCCAGTTCTCCAGTGTATGCCCTGTATTTCTCATGATTCTGTACTGTATAATGTTTATCATAAGCCCCTTTTTTGTGTTTCATTGTAATCTTTCTTTAGTCATCCAGAAAACTCCAAATTTGCATGTCCTTCCTTTACACCCTCGTAGGAATGTGTCTAGCCTAGAAGAAGAGATTAAATCAAGAATGTCCCACTTTCCCTGAATTAAAGATTTAATGACCTTGTTTCTTTCTCTGCTTGATGCGTTGTGAAGTCCTTGAGTTGGGTATATTAGGGGTTGAGCTGCAGCCAACTAGTTTGACTTGCACATGACCTTTACTGCCTTCCTGTCATCTTCCTGTCAGTTGCAGGTATGATAAACAACGGTCATAGCAGTAAACCTAACCATGCTTCCTCCCGACTGATATTCATTACTTGCACTGCACTTGGCCAGTAATCTTTTTACATTCACCTTGGAATGACCAGATAGTTTTTCATAGAAGGTTCAAAAAACCAGCCACCCACTTTCCAGCATTTGGCCCATAGCCCTGCAGGTTACAGCACTTCAGATGCATGTCCTCTGAAATGAGTTGAGGGTTCTATCTCTACCACCCTTCAAGCAGTGAGTTTCAGACCTCAACCACCCTTTGGGTGAAAAATGTTTCCTCATCTCCCTCCTAATCCATCTGCCAATCACTTTAAATCTATGCCTCTTAGTCACTGACCCCTCTGCTGAAGTAAATGGAGCAAAGAAAATTACAGCACAGGAACAGGCCCTTTGGCCCTCCAAGCCTGCACCGACCATGCTGCCCGACTGAACTAAAACCCCCACCCTTCCGGGGACCAAAAGAACAAGGAAAGTTAATGGGTCCTTCCCATCCACTCTATCCTGGTCTTCACAATGTTGTACATCTTAATCAGACCTTCCCTCAACCTCCTTGTCCAAGGAGATCAATCCCAGTCTATCTAACCTTTCCTCATAGCTTCAATTTTCCAGTCCTGGCAACATCCTTGTAAATCTCCTCCTTTCTGTAGTAAGGTGACCAGTACTCAAGTTGTGGCTTAACTAATGTTTTATATAGTTCTAGTATAGTCTTCCTGCCCTTGTATTCCCTGCATCGGCTCATAAAGGAAAGGATTCCATTTGCCGCCTTTAGCACCACCTTGTGTTGTCCTGCCACCTTCAGGGATCTGTGGACCTTCACTCCCAGGCCCCTCACTTCCTCCACAGTGCTCTCCCATTTATTGTGTATTCTTTCACCTCCATAAATGCATCACTCACACTTCCATTTGCTACTTTTCTTTTCACCTGACCAGTTTTGAATACCTGCTGAGCTGACCTGAAGCAGTGCCTCTCAATGCAGTCACACAAGGCTGCACAAGGCTATATCCTTTGAACCCGCAAGCTAAAGGGAGAGCTGGATCAGCCACCAGGAAGGTGCCAAAAAATAAAGGAGGGGGAGGCAATGGCTTAGTGGTATTATCGCTAGACTATTAATCCAGAAACTCAGCTAATGTTCTAGGGACCCGGGTTCGAATCTCGCCACAGCAGATGGTGAAATTTGAATTCAGTTAAAAAAAATCTGGAATTAAGAATCTACTGATGACCATGAAACCATTGTCGATTGTCCGAAAAACCCATCTGGTTCATTAATGTCCTTCAGGGAAGTCGTCCTTACCTGGTCTGGCCTACATGTGACTCCAGAGCCACAGTAATATGGTTGACTCTCAACTGCCCCCCGAGGGCAACTATGGATGGGCAATAAATGCTGGCCAGCCAGCGATGTCCATGTCCCATGAATGAATAATTTTTTTAAATGGTGCTTATTCAGAATTGGGAATAGGATGTTTGGCTCCTCAAGCCTGATCTGCCAGCATTCAATTAGACCTTTACTTAACTCCATTTAGCCACCTATTCTCCATATCACTAATAAAAATCCATTGACCATGGGTCTGGGAAGCTGCAGTTGAACCCCAGTATCCACAGCCTTCTGGAGCCGTACATTTCTGCTGTATTGTGTGAACAAGTCATTCTCGATTTCACTTCTAAATGATCTAGCTGTAAATATAAGAAAATGGGTGGTGGAAAAGGAGCTAATTTAGTATCTACAACTGGGGTTTGTACCTAAGAAGCAGCATGACCTCTTTGACTTTGAGCTGCATGATGAATTAATAGCTAGTAAAGATGACTCTCACTAGAGGGATCATACATGTAGGAAGGTCAATGTTGTGTAAAATGTCCTCGTGCTGAGCTAACTCAGGACAGAGTAGGGATCAGACTGGGATTTTTCCATTCCAATTAAGTTACTAAAGTAACGGAGAATGTCTTTCTCTAAGATCTTGGGGATATTATGTTATATTCTGAAATGGCTGCTGCTATTTTTAGGACCTCATTGTTGTGTGGTGATTTTTTAAAAAAAACAAGTAGTGTGATATTTGTGGAGTTAACAAAAAGGAACATGAACTTATATAGCACCTTTTTTTACAACCTGCAGACATCCCAAAGCACTTGACAGCCAGTTAATTGCTGCTCCTTCACGTTTTCATATCCTCCAGTCCTGACTATTCAAATGCACTGCTGTCTGGTCTCCCACATAGCCCTCCATAAACTTGAAGTCATCCAAAACTCTGCCCAACTCTTGACTCGCACCAAATCCTGTTCCCTTACTACTCCTGTACTCACTGACCTCCACTGGCTCCTAGTCAAGTCATGTCTTGATTTTAAAATTCTCATCCTTGTTTTCACATCCTTCCTGGTCCCTATGTCTAATCTGCAGCTCCACAACCCTTCTGAGATGTTTGCATCCCTCTAATTCTGGGTTGTTGAGCATCACCAATTTAATCGTTCCATTGGTAGCAATACCTTTACCTGCAAAGCCTTAAGCTCTGGAATTCCCTCCCAGCACCTATCCTTCTCACTACCTCACTTTCCTCCTTTAAGACACACTCTTTAAAACCTCCCACTTTGACCAAACTTGGTGTCAAAAATATTCCTGTAAAGCACTTTGGGATGTTTTATTATGTTAAAGGTGTTATATAAATATATATATATATATATATATGGGGATGTGTTGGCGTAGTGGTATTGTCACTGGGTTAGTAATACAGAGACTCCAGGTAATGCTCTGGGGAACTAGGTTCGTATTAATTTGAATTCAGTTCGATAAAAAAAATCTCGAATTAAAAGCCTAATGATGACCATGAAGTCATTGATGCCCTTTAGAGAAGGAAATCTGCCGTCCTCACCTGGTCTGGCCTACATGTGACTCCAGAGCCACAGCACTGTGCTTGACTCTGAAATGGCCGAGCGAGACACTCAGTTCAGGGGCAATTAGGGATGGACAACAAATGCTGGCCCAGCCAGCGGCATCCAAACCCCATGAATTAATTTTTTTTAAAGGTTAATCAGTAACCAGTTTGCGCACAACGTGTTTTACAAACAGCACAAAGTTAAATTACCAGTCAAGCTGCTTTTTAGGTTTTGGTTGGAGGCTCGGAAAACCAGAACTGAGTCCCAATATGGCTGGTAAGGCCAACAAGCAATGAGAGATTGGTATCACGGTTAATTTTCGTTTTCCTTTATTCCTCCATGGGATGTGGGTGTCGTTAGCAAGGGCAGCATTTGTTGCCCATCCCTATATGCCTTTGAGCTGGTTTGTTCAGCCATTTCAGAGGGGCAGTTAAGAGTCACATGTAGGCCAGACCAGGTAAGGACGGCAGATTTCCTTCCCTAAAAGACATTAGTGAACCAGATGGGTTTTTAATGACAATTAATCGATCCCCATTGATGAGACTAGCGTTGTGGCAGAGTGGTTAGCACCGCTGTCTCACAACACCAGCTTCGGTCACTGTCTGTGCGAAGTCTGCACTTTCTCCCCGTGTCTGCGTGGGTTTCCTCCGGGTGCTCCGGTTCCCTCCCACAGTCTGAAAGGCATGCTGGTTAGGTGCATTGGCCACGCTAAATTCTCCCTCAGTGTACCCAAACAGGCACCGGAGTGTGGCGACAAGGGGATTTTCACAGTAACTTCATTGTGGTGTTAATGTAAGCCTACTTGTGACATTAATAAACAAACTTTAACTTTATTTTATTAATTGAACTTAAATTCCACTAATCGCCCGGGTGGGATTTGGACCCGTGTCCCCAGAGCATCGTTCTAGGTTAGTAGTCCAGTGACATTACCACTACACTACCATCTCCCCAATATATCTCTGCAATCCTGTCATGCTTTGGGATCTAATTGTAACCTCTCTTTGTAGATGGAATGGAGGTGGATGCTGCTCCAGTAGAAGCTGGACAGTTCGATGATGCTGACGTGGATCATTGGTAAGAGCTGATTTAAAGTCTCGTCTTAAAGCAATGTTCCCGGTGTTGTATAATGTTACCTGTCGAGGGAATGTAAAGGGAATCCGGTTTTTATTCTTGTTATTAGCTGATCAGGTGACCAGCTGGGAAATGTTTAAAAAAGCAAAGCAGCTGGTGTCCCGCGGGCCCGTCCCCCCCCACATCCCGCACTCATGTTCGTGGGACCATCGTGACTAAATGCTTCCCGTATCCTCCCACTCCAGCCATGCGGGAGAGTCCAAAGAAAGAAAATACAAGGAAAGGGGTCCTCATTAAAAACTCCCCCTCTGACTCCCTCAGGCAATCAAAACCAATCCCAGAGATCACACCTCATAAGTGTCATCTGTAAGAACACTCCTGTTCGATATCATTTTCGCTAGACATTCGTGCAGCGAAGGTTTACCAGGCTGATTTCTGGGGATGGTGGGACTGATGTATGAGGAGAGATTGACGAGGTTAGGATTGTTTTTGCTGGAGTTCAGACGAATGAGGAGGGATCTCCTAAAGACTTATAAAATTCTAACAGGACTAGACAGGGTAGATGCAGGGAGGATGTTCCCGATGGTGGGGGAGTCCTGAACCAGGGGTCACAACCAGAGGATTCAGGATAGACCATTTAGGGCGGAGGTGAGGAGACATTTCTTCACCCAAAGAGTGGTGAGCCTGTGGAACCCATTACCACAGGAAGTACTTGATGCCAAAATATTGAATGTACTCAAGAGGTGGCTGGATATAGCACTTGGGGCGAATGGGATCAAAGGTTATGGGGAGAAAGCAGGATTAGGCTATTGAGTTGGACGATCGGCCATGATCGTGATGAATGGTGGAGCAGGCTCGAAGGGCTGAATGACCTCCTCCTGCTCCTATCTTCTACGTTTCTATGTTTAAACCGTAACCTCACAAGTAAACAGTCAAAGAAAACATGTTGCTCTGCTTTCTTGCTGCATGTAAGCTGCTTAATGTCTTAGTGACATTCTGTAGTTGGCATTGAAAACAATCCCAAAATGGAATCAATGCGTTAAGGGGAGTGGGGGAAGTCAAGTGGCTGGAAGTAACCTGGTGACTTAACCAAGGGGGCAGGAGGAAAGCAGAGGCCATTTCTAACCCAACCTCCTGAATCGATTGCTGTCTTGAGTTCCTCCAAAGTGTTCAAATTTATTCACCTAAAAGGTTTAGACAACTCATATTGAAGGGACACCACCTCCCTGCAAAGGTTTTTTTTGCAAACCTTTGTCAGTTTTCTCCTGTGCCTACTTTATAGGACCTGACACCTTGATGGAAGAGAGCTGCTTGGGCACCTGCTCCCCTCCGGTACCTCGCCCAAGTAGACATTGCTCACGGGCAAGCCTTTAACAGTGAATATTGGGGCTGTTTGCCCAGGATACGTCCTGGGAACATTACCGCTGAGGCTGATCCCTTCCTCACCTGCCACCTACACCCGTGCGCTTTGAGGAGAAGTGGGTCCTTAGACATGTGATCAGGAATGGGAATTTGTTCTATTCCCACCGACCCACAGCTCTGCTTCAGGGGTGCCAGGCCCAGTTGTGTTGCCCCTTCTTCCTGTAGCTGCGAACTCCACACAAACCAGGGCAGAGACTGTGATCCTCGTGCTCTGTGTCTGCTACAAAATCACTGGTAACCCAGTAAATAATTGTGTTCTTTTTTTGAAGTGTACAATGCGTCATCACTAATCACATCTTTATATGTTTGTGGTTTGAAACTTTGCGGCCTGTATCATCATCTACCCCACCAAACGACATAAAAACTTCTAGAACACTTGGTTTTTAAATAATCTTCGATAGATATTTGATTTGATTTATTATTGTCACGTATTAGTATACAATGAAAAGCATTGTTTCTTGCGCGCTATACAGACAAAGCATACCGTTCATAGAGAAGGAAAGGAGAGAGTGCAGAATGTAGTGTTACAGTCACAGGGTGTAGAGAAAGATCAGCTTAATGCAAGGTAGCTAAGAGATTGAATGAAAGCATTGTTAGAGAGTTTAGAACAGTTAGAATGAAGTTTTAGAAGCATAGAACGAGAGTTAAAGATAGAATTAGAAGGTGTGCTGGGCACAGCTTGCGAGAACCGGCCCGCTCCGGCGCCATCTTTGTTAGATGGAGGCTGCAAGCTATCAAAACAGCGCTGAGAGTGGCGTCAGCCTCAATCCAGTCTCCATCTGCACAATCTTCATGTTATTTTGAATCTATTTCTAATTGTACCAGAGCAAATGGAGATAGAGTTTGCAGTTTATCCCCGTGTCTGTGTGGGTTTCCTCCGGGTGCTCCGGTTTCCTCCCACAGTCCAAAGACATGCGGGTTAGATTGCTTGGCCGTGCTAAATTGCCCCTTAGTGTCATGGGGATTAGCAGGGTAAATGCGTGGGGTTACAGGAGTGGGGCCTGGCGGGATTGTGGCCGGTGCAGACTTGATGGGTCGAATGGCCTCCTTCTGTACACAGTAAAAGTTTTAACAACACCAGGTTAAAGTCCAACAAATACCATTGGTAGCAAATACCATTAGCTTTGCAGTTTAATGGCATTTGCTTCCAAATAAACCTGTTGGACTTTAACCTGGTGTTGTTAAAACTCTTACTGTGTTCACCCTAGTCCAACGCCGGCACCTCCACATCACTCCTTCTGTACTGCAGGGATTCTCTGATTCAAAGTCAATGAGTGGCAGGGATGCCGAACTTGCAGCAAAATCAACATACAAATGTTTAGCTCCTCTTAAAGTAAAGTTTATTTATTAGTCCTCAGATTGTTATTAGATCACAGTTACCATATTGAGACACAGATTAGAACCACGATTAAAGAGAAATCAAACAAATGTTTAAAAAAGAACACAAGAAAGAAAGACTTGCATTTCTATATAGTACCTTTCACAACCACTGGATGTTTCAAAGTGTCTCACAGACAATGAAGTGTAGTTGTTGTCCTATAGGAAACATGGGCAGCCATATGCATACAGCAAACTCCCAAAAACAGCAGTGTGATTAGATCCAGGTAGTATATTGATGTGATGTTGATTGAGGGACAGTTATTAGCCCGGGAACCAGGGTGGTCTCCCCTGCTCCTCTTTGAAATCGTGCCGTGGGATCATTTACATCCACCCGAGCAGGCAGACGGGGCCTCAATCTTAATGTCTCATCCAGAAGGCTGCACTTCCTCAGTACTGCACTGCAGTGTCAGCCTTGATTTTTGTACTCGGACCCTGGAGTGCGACTTGAACCCAGCATTTCGTGACTCCCAAGGCAAGAGTGATACCAACTGAGCCACACTGGCAGGCAGGAAACCAAGAAAAAATCCCCTTCTGTCAGGAAATGCTCAGCTCCTGCCAGCTCCAATTCCTCCCAGACAGACAGGTTTGCTAATACTGTGACACTCCTCGGCTGCAGGATTTGGATATGATTCCCACATAAGGAGCTGACACGCCGAAATATTGAGTTTCCAGTTGTAGGGAAGGAGAGAGCTACTGGGGCCACTTTTCAGGGTCTTGGGGCAATGTTGCTACAGACCTACAGTGACTCCTGGTCTGGCAACACCTCGATTTTAAAAACTCTCATCTTTGTGTTCAATCCCTCCATGACCTTGAGCCTCCCGATCTCTAACCTCTGCAACCCTCCATGATCTCTGCGTTCTTGCAATTCTGGGTCAATAACAAATACCTGCTTTTCATCGCTTCTCCATTGACAGCCGTGGCTTTGGCTGCTTGGGTCTCGGGCTCCCTCCTCTCAGGCTCTCCCCCCAGGGCTCCCTCCCCCTTGGGCTCGTTCTCTAAAGCTCTCCACCTCCCTCTCCGCGAAACCTACTTCCAACCAAGCTTTGGCCACAAATCCTCTTGTGTTGCATTTGACTCGGTGTCACATTCTACCTGATTGCATTCCTGTGAGGCACCTTTGGGGCGTTCTACCACAAAGTTCGCTATATAAATGCATGCTGTTGTCCAGCTGGACAATGGTGATTGAGGCAAACAAATAAAAGGGAAGTTGAGCAATTTGTTCACTCGGCAACCTCCCAGGGACGGCACTGAGCCCTCTCTGTACAGTTTCAAGTGTGCCAGTAGAGCATCTGAAACCTCACTTACGTCATTATTTACGGAGAGTTTAGATAGGCTCTCTACATCGAATCACGACAGCGCAGAAGGAGGCCATTCGGCCCATCAAGTCTGTACAGACTCTGCAACTGAGCGTCCCACCCAGGCCCTATCTCCGTAATCCCACATATTTACTCTGCTGATCCATCTAACCCGCACATCTTTGGACTGTGGGAGGAAACCGGAGTACTCAGAGGAAATCCACGGGAGAACATGCAAATTCCAGACAGACAGTGACCCAAGGACGGAATTGAACCTGGATCCCTGATGCTGTGGAGATGCCGGCGTTGGACTGGGGTAAACACAGTAAGAAGTTGCTGTGATGCAGCAGTGCCAAGCACTGTGCTGCCCCTTTTCCTGTGTGAATGCTGTTGTGGCCATGTTCAGTGTTGCCTTATTGAATATTCACGCTGCTTACTCAAGACGGGCTAAAGTTTGAACCTTGGATCTTCCTGGCCTTTACAAATCAGCTACTCATTGACTAATGCAATGTGGAAGCATAGGGTTCATAGGAACAGCCCATTAAACGCACTTTACCCCTCTGTCAATAATTAAATATTTTTAAAAAGAAATCTAATAGCAAAGAAAAGGGAATCACATAGTGATGACAAATGGATTCCTTAATGTTTGAACTTTGATATGGAAGATTTGTAATTTGTGTTCAGTAGTTTTATTAATATATCAATCTGTTCCTGATTGCTGCATTGCTGATATCCATTTCAAAGTCTGCCTGAGCTGAAACTAAACAAATCCAGCTAATCTGGGAAAGAGATTCCCTGAAACTGCCAACAGCCTGTGGGTTAATCCATTGTGGCACCACAAAAATCCTCCTTCATTTTGATTGATGTATTGGCTGGCTGTTCAGAATGTTACAACAAATTAAACAATCTTCTGGACATCTTGGCCGTGACGGTAGCACAGTGGTTAGCACTGCTGCTTCACAGCTCCAGGGTCCCGGGTTCGATTCCCGGCTCGGGTCACTGTCTGTGTGGAGTTTGCACATTCTCCTCGTGTCTGCGTGGGTTTCCTCCGGGTGCTCCGGTTTCCTCCCACAGTCCAAAGATGTGCGGGTTAGGTTGATTGGCCAGGTTAGAAAATTGCCCCTTAGAGTCCTGGGATGTGTAGGTTTAAGGGATTAGCGGGTAAAATATGTGGGGGTAGGGCCTGGGTGGGATTGTGGTCGGTGCAGACTCGATGGGCCGAATGGCCTCCTGCACTGTAGGGTTTCTATGATTTCTATGATGATCTCACATAGATTTAGTTGCTGAAATTTATCCCAACCCTATCGAGTGGAGACAGTGGCGTCGTGGTATTGTCACTGAACTAGTAACAGTAAAAAGTCTCTCAACACCAGGTTAAAGTCCAACAGGTTTATTTGGCAGCAAAAGCCACTAGCTTTCGGAGCGCTGCCCCTTCGTCAGGTGAGTGGGAGTTCTGTTCACAAACAGGGCATATAAAGACACAAACTCAATTTACAAAAGAATGGTTGGAATGCGAGTCTTTACAGGTAATCAATTCTTAAAGGTACAGACAATGAGAGTGGAGAGAGCGTTAAGCACAGGTTAAAGAGGTGTGTATTGTCTCCAGCCAGGACAGTTAGTGAGATTTTGCAAGTCCAGGCAAGTCGTGGGGGTTACAGATAGTGTGACATGAACCCAAGATCCCGGTTGAGGCCGTCCTCATGTGTGCGGAACTTGGCTATCAGTCTTTGCTCAGCGACTGCGCTGTCAAGAAGGCCGCCTTGGAGAACGCTTACCCGAAGATCAGAGGTCAAATGCCCGTGACCACTGAAGTGTTCCCCAACAGGAAGAGAACACTCTTGCCTGGTGATTGTCGAGCGGTGTTCATTCATCCGTTGTCGTAGTGTCTGCATGGTCTCCCCGATGTACCATGCCTCGGAGAACAGTGACCACGACACCACACAACCTTGCCATAGCAACCTCTGCAAGATGTGCCAGATCATCGACACGGATGCCATCATCTCACATGAGAACACCATCCACCAGCCCCACGGTACATACTCTTGCAACTCGGCCAGCGCTGTCTACCTGATACACTGCAGGAAAGGATGTCCCGAGGCATGGTACATGGTGACTAAGGGGCAGCGCTCCGAAAGCTAGTGGCTTTTGCTACCAAATAAACCTGTTGGGCTTTAACCTGGTGTTGTGAGACTTCTTACTGTGTTTACCCCAGTCCAACGCCGGCATCGGTAGCACAGTGGTTAGCACTGCTGCTTCACAGCTCCAGGGTCCCGGGTTCGATTCCCGGCTCGGGTCACTGTCTGTGTGGAGTTTGCACATTCTCCTCGTGTCTGCGTGGGTTTCCTCCGGGTGCTCCGGTTTCCTCCCACAGTCCAAAGATGTGCGGGTTAGGTTGATTGGCCAGGTTAAAAATTGTCCCTTAGAGTCCTGGGATGCATAGGTTAGAGGGATTAGCGGGTAAAAATATGTGGGGGTAGGGCCTGGGTGAGATTGTGGTCGGTGCAGACTCGATGGGCCGAATGGCCTCCTTCTGCACTGTAGGGTTTCTATGTTTCTATCTCCACATCTTGAGAACGCAGTCCATGAGCATTTGCAGTCTAATCGTCTCCAGTGTGCATCTGCTTGAACCTGATTCAGTCTTTACCTGATATGCAAGCAGTCACATTCCAACACTGATTGCTGTGGCAGAGAGTTTGTTTGACTGACAATTAGTTTAATTTTCTTAATTCCCTTTCTTGACAGTGAGTTATTGGTGTCATTTTGCAGCTAACTCATTGGGAAGTGTTCTTTGGCTCTGTTAGACTTTGGGGCGAGGTGGACAGAGTGGATTTCTTCAGTGGGAAATCCAACTGGCTCCAAAGATGAAGTGCCAATTATGGAAACCCAGAACCAATTTGACCCTGTGTGGCAAACTTGCAAACCTGGCACCTCAGCCGACAGATTGAGCAGTACGCTGGGACACTTGATTTACCAGCCAGCCAGGTTCATTCATGGGAGCTGGAGGAGGACCAGTCAATGCTGGAATCCGTCCCGCTTGGCTCTCATTAAGCCTGCAGCATAATGGCCAGGAGGGTAGGCTAGTCCAGACTGCATTAGTGTCAAGATGTGGAGATGCCAACGTTGGACTGGGGGAAACACAGTAAGGAGTCTAAACACCAGGTTAAAGTCCAACAGGTTGGACTTCAACCTGGTGTTGTTAGACTTTTTAGTGTCAAGAGGCAGGTTGGTGCTTTGAGTTGATAAACTGCTCTCACTCGAGGGACTGGGACCAAAACAATAACCGTGAATAGTTTCTCCTCTTTTTAAAAAAAATCAATCACAGTTGCAGATGCTGGAAGTCTGAAATAAAACCGGAAAATGCTGGGAGCGCTCAGTGGGTCAGGGAGCATGTTGAGGGAAACTGAGTTGATGCTTCGGGTCAGAGACCTTTGGTGAGATCTGGAACATATTGGAGATGAACTGCTTTGTTAAGTTGCACGCTATTTTCCTCATTTGAGGAGTTAATTTGGTGTTGATTCAATGTTCAAATGGTCGGCAGTTGACCGGATTTTTGCAGTGCCATTTTGTACATTCTGGAATATGTATCCTGTTGAAGTAAGAGACAGATTGTAGTATTGAAGCAATCTAAAGGAAGGATTTGTCTTACTCAGACTTGTGTGGAAGAGTCATTATTGTCAAGGACATTGCGCGCAAGGCTTGGCTTCCAAAGATAGAGCCAAAAATTGTAAAATGATATCCAACTCAATTCTCTGCAACCTTTTCTGAACTTGTGTCCACCTCTGAACTATCAATCTGTGTACCCAATATCGAATTACATGCAAGGCTAATCTGTGTTAGTGAAACTTGGCCGCAGGATCTTTGAGGCACATTGTGTAGCCTCTGGATTTTCAAGTTGAGGGTGGTAAATGACAGTTGGCGTGTCCAGCAATCTCATTTCTTTCTCCAAAGCCCCCCACCCAGTTGGAGAGCATAATTGTAATAGACATTGGATAAGCGCAGAATCTGGCTAGTCTTCAACATGAGAGCATTTAAAGTTTTCTTTCATTTGAACCAATTCTCGGCATATGGGCGTCTCTGGCAAGCTGGGCATTTATTTATTGGCTCTTCCTAGTTGTCCTTGAATGTGATGAACCACTGCCTTAATCTAGAACCATAGAATCCTTACAGTGCAAAAAGATTCGGCCCATCGAGTCTGCACTGTCTCTTCGAAAGAGCATCCCACCCAGGACCCCCCTTCCACCCTATCCCTGTAACCCACCTAACCTACACATCTTTGGACAGTGGGAGCAAACTGGGGCACCAGGAGGAAACCCACTCAGACAGTGATCCAAGGCCAGAATTAAACCTGGGTCCCTGGTGCTGCGAGGCAGCAGTGCTAACCACTTTGCCACTGTACCACCCAATCTACTGCAATCCATGTCAAGATGATACTTGGGTTAGGGGGAGCCAGGACTCTGACCCAGCAACCCAAGGAACAATGATACATGCCCAAGTCAGAGTAGTTGTGTGGTGTTGAGAGACCTCTAGGTGATGGCATTCCCATAAGACCCAGTGGTAATATCACTGGATTGGTAACTCAGAGATTGAGGCTCATGCTCTGAGGACATGGGTTCAAATCCCACCATTGGCAACTGGTGGAATTTGGGAATTCAGATAATAAATCTGGAATTGTAAAGCTAATCTGTAATAGTGACCACAAAATTCTCTACAATTGTTATAATTCACTAATGCGCTTTCGGGAAGGAAATCTGCCATCCTTACCTGGTGTGGCTTCCATGTGACTCCAGAGCCACAGCAATGTGGTTGACTTTTAACTGCCTTCTGAAATGAAGCAAGCTACTCGATAAGGGCAATGTGGGATGGGCATCAAATGCTGGCTTTGAAAGAATTTTTAAAACCTTGCTTCCATGTATTTTTAGGTGACAGATGTTCCAGGTTTAAGAAAGAAAATAGCCTATCTGACAATCCGAGTGGTGTTCAGTAACATGGACCCAAGAGGAGACACTGATACTTGGCCGATGTACCTGATGACATGTAAATTCAGCCCCCACCCAAAAGGGTGGGGCTGGGCTGGGAGGCGATGAAAACCAACCCTACTTTTTAAAAAAAAAACTACTATTTCCCGGTTTCCTCTGGGTGCTCCCGTTTCCTCCCACAGTCCAAAGGTGTGCAGGTTAGGTTCATTGGCTAAATGGCTAAATTGACCCGAGTGTCAGGGGATTAGCAGTGTAAATGAAGGGCCTGGGGTGGTAATGTGGTCGGTACAGAGTTGATGGGCTGAATGCCCTCCTTCTGTGATGTAGGGATTCTATGATTAACCTCGACCCTTTGTTTCCATTATTTAATTTTTAAGTGTTCTCTATCTTTTATTTCTTTGTTGTCTGTCTTTATTTTTCTTCCACTCCCCACTCTTTCCCTCTATTTTAACACCCCCTTTCCTTAGCTTTGCTTCCCCTTTCCCCCTTTTTTTTCTCAATTTTACCTCTATTCCCCCTCCTCCACCCCACATCTTCATCTGTCACAGTTCACCCTCTGATTTCAGCTTCTCTGCAGTTTGGCCATTCATACCTTCTCTTCTCTCCAAGGACTGCGATTAGCAGCTTTTCCCCTGGTTTCTGTGGCTATGACTCATCTTCCATTCCCTCACCCTGCAGTATAAATATCTCCCACTTTCTATGCCTTTTAGCTTTGACAAAGGGTCATCTGGACTCGAAACGTCAGCCCTTTTCTGTCCTTACAGATGCTGCCAGACTTGCTGAGATTTTCCAGCATTTTCTCTTTTGGTTTCAGATTCCAGCATTCGCAATAATTTGCTTTTATCATATAATATAATCCCCACAGTGCAGAAGGAGGCCATTCGGCCCATCGAGTCTGCACCGACAACAATCCCACCCAAGCCCTATCCCCGTAACCTAATACATTTGCCCTGCTAATCCCCCTGACACTAAGGGGCAATTTAGCACAGCCAATGCACCTAACCAGCACATCGTCGGTCTGTGGGAGGAAGCCGGAGCACCCGGAGGAAACCCATGCAGACGTGGGGAGAACGTGCAGACTCCGCACTGACAGTGACCCAAGCCCGGAATCGAACCCGGGTCCCTGACGCTGTGAGGCAGCAGTGCTAACCACTACGCCACCGTGCCACCCTACTGCTATTTAAATATGTATTTTTAATCTAATTTTCCATTTCTGTTGCAGACGGGCCTCAACAATTGGCAAGTGTTCCTAACTTACGAAGACTGCATCTCATCGTGATGCGACAGTGGTCGACCTGATTAACAGAAGTTTAATTAACATTTGAAGGAAACAAAAGACAGCTGCCTAACCTGGTTTACATGTAACAAAACTGCTGGGGGGTTTAAAATGTGTCCTGTACTGACAGCTACCACTTAAATTGCTCAATATGAAGTTGGGATGCGGAGCTTTAATATAGTGCTGTTTTCGTATAGTGTACGTCACGTTTTGTGTCGACAAGTGTTGCAAGATTACAATGTTAAGTAAAACCTCTTTTGTACTAAGTGGATAACTGATTTCAGCTGCTTTTTGACTCTTATTTAGGGGACCGGGGGGGGCGGCGGTTCATGAAGATAGAAGGGCACCAAAATGTTTCGGGCAAATTTTCTGATTTGTATTTTCTTTTCTTTTTTGCCATGTAACTAAAGGGCAACAATGTTTTAAGAGTACAAATGTTAATCCTAACAACAGTTTTAAAAATAGCTGGTCAATAATTGTATTTGGATTAAACCTATAGACGTTTTTTAGGGGAAACATGAATACATTGCAAAATTTGTACCTCTGCAGCTGAAGGCGAATTAAATAACAAAAACTTGTAATTCTGGTCAATTTCTGGTTATTGTCACTATAAAGCTTGTGGGCAGTAGGCGGGCAATGTAAGAGCAGGCTGGAAAGCCCAAATAGCCTGTTCCTGGTTTTCTATGCAGCATTCGGAATGCCACCCGTTCCCAGACTCAAAGAACAATTAATTAATTTTGTAAATTAATTCTCTCTCTCTGCACAATCGCTTGCAACACGCCTTCCTCGCGGATTCTGCAGAGAGAGAGAATTAATATATAAAAGCAAAATACTGCAGGTGCTGTAAAACTGAGTAATAACAGAAAATGCTGGAGAATCTCAGCAAGTCTGTAGCATCTGTGGGGGCAGAAACGAGTAATGTTTCGAGTCCAATATTTGGGGTGGCACAGTGGTTAGCACTGCTGCCTCACAGCGCAAGGGACCTGGGTTCAGTTGCGGCCTCGGGTCACTGTCTGTGTGGAGTCTGCACGTTCTCCCTGTGTCTGTGTGGGTTTCCTCCGAGTGCTCCTGTTTCCTCCCACAGTCCAAAGATGTGCGGGTTAGGTTGATTGGCCATGCTAAATTGCCCCTTAGTGTCAAGGGGATTAGCAGGGTAAATATGTGGGGTTGCAGGGATAGGACCTGGGTGGGTGCAGGCTCGATGGGCCAAATGGTCTCCTGCACTGTAGATTATTCGGAACTGGGTGTGATGTTTGTTTGTTCATGTACGCCAACAAAATCCTCCTAAATAGAGGGATACTGACACATTTTCGCATCCCACTCACCACGGGAATCACAGCAGCCAGGTGTACAGACCATGCAAAGATCTATCGACCTCGGGCAGGATATTCCGGTTTTTGGGCGAGTGTGGCTGGAAAATCCCACCAGGGAGCTACAGGAAAACTATCAGTCACAGTCGTCAGGCTTCAGTTAGAGTATCCTATCCAATACTGGGCATTGGATATGGTATTGTGTAGAGGGTGTCGAGGAGATTTACCAACATAGTTACAGACGTAAGGGGTTAAGTTATGCAGAGAGAGATTGAGATATTTTTCCGTAGACCAAAGAAGGTGGAAGGGTGATGTAAGAAGTATTCAAAATTATGAGCAGTTTTGAGAAGAGTAAATAAGTTTTTACTGGCAGGATTGTAACCAGGGAATATTATTAGTGCAAGAAAGAGAACTAATTGGATAGTTTTCAAAGAGCCAGCACAGATTCATTGGACCAAATAGCTTGCTATTGGACTGAGATTCAATTAAGGCGTTTGACCAAAAGAATCATAGAATCCCGACAGTGCAGAAGGAGCCCATTCGGCCCATCCAATTTGCACCAAGTCTGTGACAGAGCATCATACCTGTGCCCTTCAACCTATCTCCACACATTTAACATGGTCGATCCACCTATCCCACACATCTTTGGACGCTGGGAAGAAACCGGAGCACCCTACCAGAAGGACGTGGAGGCTTTGGAGAGAGTGCAGAAAAGGTTTACCAGGATGTTGCCTGGAATGGAGGGTATTAGCTATGAGAGGGTGAGATTGAGTAAACTAGAGTTGTTTTCCCTGGAAAGACAGAGGTTGACGGGCAACCTAATAGAAGTTTATAAAATTATGAAGGGCATAGAGTGAAGAGTTGGAAGCATTTTCCCAGGTCAGAAATGACAAACACAAAGGGTCACAAGTTCAAGGTAAGGGGGGCAAGGTTCAATACAGATATGCGGGGGACTTTTTTTACACAGAGGGTGGTGGGGGCCTGAAATGCACTGCCAAGCAAGGTGGCAGACACGCTAGGATCATTTAAGACTTATCTAGATAGCCACATGAACAGACTGGGAATAGAGGGATACAAACGAATGGTCTAATTAGGAACACATGAGCGGTGCAGGCTTGGAGGGCCGAAGGGCCTGTTCCTGTGCTGTATTTCTTCACCTGGAGGAAACCCACGCAGACATGGGGAGAATGTGCACACCCTGCACAGACAGTCACCCGAGGCTGGATTTGAACCTGGATCCCTGGCGTTGTGAGGCAGTAGTGCTAACTAACCACTGTGCCACCCTTTGCATCATGGCTGAGCCGGAGAATGGAATCTGACAGCTCGGGCTTCTCAGGCTGTCGAGTTCTCTTATTTCTGGATGGAAAGACGATGTGTAACCTTTCAGCATCCAAACTCCAAATTAGAGCTTTCCAGACAAAGGCTTCAACAGTCTGTGGGTAATTATATTCTGTTCCTTAACAAGGCCTTAATCCTGGAATATTTAACCCATTGAGGAGCAGCCACCCACTCCCTTTAGAAAATCACTGAACACTCTTTAATCATCTGGAAAGCTGTCACAGGCCAGTTTATCTGGTCAGCAGTTACCCTTATTCAGACTCCTGTACCTATTATGATATGGGAGCAGAGGTAGGCCATTTGGCCCCTCAAGCCTGCTCTGTTGTTTCATAAGCTCACGATTGATTTGATTATTGTCTCTACTTTCCTATCCCTGATACCATTTGACTTTATTGTCAGTCAAAAATCTGGTCTAACTCAGACTTAAAAATATTCAATGATCCAGCCTCCGCTGCTCTCTGGGGAAGGTGAACATCCCACTTTGAGGGAAAATGTTTCTCTTTATCTCCATAGTAAATGGGTGAACCTTATTTTTAAACTGTCCTTTAATTCTGGTCTCTCCCACAAGTGGAAACATCCTTTCGGGATCCACCCTGTCAGGCCCCCTCAGGATCTTGCATATTTCAACAAGATGGTCTCTCATTCTTCTGAACTCCCAATGGATACAGGCCCAACTTGCCCAATATCTCCTTATAAGACAACCTTCATCCCAGGAATCATAGAATCCCTACAGTGCAGAAGGAGGTCACTCGGCCTATTGAGTCTGCACCATCAACAATCCCACCCAGGCCCTATCCCTGTAATCCGACATGTTTACCCCATTAAGCCCTCTAACCTGCACATCTTTGGACTGGGAGGAAACCAGGGGAAACCCACGCAGACACGAGGAGAATGCGGAAACTCTACTCAGACAGCGACCCAAGCTGGGATTTGAACTCGGGTCCCTGGAGCTGTGAGGCAGCAGTGCTAACCACTGTGCCCGCCCAAAGGTTTATCAGTCTGATGAACCTTCTCTGCATTGTTAATACGATTAAGTTCTTCCTTAAATAAGGTGACTAAAACAATACTCTGGATGTGGTCTCATCAGTGCCCTGTACAACTGGAGCCAAACACCCGTGTTTATATTCCTTTCCCTTGCATTAAATGACAATATTCCATTTGCCTTTCTAATCACTTGGATACACTCTGCCATGACCATCAAGCTAAGGAACCAACTCTGGTTTAATGAGGAGTGCAGGAGAATGTGCCAGGAGCAGCACCAGACATAACTAAACATGCAGTCAACCATATAGAATCCCTACAGTGCAGAAGAAGGCTATTCGGCCCATTGAGTCTGCACTGACCACAATCCCACCCAACACAGATCCCTGTAGCCCCACATATTTACCCTAGCTAGTCTCCCTGACACTAAGGGGCAATTTAGCAAAGCCAATCCACCTAACCCCCACATCTTTGGACTGTGGGAGGAAACCGGAGCACCCGGAGGAAACCCACGCAGACACGGGGCGAACGTGCATACTCCAGACAGACAGTGACCCGAACTGGGAATTGAACCCAGGTCCCTGACGCTGTGAGGCAGCAGTGCTAACCACTCTGCCGCCCCAACATGTTTTATGGACACAAAACATTCATTCTGTTTCTCTCTCCACAGATGCTGCCAGACCTGTGGAATTGTCCCAGCATTTTCTGTTTCTGTTTCACATTTCCAGCATCTGCACTATTTTGCTTTTATAACTAAAAGTGAGGTGCTAACCTGGTGAAACACAGGACTATGGTGGCACAGTGGTCATAGAACAGTACAGCACAGAACAGGCCCTTCGGCCCACGATGTTGTGCCGAGCTTTATCTGAAACCAAGATCAAGCTATCCCACTCCCTATCATCCTAGTGTGCTCCATGTGCCTATCCAATAACCGCTTAAATGTTCCAGCACCGCTGCCTCACAGCGCCAGGGACCTGGGTTCGATTCCCGGCTTGGGTCACTCTCCATGTGGAGTCTGCACGTTCCCCATGTCTGTGTGGGTTTCCTCTGGGTGCTCCAGTTTCCTCCCATAGTACTGGTTAGGTGCATTGGCCATGCTAAATTCTCCCTCAGTGTCCCCGAACAGGCGCCGGAGTGTGGCAACTAGGGGATTTCCACAGTAACTTCATTGCAGTGTTATTGTAAGCCTACTTGTGACAGTAATAAATAAATTAATTAATTAATACATGTGTGCTAAATAGTGGAAACAGCATGCAACAGGTGGAGCTAAGTGAACCCACATCCAGTGGATCAAATCAAAACTCTGCATTCCAATCAGGTCATGATTGCTGGTAGACACCTGATCGGAGGAGGAGATTCCATAAATGTCCAGCACCGAGTCCTCAACCCTGCACCTCAGTGCAGAAAACAAGTGTGAAGTGTTTGCAGCGATCTTTAGCCAAAAATGCCAAATGGATGGTCTATCTCGGCCTCTTCCTGAGGTCCCCACCATTACAGAAGCCAATCTTCAGCCAATCCAATTCACTCCACCTGATAACAAGAAATGGTTCCAGGCACTGGATGCAGCAAAGTCCATGTGCCCTGGCAACATCCTGGCTGTTCGGCTGAAGACTTACAGGTACCAGAATGAGCAACAGATGCGATCTCTGTTCTAGAACCAGTCCAGTTACATTTTGAAGGCATCTATCGGCACGGTAGCCCAGTGGTTAGCACTGCTGCTTCACGGCTTCAGGGACCTGGGTTTGATTCCCGGCTTGGGTCACTGTCTGTGGAGTTTGCACATTCTCCCCGTGCCTGCGTGGGTTTCCTCCGAGTGCTCCGGTTTCCTCCCACAGTCCAAAGATGTACGCGTTAGGTTGATTGGCCATGCTAAAATTGCCCCTTAGTGTCCTGAGTTGCGTAGGTTCGAGGGATTAGTGGGTAAAAGATGTAGGGATATGGGAGGAGGGTCTGGGTGGGATTGTGGTCGGTGCAGACTCGATGGGCCGAATGGCCTCTTTCTGTACTGTAGGGTTTCTATGATCTATGATTATCACAATGAATTCCAGAGGTTCACTACTTTCAGAAGCTAGTTACTGCCTAGTCAAATCTATAAGTCTACTTTTACACTTATATAGTTTAGTTGTACCAATAAAATATTCTTTCCCTCAGCACAGAGCACTCTGTCTTCAGGCGACCTTGCCACACCGAGCACAGCTCCCAACCTCTCTTTAAATAGGTTTTTCCTCCTTCATCTTTCCCAATTGCACTTGTCCTTTGAAATTTACCGTTCCCCATAAAAATCTTTTATGTTTTTCTTACGGCTTACGGCACGCTTGCCTTCATCAGCCGGGGCATTGACTTTAAAAATTGGCACGTCATGTTGCAGCTTTATAGAACCTTAGTTAGAACATAAGAACATAAGAAATAGGAGCAGGAGTAGGCCATCTAGCCCCTCGAGCCTGCCCCGCCATTCAATAAGATCATGGCTGATCTGAAGTGGATCAGTTCCACTTACCCGCCTGATCCCTATAACCCCTAATTCCCTTACCGATCAGGAATCCATATATCCATGATTTAAACATATTCAACGAGGTGGCCTCCACCACTTCAGTGGGCAGAGAATTCGAGAGATTCACCACCCTCTGAGAGAAGAAGTTCCTCCTCAACTCTGTCCTAAACTGACCCCCCTTTATTTTGAGGCTGTGCCCTCTAGTTCTAGTTTCCTTTCTAAGTGGAAAGAATCTCTCCACCTCTACCCTATCCAGCCCCTTCGTTATCTTATAGGTCTCTATAAGATCCCCCCCTCAGCCTTCTAAATTCCAACGAATACAAACCCAATCTGCTCAGTCTCTCCTCATAATCAACACCCCTCATCTCTGGTATCAACCTGGTGAACCTTCTCTGCACTCCCTCCAAGGCCAATATATCCTTCTGCAAATAAGGGGACCAATACTGCACACAGTATTCCAGCTGCGGCCTCACCAATGCCCTGTACAGATGCAGCAAGACATCTCTGCTTTTATATTCTATCCCCCTTGCGATATAGGCCAACATCCCGTTTGCCTTCTTGATCACCTGTTGCACCTGCAGACTGGGTTTTTGCGTCTCATGCACAAGGACCCCCAGGTCCCTCTGCACAGCAGCATGTTGTAATTTCTTTCCATTTAGATAATAATCCAATTTGCTATTATTTCTTCCAAAGTGAATAACCTCACATTTGTCAACGTTATACTCCATCTGCCAGATCCTCGCCCACTCACTCAGCCTGTCCAAATCTCTCTGCAGACCTTCTACGCCCTCCACACGATTCACTTTTCCACTTATCTTTGTGTCGTCTGCAAACTTTGTTACCCTACACTCAGTTCCCTCCTCCAGATAGTCTATAGTTAGGCCGCACTTGGAATATAGCATTCAATTCTGGTCACCACACTAGCAGAAGGATGTGGAGGCTTTAGAGAGGGTACAGAAAAGATTTACCAGGATGTTGCCCGGTATGGAGGGCATTAGCTATGAGGAGAGGTTGGAGAAACTTGGTTTGTTCTTACTGGAACGACGGAGGTTGAGGGGCGACCTGATAGAAGTCGACAAGATTATAAGAGGCACAGACAGAGTGGATAGTCAGAAGCTTTTTCCCAGGATGGAAGAGTAAATTACTAGGGGGCACAGGTTTAAGGTCCGAGGGGCAAGGATTAAAGGAGATGTACGATGCAGATTTTTTATACAGAGGGTGGTGGGTACCTGGAACTCGTTGTTGGGGGAGGTAGTGGAAGCGGATACAATAGTGACTTTTAAGGGGCGTCTTGACAAATACATGAATAGGATGGGAATAGAGGGATATGGTCCCTGGAAGGGTAGGGGGTTTTAGTTCAGTCAGGCAGCATGGTCGGTGCAGGCTTGGAGGGCCTGTTCCTGTGCTGTAATTTTCTTTGTTCTTATGGCCACCACTTTCAGTTAAAATGTAATAACTTTGTCTTATTTATGAACTTTTCTTACCTCCCGTTGAAATTCAACAGCTAAAAATCAAAATCTTCACTGATCTCCTAGAGTCATAGAGGTTTACAGCATGGAAACAGGCCCTTCGGCCCAACTTGTCCATGCCGCCCTTTTTTAAAAAAACTAATCCCAATTGCCCACATTTGGCCCATATCCCTCTATACCCATCGTACGCATTTAACTATCTAAATGCATTTTAAAAGACAAAATTGTACCCACCTCTACTACTACCTCTGGCAGCTTGTTCCAGACACTCACCACCCTCTGTGTGAAAAAATTGCCCCTCTGGACACTTTTGTATCTCTCCCCTCTCACCTTAAACCTCTGCCCTCTAGTTTTAGACTCCCCTATCTTTGGGAAAAGATATTGACTATCTACCTTGTCTATGCCCCTCATTATTTTATAGACCTCTATAAGGTCACCCCTCAGCCTCCTGCGCTCCAGAGAAAAAAAGTCCCAGTCTATTCAGCCTCTCCTTATAACTCAATCCATCAAGTCCCAGGAGCATCCTAGTAAATCTTTTTTGCACTCTTTCTAGTTTAATAATATCCTTTCTATAATGTGACCAGAACTGTACACAGTATTCCAAGTGTGGCCTTACCAATGTCTTGTACAACTTTAACAAGACGTCCCAGCTCCTGTATTCAATGTTCTGACCGATGAAACCAAGCATGCCGAATGCCTTCTTCACCACTCTGTCCACCTGTGACTCCACTTTCACGGCAGATAAGAATGCAAAAACCCAGCAGGTTTTGTTTTGACAGTTCTGTTTGTCTTATTGGGAAAATACAGGGATGAATTCCTCTCCATTAATTCACAATTCCCCCAAGTCCAACAAAGGTGGTATTCTACGTTCGATTGCCTATTTCTCTGAATAATTCACCCCAACTTTTGAAGGAGAGTTCAATGGGTCTTTGCTTAACTGCTTATGTTTCAATACTAGGAACGGGAGAAGGCCATTCAGCCCCTCCAGCCTGTCCAGTTCTGCTATTCCACTTGGATCATGGCTGAGTACCTGAACTCCATTCACCAGTTTTAGTTTGGTGATGAAACCTTACGTTACCTTAACCCAAAGTTTGGAGATCAGGAACTCCAATTTCCTATGAACCTTGGGTCTGGCTGGGTACTGCCGTACTGGACAGTGCTACCTATTTTATGTTCTTGCCTTCTGAGATTCCTTCCCCTGGATTTCTGAGTACAGTAAGAAGTTTAACAACACCAGGTTAAAGTCCAACAGGTTTATTTGGTAGCAAAAGCCACACAAGCTTTCGGAGCTGCAAGCCCCTTCTTCAGGTGAGTGGGAATTCTGTTCACAAACAGAGCATATAAAGACACAAACTCAATTTACATGAATAATGGTTGGAATGCGAATACTTACAACTAATCAAGTCTTTAAGAAACAAAACAATGTGAGTGGAGAGAGCATCAAGACAGGCTAAAAAGATGTGTATTGTCTCCTTATGTTTCAATACTAGGAATGGGAGAAGGCCATTCAGCCCCTCCAGCCAGGAGACAATACACATCTTTTTAGCCTGTCTTGATGCTCTCTCCACTCACATTGTTTTGTTTCTTAAAGACTTGATTAGTTGTAAGTATTCGCATTCCAACCATTATTCATGTAAATTGAGTTTGTGTCTTTATATGCTCTGTTTGTGAACAGAATTCCCACTCACCTGAAGAAGGGGCTTGCAGCTCCGAAAGCTTGTGTGGCTTTTGCTACCAAATAAACCTGTTGGACTTTAACCTGGTGTTGTTAAACTTCTGTGTTTACCCCAGTCCAACGCCGGCATCTCCACATCATTTCTGAGTACACTCAAGTGTCACCTTACAAGCACAATTCTAGAACTCTGGCTGTGCCACACAGAAAACCACTGCTTATTTTAGTATTCATTCCTGGGACATGGGTGTCACTGGCTGGCCAGCATTTATTGCCCATCCCTCGTTGCCCAAGGGCAGTTGAGAGTCAATCATATTGCTGGGGCGGGGAAACATTTAGTCTACATTTACTTTATCAATCCCTTTTAGTATTTTATATACTGCCATCAGATCTCCTCTCATCCTTCTAAACTCCAACAATTATAAACCCAAACAGTACAATCTCTCCTCATACGTCATCTGAGGAGCAACTAATATTTGCTGTCAATGTATACACGTATGGCACTTGGTAAGCTTTGTAACGTGGTTAAATCTGTATGTGATGACACACATTATGAGCAAAGCAGTTCCAACTAAGGGAGAGGCAAAAGCTTTATTGGAATTGTTTAATTTCCTTGGTGTCATGACCCTGACCTGTCCCAATTGCTTATGGAGATTTTCAATATGTAAATACATCACACTGGTGTTTTAGCGATTGCTCTTCTCAGCAACGTAGATTGGCTTCAGTATAACACAGAGGAAGATTGATTCAGCATTGAACCATCCCGGGGTGAGCTTGATGCTGACCAGTCCTGATTTTAACCTAAACATCTTGATGGGAATAGAAGAGGTGGCAGGGTTTGGGTTAGGCACCATTTCAAAACCTGCCCAACTACAACTCTTGTCAACTTCAAAACAGGTGTCCAATCCAAATCCACTGCATTACACCAGGGGAGGAGGTTAAGTTAAAATCAGGGGTTAGACACCCAAAAATGGAAACAAATCCATTCCCCAGGGCCAGTGTAGTCTGCCTTGACCCTTACGCAAAGTTTCTAACGTGCTGGTTGGACTATCTCAACCAGGGGCATCCACACACACTGTGAGCGCCACGGTCACAATGGATAAACGCCACTGTCCTCAATGCACAAGCTGCAAGAAGTCAGGCCATGACATTCATTCAACAAACCACTAACTGAGGACTGGCCAGCATCATACTGGGCAACGAAGGCAGATCACTGTAAATTGGGAGAGGGGAGTGTGCAGTGAGACCTGGTTGTCCTTGTGCACCAGTCACTGAAGGTAAGCATGCAGGTGCAGCAGTCGGTAAAGAAGGCAAATTGTTTGCTGGCCTCCATTGCGAGAGATTTCGAGTACAGGAGCAGGGATGTGTTGTTGAAACTATACAGGGCCTTGGTGAGGCCACACCTACAAAATTGCATGCAGTTTTGGTCTCCTTTTCTGAGGAAAGATGTTCTTGCTCTCGAGGGAGTGCAGCAAAGGTTTACCAGGCTGATTCCGGGGATGGTGGGACTGATGTATGAGGAGAGATTGGCTAGGTTAGGATTGTTTTTGCTGGAGTTCAGATGAATGAGGGGGGGATCTCACAGAGACTTATAAAATTCTAACAGGACTAGACAGGGAGATGCAGGAAGGGTATTACCAATGGTCGGGGAGTCCAGAACCAGGGGTCACAGTCTGAGGATTCGGGATAGACCATTTAGGATGGAGATGAGGAGACATTTCTTTACCCAAAGAGTGGTGAGCCTGTGGAATTCATTACCACAGGAAGTAGTTGATGCCAAAACATTAAATGTATTCAAGAGGCGGCTGGATATAGTACTTGGGGCGAATGGGATCAAAGGTTATGGGGAAAGTGCAAGGTTAGGCTATTGAGTTGGACGATCAGCCATGATTGTGATGAATGGCGGAGCAGGCTCGAAGGGCCGAATGGCCTCCTCCTGCTCCTATCTTCTATGTTTCTACGAATGCTGGCCTTGCCAGCGACCCCCACATCCTATGAAAGAATAAAAAAGTTTTTGGAAATAATGGACAAAGTAGATTGGATTATTCTTAATCAATTTTAAACTTTAAAATTTTTTTATCCATGAACATTTCTTCACAACGTCAAGGAATGATTGTTTAATCGGAATGTGCTATGGAAATATATCAAAAGTAAATCAGGCTCAGTATCAGATGAATACCTTCCGATGCATCCAAGACACCCAAGAGTCACTCCTTCCGTGTAAACAAACCCTTCTTCGAAAGGGCAGTTCAATAAAGTTCGCCAAGCCCCACACAATAGATTTTCATATTATCATGAAAAATACTCCCCTCCCCAAAAAGCGCTGACTCAGTCTGCTCCATGGTTCTGAGGGCCTTAGTTGTCCTCTGAATCCAAGCATTCTTCATGTGTGAGCCTAAACAATGAGTGTCAACTGACAATGCCTCGTTCTCAAGATCTCTTTTGAGCAGGATAGTCACTGGGTAGTGATCAGAGCTTTGTGTTGCCTTTCCATGGCCTCGCTCACCTAATGTCACTGCTATTTTGGTCAAACAGGGCAGTCTCAAAGTCCGCTGCGAATCATCTTAGGTGAACAATTATTCTCCTCCTTCTCGTCATAACATTCAGATCATTGTCACTCTCCTTCCTCCCCAATGTACCGTGGATATACTGGTTTGGTGGAGCTTGTTTATAGACCTCAGCAGAAGAGCTGCAAACTTTGTGCGTCTGTGGAGCTCATTGTGACACTGAGCCAGTGAAGTCATTGTCAGAGTCTAATCTTTCATGGTCCCAATCGGATAATAGACCACTGGCTGTGAACTCTGATCTCCTGACACACATCCGCAGACAAGTGGTTCTTCAAACATTATACAACACAGAAGTGGGACTGAATCATTAAGATGCTGCTGGTCATTTGTTGATATTTTTGACTGATTTGTTAAAATTTTTAAAATGCTTTACTGTGGAACAGATTCACACAGGTATCAAAGTAACTCAGGTCATCTGAGCTTGCAAATGTCACAGGTGATTAACACTGGTGATCCCAGTGAATCCAAGCCGAGTAATGCTGCTCGTGACAGGTCCCTCGTTACTCAACATCGCTGGTGAAATTGAAAGAAGACTAATTTTTATTTACAGTAACTCTTCCTCTCCCTCTGATGGGTCTCCCAAAGGCAATAAAGTCCATAATTCATTTGAACAACTCCAGGCTGCCCCTTCAGGCTCTTTTCTCCTTGGCCTCTTGTACATCTGTGTTCGCACTGGCGCAAGGGACTGACTTCGTGCCAAACAACAAGAACGCTGTCATTGCACCTTGGGAGAAGGGGAAGGGACAAAATGGGAGCAAATGAGACAAGAACACACAAAATGCATGAACCAAAGTTCCTGAAGGTAGTAGGACCAGGAGAGAATCATAGAATCCCGACAGTGCAGGAGGGGGCCATTCAGCCCATCGAGCCTGCACCAACAACAATCCCACCCAGGCCCTATGCCTGTAGCCTGCCCGTATTTACCCTGCTCGCACCCTGACACTAAGGGGCAATTTAACACGGCCAATTTAACATAACCCGCACATCTTTGGAGTGTGGGAGGAAATCAAAGCACCCGGAGGAAACCCACGCAGACGTGGTGAGAACGTGCAGACTCCACACAGACAGTCACCCAAGACCAGAATTGAACCCGGGTCCCTGGCGCTGTGAGGAAGCAGTGCTAACCCTGCTAACCGTGCTGCCCTGTGAACTGTCTGAGAGTATGGTGGAGGCAGGTTCAATCATGGCTTTCAGCACTTCATCATCTGAAGAGAATAAATGTTAGGAAAGTTGGATGATTGGGACGAGGTGAGTTGCTGCTGCAGAGAGCTGGCATGGACGCAATGGGCCAGATGGCCTTTGCCTATGCTGTCACAATTCTAGAATTCTGTGTCTCCTTACCCATTAAGGGTCCAAGCCAGTAAACGAAGCAATATTCAAGATACGTGTTTCCAGTGCAGTTGAAAGTGATCGAATAAGCCAGTGCTGGATTAAACACAGCCCCTGTCAGGTCTCCAGCTGCAAAGAGGAAAATCATTTTATCCAAACCCATTTAACATACAGAGACAGAATGGCACTGCAGTAATGTTACTAAACAGGCAGCCTGCCGAAATAACTTCGAGAGGCGAGATTAAACCTGGAATAAAAAGGTTGTATTAATGAAACTACCCGACTGTCATAATCATAGAATCCCTACAGTGCAGGAGGCCATACAGCCCTCCGAGCCTGCACTGACAACAATCCCACCCAGGCCCGATCCCTGTAACCCCATGTATTCACCCTGCTAATCCCCCTGACACTAAGGGACAATTTAGCATGGCCAATCTACCTAACCTGCACATCTTTGGACTAAAACCCGCCTGGTTCACTCATCTCCTTTAGGAAAGGAAATCAGCCATTCTTGCCCCGTCTGGCCTACATGTTAACTCCTGAATGTGATTGTCTTCTGAAGCGCCCTCTGAGACGGCCAAGCAAACCACTCAATCATATTATAATCAAGACGGCGGTGGCTCATCACCAGCTTCTCGAGATCAATTAGGGATGAGCAATAAATGCTGAGCCTTGCCAGCCATGCCCACATTCTGAGAGAAGGAAGAAATAAAGCCAACAGAAGCAGGAAAAGACCTCTCGGTCAAGAAATTAATCAATTTTTGACAGACCCACCACAACATCCCAATTCCTTCTCTGCCCAGAGAAATCACCTCTTGAATCTTGCTTGCTTTGTGGGTGGCACGGTGGCACAGTGGTTAGCACTGCTGCCTCACAGCTCCAGGGACCCAGGTTCGATTCCTCGCTCGGGTCACTGTCTGTGCGAAGTTTGCACGTTCTCCCTGTGTCTGCGTGGGTTTCCTCCGGGTGCTCCAGTTTCCTCCCACACTCCAAAGATGTGTGGGTTAGGTGCATTGGCTATGCTAAATTGCCCCTTAGTGTCCCAGGATGCATAGGTTGGAGAGATTAGTGGGTTAAATATGTGGGATTACGGGGATAAAGCCTGGGTGGGATTGTTGTCGGTGCAGACTCGATGGGCCAAATGGCCTCCTTCTGCACTGTAGGGTTTCTATGATATGATTGATTGGTCTTTCGAGTAATTTTATCCCACAGTACAAGAAAAGAAGAGGAAGAACGAAGAGACTGCAAGAAACTACAAAAGGACGTGAATGTAGCCCAGTCCATCACTCAAACCAGCCTCCCATCCATTGACTCTCTCTACACTTCCCACTGCCTCTGCAAAGCAGCCAGCACCGCGGACATTCTCTCTTCCACCTTCTTCCTTCGGGAAAAAGATACAAAAGTTTGAGGTCACGTACCAACCGACTCAAGAACAGCTTCTTCCCTGCTGCTGTCAGTTTGAATGGACCTGCCTCGCATTAAGTTGACCTTTCTCCTCCCTAGCTATGACTGTAACACTACATTTTGCACTCTCTCATTTCCTTCTCTATGAACGGTATGCTTTGACTGTATAGCGCGCAAGAAACAATACTTTTCACTGTATGCTAATACATGTGACAATAGTAAATCAAACCAAAATTACTGACAATCTTTCCCAACTACAGGATGCGCTTTGTAGCCAAGTTCAGTATTTTTAAGTGTCAGGGAACATAGATTTTGTGACATTTTGTAATAGAGAGTTGGACAACCTACTGCAGGTACCTCAAATCACTGGAGAAGTACCACAGGTGGTGCCTTTGCAAGATACTCCAAATGCTGTGGTAAGAAATGTGACCAACAACATCTTTTACTCCCAAACCAACAGGTCCAACCCGGAGGTGCTAATCACTCAAACACAGCGGGTATGGGGGTGTTCAACGCACAATTTTCAGATTCCGGAGTAAGAATCTCAGTTTAACCAGTTGTTCTGACACCTGATCTCATCCCTGGTGGGCAAAGTACCGGATTCTTTACAATCAGACTTCACTGCCACGATGGTGGAGAGACACAGTTGTTCAAATGACCCATCCCTTCACAGCACAGGCAGCACCGTGGCACAATGGTTAGCACTGCTGCCTCACAGCGCCAGGGACCCGGGTTCAATTCCAGCCTCTGGGTCACTGTCTGTGCAGAGTTTCCCCTTTCTCCCCGTGTCTGCGTGGGTTTCCTCCGGGTGCTCCGGTTACCTCCCACAGTCCAAAGATGTGTGGGTTAGGTGGATTGACTATGATAAATTGCCCCTTAGGGTCAGGGCGATCAGCAGGGTAAACGTGTGGGGTTTCGGGGATGGAGCCTGGGTGGGATTGTTGTCGGTGCAGACTCGATGGGCTGAATGGCCTCCTTCTGTACTGTAGGCATTCTATGGGTTAGCAAGGCTATGCAGCCCCTGTTGTGGAACAGCCTGCCAACAGTCACCATGTGTTCACACGTGAAGGGCAATTCCTTTATCAAGTTTATTTGTTAGTATCACAAGCAGGCTTACATTAACACTGCAATGAAGTTACTGTGAACATCCCCTACACAAGATGGCAAGAAAATTGTGGCGGGGGAGGAATGAGTATGATAAAAAGTCCCGAGTCGCCTGCATGTGAACAGTGCAGAGGGTCACGAAATGTTCTTGGCGGACAGGATTAAGGAGAATCCCAAGGCATTTTATTCATACGTTAGGAACAAAAGGGTTGTAAGGGAAAAAATCGGACCTCTCAGGGACAAAAGTGGGGACTTATGCTTGGAGCCCAAAGAGGTAGGGGAGATCCTAAATGAATACTTTGCGTCGGTATTCACTAAGGAGAGGGATGTGTTGACTGGGAGTGTCTCGGAGGGGAGTGTTGAACCGTTGGAGAAAATCTCCATTACAAAGGAGGAAGTGTTAGGTTTGTTAGAGAATATAAAGACTGACAAATCCCCAGGGCCTGATGGAATCTATCCAAGGCTGCTCAGGGAGACGAGAGGTGAAATCGTTGGGCCTCTGACGCAAATCTTTGTCTCGTCACTGGACACAGGTGAGGTCCCAGAGGATTGGAGGATAGCTAATGTGGTCCCGTTATTTAAGAAGGGTAGGAAGGATAACCCGGGTAATTATAGGCCGGTGAGCTTGACGTCCGTGGTGGGGAAGTTGTTGGAGAAGATTCTTAAAGATAGGATGTATGCGCATTTAGAAAGGAATAAACTCATTAACGATAGTCAACATGGTTTTGTGAGAGGGAGGTCATGCCTCACGAACCTGGTGGTGTTTTTTGAAGAAGTGACCAAAATGGTTGACGAAGGAAGGGCCGTGGATGTTGTCTATATGGACTTTAGTAAAGCGTTTGACAAAGTCCCTCATGGTAGGCTAGTGAAAAAGGTTGGATCCCATGGGATAAAGGGGGAGGTGGCTAGATGGGTGGAGAACTGGCTTGGTCATAGAAGACAGAGGGTGGTAGTGGAAGGGTCTTTTTCCGGCTGGAGGCCTGTGACTAGTGGTGTACCGCAGGGCTCTGTATTGGGACCTCTGCTGTTTGTGATTTATATAAATGATCTGGAAGAAGGAGTAACTGGGGTGATCAGTAAGTTTGCGGACGACACAAAACTGGCAGGACTTGCAGATAGTGAGGAACATTGTCAGAGGCTACAGAAGGATATAGATAGGCTGGAAATTTGGGCAAGGAAATGGCAGATGGAGTTCAATCCTGATAAATGCGAAGTGATGCATTTTGGTGGGAATAATGTAGGGAGGAGCTACACGATAAATGGAAGAACCATAAAGGGTGTAGAGACGCAGAGGGACCTGGGTGTGCAAGTCCACAGATCTTTGAAGGTGACGTCACAGGTGGAGAAGGTGGTGAAGAAGGCATATGGCATGCTTGCCTTTATAGGACGGGGCATAGAGTATAAAAGTTGGGGTCTGATGTTGCAGATGTATAGAACGTTGGTTCGGCCGCATTTGGAATACTGCGTCCAGTTCTGGTCGCCACACTACCAGAAGGACGTGGAGGCTTTGGAGAGAGTACAGAGGAGGTTTACCAGGATGTTGCCTGGTATGGAGGGGCTTGGTTATGAGGAGAGATTGGGGAAACTGGGGTTGTTCTCCTTGGAAAGACGGAGGATGAGGGGAGACTTAATAGAGGTGTATAAAATTATGAAAGGCATAGATAGGGTGAACGGTGGGAAGCTTTTCCCCGGGTCGGTGGTGACGTTCACGAGGGGTCATAGGTTCAAGGTGAAGGGGGGGAGGTTTAACACAGATATCAGAAGGACATATTTCACACAGAGGGTCGTGGGGGCCTGGAATGTGTTGCCGGGCAAGGTGGTGGAGGCGGACACACTGGGAACGTTTAAGACTTATCTAGACAGCTATATGAACGGAGTGGGAATGGAGGGATACAAAAGAGTGGTCTAGTTTGGACCAGGGAGCGGCGCGGGCTAATTGTTCCTGGTTTCTCGTTTCAAGGCTTCATTCTACGATCATCTTGCTGGTGCCAGTACAGAGTGAGACTGCGGATAGTTGGGAACCTGTCTCGGGGGCAGGGAATTCATATGGTGTTCGTGGAAGTGGAAATGACTAGGGTTGGGAAGCATTTTCCGATCGGGGCCATTGTGATCTCCTGGACTCGTTTCGATCGCCTCAGGGGGTCGGAGAGGAATTTCCCAGATTTTTTTTTTTTCCCCATATTGGCCCTGGGGTTTTTCACTCTGGGTTTTCGCCTCTCCCTGGAGATCACATGGTCTGGAATGGGGGGGTGGGGGTAAGTTAATAGGTTGTAATGAACAAAGCATCATAGCTGTGAGGGACAGCTCGGTGGATAGGATATTGGTATGTAGATAGGCTGGAAAATTGGGCGGGGATCCTGGATTCAGGATTCAATCCTGGACCGGGGAGCGGCGCAGGCTTGGAGGGCCGAAGGGCCTGTTCCTGTGCTGTATTGTTCTTTGTTCTTTGTTCTTTGCAGTATGAATCAGCTTTCCACTCAGGCCAAGGAGGATAAATCCTGCTCCATAGCAACACACGGCAGGCAGGTAATTAGCAGCCTTGGTTAAAATAAGCACAGGAAAGTGCAGGGTAAACAAAGGCAACAAGACTTCAAGCGAATGTGATAGCAAAGGGGCGATGGACCTTTTAAACAAAGCAAATCTAAAGATGTTTCTATGGAGCATTTGGGTGATTGGCAGTTCCCTCTGTGACACACACACATTAACGTATCCTCTGCCGAGTACAATCTATCGCCATGGTTAATCACGGCAAGCAGGGTTTAATTTTCTCGGCACCCTTCCATCGTACAGTTGCTGCACCAGTCTGTAAAAACCAAAAGATCAGAGGGTGGCAGAATGAGGGAAGTGTGCGGCGGGGGTTGGGGTGCTGGGCACACATAGCTACACATTCAGACCATCTAGTGCAACCACATATGGGCGGCAGGGTGTCACAGTGGTTAGCACTGCAGCCTCACAGCACCAGGGACCCAGGTTCGATTCCCAGCTTGGGTCACTGTCTGGGCGGAGTCTGCACATTCTCCCCGTGTCTGCGTGGGTTTCCTCCGGGTGTTCCTGTTTCCTCCCACAGCCCAAAAACGTGCAGGGTAGCTGGATTGGCCATGCTAAATTGCCCCTTAGTATCAGGGGGATTAGCTAGGGTAAAAGCATGGGGTTATGGGGATAGGGCCTGGGTGGGATTGTGGTCGGTGCAGACTCGGTGGGCCAAATGGCCGCCTTTAGCACTGTAGGGATTCTATGATTGTGTATGGTGCTGACTAACAGTCCCAAATAAAAGCAAAACCCTGCAGATGCTGGAGTCTGAAACAAAAACAGAAAATGCTGGAAAATCTCAGCAGGTCTGACAGCGTCTGTTCAGAGAGAATAGAGCAAAAGTTTCGAGTCTGGATGACTCTTCGTCAGAGCTCTCTCTCTCCATAGATGCTGTCAGACCTGCTGAGATTTTCCAGCATTTTATGGTTAAATACCTGCTCTGTGCTGAGTTAGTCTTTTCTAGCTGATAGTTGGGGTTTGGGTTCAGCAATGAGGTTGATGGCTGTTGGGGGAAGAAAGGGGGAGGGTAGGGGGTGGACTGAGAAGGGGGACAGGGACAGGATTGGCCAGGATACCCAGCCGGAAGGTGGGGTACATGCTGACGTCCAGGCCAGGATCATGCTGGACCACAACGCCCACCACAACCGAATAGCACATCTCAGCTCACAGGTGAAGAGCGAGATGCTGAGGAGCGGAGGGTGCCTTCATGACGACACTGCAGGGCGGAAGGTCGAGGATTGGAGGAGACAGCAGAGCGTCCTGCAGGGGAGACCGTGCGCCATTGGGAGGACACACTCACTTCAGGCAAACAACAGAACAGCACTGGAACAGGCCCTTCGGCCCTCCAGGCCTGCGCCGCTCATGCTGCCTGCCTCGACTAAAACCGTATGTACTTCCAGAGTCCTTTTCCTTCCATTCCCATCCTATTCATGTATTCGTCTAGTTGCCCCTTAAATGCCGCTATCGTACCTGCTCCCACCACCTCCCTCGGGCAGTGCGTTCCAGACATTCACCACCCTCTGTGTAAAAAACTTGCCTCGCACATCTCCTCTAAACTTCTCCCCACGCACCTTAAACCTATGTCCCCGAGTACTTGACTTCTTACCCTAGGAAAGAGCACCTGACTATCCACTCTGTCCATGCCACTCATAATCTTGTAAACACCTATCAGGTCACCCCTCAACCTCTGTCGTTCCAGTGAGAACAAACCGAGTTTATCCAACCTCTCCTCATAGCGAATACCCCTGAACCTTCTGGTAAAGCCTGGTGCAAGTTAGACATTCAAACCAACCCCAGCTCAGACCTCACGTTCCTCTCTTACATCAGGATATTGAGCTTGATGAACAGCCACAGTCAAAACCGAATGCCGGAGCCGGCTCGAAGGGCCGAATGGCCTACTCCTGCTGCTATTTTCTATATCGAGATGCTGTTTCCTATTGTGTTTGGGGGGGGGAAGAGACTAAAACCAGGGACTATCAATAGACAAAGGGTCGGCTGGACTCGAAACGTCAGCTATTTTCTTTCCTTACAGATGCTGCCAGACCTGCTGAGATTTTCCAACATTTTCTCTTTTTTGGTTTCAAATTGCAGCATCCGCAGTAATTTGCTTTGATCCGACTATCAATATGAGATGGTCACCAATAAATCCAATCAGGAATTCCGGAGAAATTTATTTTCCCAGAGTGTGGTGAGAACGTGGGCTCACTACCGCTAGGAGCAGGTGAGACAGGCATTTCAGGGAAAGCTGGATCAACATGAAGAACAAAGGAGTCGAGGATTTGGTGACAGAGGAAGAGGAGTGGGAGGAGAAGCATAAGGACTGGCACAGACTATCTGGGCTGTATGGCTTTACCTGCGCTGTACACTATGTAATTCTGAGTGTCAATCACATCAAAGGCTGAACCCGCATTTATTCCAGAATCCCGACTGTGTTCCAGATGTAATTTGCTGCATCACCGACTAGCAAACACAGCGGCCGCTGCTCCAACTGCTTTAGGATTCCTGTGGGGATCAGGTACTGCTTACACACACTTTACACATACAAATGTTCTGGCCGTTCTAATGTGTGCTTTCAGCTCTGCACTGGGCCAGCCCCTCTTAGCTCAAAAAGAGCATCACATGGCTCAGATGAGACTTTAGAGATAGGTGGAAAATCGACTCCACGGCACTGTTCTGACAAGCAGGAGAGATTTCCCTGGTGTCCTGGTTAATTAACATCAATAAAACAGATTATCTCTGGTCATTATGACCCTGCTCTTAGCTTGCAATGTGCAGATTCAACCCCCTCCCAATAACAGTGGCTACTCTTATACTGCTACTTAGGCTGGAAAGAGTTTTGGGATATCAGAGGTTGTAAAAGACACCATATAAATGACAAATCTATCTGCCTTCATGAATCCCAACTTCGTCAACCTTTCAAATTATGTCCATTAGCCCCATAATCCAGCCGTTGCCCCCCCCCGGCGACCCCCCCGGGTTTTGGGGCGGGGGGCAGTAGATATTGAAAAGCAGCGTAGCCAGTTCCCCAAAATACCCACCAATAACAGTGTCAGAGTGGGGGATGGGATCAAACATCCACCTGGAAACGATTAGACCATTCGTTCAGCAACTGAACATCCTTCAAAATCAGACTTTAACCCTTCAGCGCGTTTTCATTCAACTGTACAACTATTAAGTTAAACAATTAACCAACATGTTTTTTTGCCCTGTTGTTCAACTCAAGTGGCAAATTATACCTTTTTAAACACAGGAAGTAATTTTTACCAGCAATTTTCTTTCAACTTTACAAGGGAATCATTTTCTCTTTTTTTATTACTTTTGTTAGGCAAGAGTATTAAAAGTTGGGGAATCAAGGCGAATAGACGAAGTTAAGGCAAAAACCAGTCACAATGTAACTGAACAGCAGAGCAGGCTCGATGGGCTGAATGACCTCTTCCTGCTCCAATGTTCCTCCTGTTCCTTGAGGGCACTATCACACCCCAGGGATATAGAAACACTCCAGTCCCACACCGAGGTGTGAATTCTTCACATCAGCCTAAAAACAGCTGGGACTATTCAACTATCGCAGCCATACCCTCCTCTAACACCCACATTAATGCGCTTCTAGCAGGAGTCGCTGTCTAAAGGACAACGATCGCTGGCTAGTCTCTCGCCAGCTAGAACAACAAAGGAACTATCCCCGGCGTCCTGGACAATATTTATTCCTCAAGTCAATCAAATAAACTCAGCAGGTCTGACAGCGTCTGTGGAGAGAGAAACAGAGTTAACGTTTCGAGTCCATGTGACATTTTCAGCCAGGGTGCTGCCGTGGCCCTGGCGGTGATTGGATCGCGGGGGGATGGGAGGGTGGGTGCAGAACCTGCTGAGGCCAAACCCGCACCTCCGCCACCTCAGTTATCTGCTGATTATCACATTGCTGTTTGTGGGAGCTTGCTGTGATCAAATGGGCTGCTGTGTTTCCTTCTTTACAACAGTGACTATACAACAAAAGTACCTCATTGGCGACAGGACACTTTGAGATGTCGTGAATATAAGAAAGGCGCTATAAAAAGCACGGACTTTCTTTAATGCGGTCAACTCCCAAGTGTTCTCTGAAACGACCCAGCAAGCCACTCAGCTGATCAAAGTGCTGGCAGGAGTTCAGGACGAAGGCCCACAGGCAATAAATGCTGGCTGTGGCAGCGATGACCATCTCCCGAGAAATAAATACAAAGAGAAGTAAAAATCGATAGTAGTGGAAAGGGAGAGACGGTGATCGGCTAAACAAGTACGATCATAGTGCTGGTTTTCCTTGGAATGAATTAGAATTAGAAATCTTACAGCACAGAAAGAGACCATTCGGCCCATCGAGTCTGCACCGACCACAATCCCACCCAGGCCCCACCCCCATATCCCTACATATTTACCCACGAATCCTTCTAACCTACGCATCCCAGGACACCAAGGGCAATTTTAGCATGGCCAATCAACCTAACCCGCACATCTTTGGACTGTGGGAGGAAACCGGAACACCCGGAGGAAACCCACGCAGACACGAGGAGAATGTGCAAACTCCACACAGACAGTGACCCAAGCCGGGAATCGAACACAGGTTCCTGGTGCTGTGAAGCAGCAGCGCTAACCACTGTGCTACCGTGCCGCCCTATTGGGCAGAAGGAGGCCATTTGGCCCATCGAGTCTGCACCGACCACAATTCCATCCAGGCCCTATCCCCATAACCCCATGTATTTACCCTAGCTTGACCACCCTGACACTGAGGGGCAATTTAGCATGGCCACGGTGACACAGTGGTTAGCACTGCTGCCTCACAGCGCCAGGGACCCAGGTTCGATTCCTGGCTTGGGTCACTGTCTGTGCGGAGTTTGCACATTCTCCCCGTGTCTGCGTGGGTTTCCTCCGGGTGCTCCAGTTTCCTCCCACAGTCTGAAAGACGTGCTGGTTAGGTGCATTGGCTGTGCTAAACTCTCCCTCAGTGTAACCTGAACAGGCGCCGGAGTGTGGCGGCTAGGGGATTTTCACAGTAACTTCATTGCAGTGTTAATGTAAGCCTACTTGTGACTAATAAATAAATAAACTTTAAACCCGCACATCTTTGGAGTGTGGGAGGAAACCGGAGCATCCGGAGGAAACCCACGCAGACATGGGGAGAATGTACAGAATCCGCACAGACAGTGACCCAAGCTGGGTCATACTTATAGAGGCCTATAAAATAATGAGGTGCATAGATCAGCTAGATAGTCAACATCTTTTCCCCAAAGGTAGGGGAGTCTAAAACTAGAGGGCATAGGTTTAAGGTGAGAGGGGAGAGATACAAAAGGGTCCAGAGGGGCAATTTTTTCACAGAGGGTGGTGAGCATCTGGAACAAGCTGCCAGAGGTAGTAGTGGAGGCGGGTACAATTTTGTCTTTTAAAAAGCGTTTGGACAGTTACATGGGTAAGATGAGTATAGAGGGATATGGGCCAAATGCGGGCAATTGGGAGTAGCTTGGGGTTTTAAAAATAAAGGCAGCATGGACAAGTTAGGCCAAAGGGCCTGTTTCCATGCTGTGAACCTCTATGACTATATGCACCGTACCCACCTGCAATCACGAGGAAGGTGATCATCGCAGCCACCGCGTGTATCTTGTGTGTCTGCTTGAGGCACTGAAATCTGAAGAGGGCGGCTCTCAGTGCAAAGGCGCAGAAGAACTCTGCGACCAGCCCTTGGCCAATGGTGGTGTTCAGCGCGGAGGCGCATTCGGACTGGCGGAGGCGATGGTGCCAGTGCAGGTCCGACAAGTCCATGGCCCACACCATCTCCGACAACTGTCGGGCTATCGAGGCAGCTCCAAACTGCACCAGCAGTTTGCTGGCTGTCACCTGGCTGCTGCTCTGCCCGCAAAGGAACTGCTCCAGGCAGCTCAGCGGGTTGCAAGTGGCACCGTCGAAGGTGGTGAGGTGGACGATGGTTATGACGTAGGTGAAGGCCAGCCCCGGAATCCAGCCCAGCAGCCCGGAGCCCCCCAGGAGCTGCAGCTCGTGCGTGCAGACGCACAGCTGCAAGGTGCAGAGGAGCTCCCCCGCCACCTCCAGCAGGGGGGTCTCCGGCCCCGGGCAGCTCTGCCTCCTACCAGAGCGCCGGCGGCGGCACAGCAGCTCCCTGGTCGTGCGGCGCAGCAGCTGGCACACCGTCACCACGCTTGCCAGGACGCCGACTGAAACCAGAACATCCTCCATCCTCCGGCACTGGGCAGGTGGCGCAGGGGCAGGAAGCCACCTGATGGGCGAGAGGGTGGCAGGGGGCGGATTCAGACCTGTGGGCAGTGGATCAGAGAGGAATTTGGAGCTGGGGGTGGGGTGGGGAGCAGTGAGAGGCAGGTTTGGAGGGAGGGATTGTGTGTGAGGAGATGGTGGGGGGTGGAGGAGGTGGGGGAGGGGGGTGGAGGGGAGGTGGGAGGAAGGGGGGGTTGGAGGAGGAGGGGGGCTGTGGAGGAGGGGGGGCTGTGGAGGAGGGGGGGCTGAGGAGGGGGAGGTGAGGGGGGCTGAGGAGGGGGAGGTGAGCTGTGGAGGGGGAGGTGAGGGGGGCTGAGGAGGGGGAGCTGAGGGGGGCTGTGGAGGGGGAGGTGAGGGGGGCTGAGGAGGGGGAGCTGAGGGGGGCTGTGGAGGGGGAGGTGAGGGGGTCTGAGGAGGGGGAGGTGAGCTGTGGAGGGGGAGGTGAGGGGGGCTGAGGAGGGGGAGGTGAGCTGTGGAGGGGGAGGTGAGGGGGGCTGAGGAGGGGGAGCTGAGGGGGGCTGTGGAGGGGGAGCTGAGGGGGGCTGTGGAGGGGGAGCTGAGGGGGGCTGAGGAGGGGGAGCTGAGGGGGGCTGTGGAGGGGGAGGTGAGGGGGGCTGAGGAGGGGGAGGTGAGGGGGGCTGAGGAGGGGGAGGTGAGGGGGGCTGAGGAGGGGGAGGTGAGCTGTGGAGGGGGAGGTGAGGGGGGCTGAGGAGGGGGAGCTGAGGGGGGCTGTGGAGGGGAGGTGAGGGGGGCTGAGGAGGGGGAGGTGAGGGGGGCTGAGGAGGGGGAGGTGAGGGGGGCTGAGGAGGGGGAGGTGAGAGGGGCTGAGGGTGAGGGGGGGGTGAATCAGTCTGCAGCCGCGGATCCACAGGAGCCGGCCGGCGCTCTCTCCCCTCAGGCCTGAGCCGCTCTCTCTCTCTCTCCCGGTCCCGGTGTGTCGCTGTCTCTCCGCCGCTGCCGCTCTGACAGCCCGGGACTGGGGGGGCGGGGCCTCGGCACTGGGGCGGAGTTTCCAAATAGGGGCGGGGTCTCGGATATCGGGCGGGGCTCAGTAATGGGGGCGGGGCCGCTCCGTGCTGCTGTTTCTTAGGGGCTGGGCGTCTCAAGGCGAGACTAAACCCCAGGGCAGGGTGCAATGGGATTGGAGTAAGGGGGTAAACCCCAGGGCAAGGTGCAATGGGATTGGGTAAGGGGGTAAACCCCAGGGTAGGATGCAATAGGATTGGGTAAGGGGGCAAACCCCAGGGCAAGGTGCAATGGGATTGGGTAAGGGGGTAAACCCCAGGGCAGGGTGCAATGGGATTGGGTAAGGGGGTAAACCCCAGGGCAGGGTGCAATGGGATTGGAGTAAGGGGGTAAACCCCAGGGCAAGGTGCAATGGGATTGGGTAAGGGGGTAAACCCCAGGGTAGGATGCAATAGGATTGGGTAAGGGGGCAAACCCCAGGGCAAGGTGCAATGGGATTGGGTAAGGGGGTAAACCCCAGGGCAGGGTGCAATGGGATTGGGTAAGGGGGTAAACCCCAGGGCAGGGTGCAATGGGATTGGGTAAGGGGGTAAACCCCAGGGCAGGGTGCAATGGGATTGGGTAAGGGGATAAACCCCAGGGTAGGGTGCAATGGGATTGGGTAAGGGGGTAAACCCCAGGGTAGGGTGCAATGGGATTGGGTAAGGGGGTAAACCCCAGGATAGGGTGCAATGGGATTGGGTAAGGGGGTAAACCCCAGGATAGGGTGCAATGGGATTGGGGTAAGGGGGTAAACCCCAGGATAGGGTGCAATGGGATTGGGTAAGGGGGTAAACCCCAGGATAGGGTGCAATGGGATTGGGTAAGGGGGTAAACCCCAGGATAGGGTGCAATGGGATTGGGTAAGGGGGTAAACCCCAGGATAGGGTGCAATGGGATTGGGTAAGGGGGTAAACCCCAGGATAGGGTGCAATGGGATTGGGTAAGGGGGTAAACCCCAGGATAGGGTGCAATGGGATTGGGTAAGGGGGTAAACCCCAGGGTAGGGTGCAATGGGATTGGGTAAGGGGGTAAACCCCAGGGTAGGGTGCAATGGGATTGGGTAAGGGGGTAAACCCCAGGGTAGGGTGCAATGGGATTGGGTAAGGGGGGAAACCCCAGGGCAGGGTGCAATGGGATTGGGTAAGGGGGTAAACCTCAGGGTAGGGTGCAATGGGATTGGGTAAGGGGGTAAACCCCAGGATAGGGTGCAATGGGATTGGGTAAGGGGGTAAACCCCAGGGCAGGGTGCAATGGGATTGGGTAAGGGGGTAAACCCCAGGGTAGGGTGCAATGGGATTGGGTAAGGGGGTAAACCCCAGGGCAGGGTGCAATGGGATTGGGTAAGGGGGTAAACCCCAGGATAGGGTGCAATGGGATTGGGTAAGGGGGTAAACCCCAGGATAGGGTGCAATGGGATTGGGTAAGGGGGTAAACCCCAGGGCACGGTGCAATGGGATTGGGTAAGGGGGTAAACCCCAGGGCAGGGTGCAATGGGATTGGGTAAGGGGGTAATTTCCCAGGCAGGGTGCAATGGGATTGGGTAAGGGGGTGAAACCCCAGGGCAGGGTGCAATGGGATTGGGTAAGGGAGTAAACCCCAGGGCAGGGTGCAATGGGATTCGGTAAGGGGGTGAAACCCCAGGGCAGGGTGCAATGGGATTGGGTAGGGATCAAGCTACAGGTGATGGCTAAGTGGGATTGGTAAAGAGAGTTATGAGGAAGAGAGGAATGGGATTGTGCAGGAAGGCAGCTATTGATCAGGGGACCGGGTGGTAATAATTACTGGAGTTGACACATGGGAGGGGGTTGCAATGTAATTGTGGGACAGAAGGCATTTACTCAAGTGTTTATGACTGTTGAGTGCAAGTTATGGAATACAGGTGGATGGAAGCTGGAACTAAGGAGAGGGCAATTGTGAACAGGAACTGTAAGCAACTATGGCGATCGTGAATAAGGATAGTGTTGAGATCGTTGTGGTTGCACCCATCCCCTTGTATAATCCATCACACTTCTCATGAGCTTTGCAGATTGTTGGAGAGGTTTTAATGGATCAGAAGGTGAATCATTCATCATGAAGATCATGCATAGAGTCACAGAAGTTTACAGCATGGAAGCAGGCCCTTCTGCCCAACTTGTCCATGCTGCCCTTTTTTTTTAACTACTTAGTCCCAATTGCCCACATTTGGCCCATATCCCTGTATATCCATCTTACCCATGTAAGAAAAATTCTAGAAAAGATTCTAGAAAAAGTGAGAGGGCATGGGATCCAAGGGGCTGCTGCCCGGTGGATCCAGAACTGGTTTGCCCAAAGAAGGCAGAGAGTGGGTATAGATGGGTCTTTTTCTAAATGGAGGTCGGTCACCAGTGGTGTGCCCCAGGGATCTGTTCTGGGACCCTTGCTGTTTGTCATTTTCATAAATGACCTGAATGAGGAAGCGGAGGGATGGGTTGGTAAGTTTGCCGACGACACGAAGGTTGGTGGGGTTGTGGATATTCTGGAGGGATGTCAGAATTTACAGAGGGACATAGATAGGATGCAAGACTGGGCGGAGAAGTGGCAGATGGACTTCAACCCAGATAAATGCGTCGTGGTCCATTTTGGTAGGACAAATGGGATGAAGGAGTACAATATAAAGGGAAAGACTCTTAGTACGGTAGAGGATCAGAAGGATCTTGGGGTCCAGGTCCATAGGACTCTGAAATTGGCCCCGCAGGTGGAGGAGGTGGTTAAGAAGGCCTATGGTGTGCTGGCCTTTATCAATCGAGGGATTGAGTTTAGGAGTCCGGGGATAATGATGCAGCTATATAAGACCCTCGTCAGACCCCACTTGGAGTACTGTGCTCAGTTCTGGTTGCCTCACTATAGGAAGGATGTGGAAAAGATTGAAAGGGTGCAGAGGAGATTTACAAGGATGTTGCCTGGATTGAGTGGCATGCCTTATGAGGATAGGCTGAGGGAGCTCGGTCTTTTCTCCTTGGAGAGACAAAAGATGAGAGGAGACCTAATAGAGGTGTATAGATGTTGAGAGGCATAGAGCGGGTGGACTCTCAGAGGCTTTTTCCCAGGGTGGAAATGTCTGCTACGAGAGGACACAGGTTTAAGGTGCTGGGGGGTAGGTACAGGGGAGATGTTAGGGGTAAGTTTTTCACACAGAGGGTGGTGGGTGAGTGGAATCGGCTGCCGTCAGGGGTGGTGGAGGTGAACTCAATAGGGTCTTTTAAGAGACTCCTGGATGAGTACATGGAGCTTACTAGGATGGAGGGTTATAGGTAGGTCTAGAAGGTAGGGATGTGTTCGGCACAACTTGTGGGCCGAAGGGCCTGTTTGTGCTGTAGTTTTTCTATGTTTCTATGAAACTATCTAAATGCTTTTTAAAAGACAAATTGTACCCGCCTTTACAACTACTTCTAGCAGCTTGTTCCAGACACTTAACACCCTCTGTGAAAAAAGTCCCTCTGGACCCTTTTGTATCTCCCCTCTCACCGTAAACCTATGTCCTCTAGTTTTAGACTCCCCTACCTTTGGGAGGGTCTAAGCAGATCTGGCTCAAGAGGTTGAATGGCTTACTTCTGTTCCTAAGTGCTGTTGAACTCAAGTCTACTCAAGCTGTCTTGAAAACGGTCAATGATTAAAATTAAATATATTAGGTAGAGGAATATATTAAAGAAAGGACACTTGCATAAGGTTTTCACAGAATGATGGACAAATCTTCAAATTATCAGGAAAACTCTCAGAATGAAATGGTAATGAGAATGCAACCTGATTTATTCAGCCAAAGAAAATGGCAACCAATGGCATGCTTTTTTCAAATGGAGTCACCATTTAAAGTAGGAAAAAGCTAATATGAGCACAGCAACCTCTCACAAACAGCAATGAGATAATGACATGAGAATGTGTTTCATTGATGTTGGTTCTTCTTAGGTAATCCTTTGGATCCATTGGTCAGGATTGCAAGGCTTGCATGTCATCAAAAAAAAGGTCTGCATGTCATCGTAGAGCAGGTAGGGAAGGATGGTAGCAAAACTTTGGGGGCAGACAAAACGGAGGAGGATACTCCATAGTCCCTAGTGACAGTGGTTGACAGTGTTGAATGCCTTTGTGAGGTCAAAGAAGGCATTATACAAGAGTTGTGCTGTTCCCTGCTTTCCTCTTCACTTTAAAGTTTATTTATTAATGTCACAAGTGGGCTTACATTAACCCTACAATGAAGTTACTGTGAAAATCTTGTAATTGCCTGGGGAGGATCATGTCTGTTGTGCCCCTCAATGGGCAGAATCTGCATTGTGACTCAGGGAGGAGCTCTCCAGCCACAGGAGAAAGCGATTAAGGAGGACTTAGTGAAGGAGGATGTTGGTCATGGGATAAATATTGAGGAGGATGTCAGGGAGAATTCTCCAACTCTTCTTCTGATAATGTCAGGGGATCTTTTACATGTGCCTCAGTTTAATGTATCATGAAAGTCGGCACCTCCGATATTACTGCACTCTCTCAATATTCCAAGTGATTGGCCAAGATTTTGTGGTCAAGTCTCTGGAGCCCATGGTGTTCTGAGGGGTGAGCATGCCACCAACTGAGCCTGCTATTATTCCCTCTGAACACCCTGAATGTTATATTGTAGAAAAGCCTTGCACTCACTGTGAACAACTCCACAGTAGTGTGACCAGTAATTATATAAGAGAGGGGTTTGAACACACAACCGGGCAGGTAACTGATTTGGACAGCTAAATATTATCATGAAAATTCTCCTTTGATTGAGTTGCAGTGCCCAATTTCAGAATACACAACTGATTCAAAATAACCGGTGGAGCATTTCACAAAACACCAATTTGAAAAGGCAGACCCACATCAAATACCAGAGGCAGGCATGGACAAAAATCTGGGCCGAATGTAAAGTGCATTTCCCATTCGATACAAGCCCGTTTTATATTACTTGGGCAGATCAATTTCATCTCTAACCTCTGTAAAGACATATGTTTGAGATGCAAACTGGATCGACGCTTGAGGTGGGAACAATTCTAAGACTATGGGGAAAGGACAGGAAAATGGGACTAACTGAACAGTTTTTTCAGAGGGCTGGCACAGGAATGCTGGACTGATTGGCCTCCTTCTCTATGAATCTATAGTTTTTCATGTTGAAAAGAGATCAGAAATGTGCAACCTGGGTGATTTTTCCCTTCCTATCCTGGGACACAGATTGAAGTAAACTACATATTGTCCACATAAAAATCAATTGACCTGACTGAGATTGGGGATCAAACTTAACAAATTGTCAAGCTGTATGGCTCAGCGATGTTCCCTATTTACATATTGGCTAGGTCTTGTCATTATCAAATGACCCTGCTGGAATGTATGCGTATGTAAAAACAAGGAATGGCATTTGTAAAGCGCCTTTCACAAACTCAGGACATCTTAAAACACTGTACAGTCAATGGAGTGTTTCTGAAGTACAGTCACTGTTGTGACGCAGAAAAGGCAGTAGCCAATTTGCAAACAAAGATCCCAGAAGCAGCAGTGTGACAATGACCTAATAAACCATTTTCAATGATATTGGTTGAGGGATAAATATTGGTCGGGCATAAAGGTGAGATTTTCCCGTTCGTTAAAGTTGTGCCATGTGCACTTTGACATCTCCCTGAGAGGACAAGTGGGTCCTTGGTTTAGCGCCGTATCCAGACGCTGGCACTTCTAACAGTACAGCATTGGCACTGTACTGAGTGCCAATAATGTGTCACCCATAACCTCGGATATAGGTAATATGAACATCAAAAGAAGTGTGGCTTTTTCCCTGTCGTTTGAAACTTTTCAATTCTCAGTTCTAAAACTAGTGGCCACGGTGAGGGAGGAAGACTGACTGTTCAGGATGATCCAAACAAGTAATGAAAAGTCTGACTATTTTCTGATTGGGGTGGACAAGCAATGTGACGCAAGAATGGGCAGGGCAGGTGAGCAATGGCAGGTGCAAGGATTGGAAGTGAGAGGTCCCCTCGAGAAACCCCGGGGAATGCATTCAACCCTACGGTGGCTTAATGGTAACTCTGGATGAGTAATCTAGAGGCCCACACTAATGCTCTGCGGACATGAGTTCAAATCCCATCATGGCAGCCGGTGGAATATAAAGTCAATCTTAATCACGGTCACCATTAAACGATAATATCATAGATTGTTGTAAAAACTCATTAGGTCCCTTGAGGGAAGGAAATCTGCCATCCTTACCTGCTCTGACCTGTGTATGACAGTAAGAAGTCTCACAACACCAGGTTAAGGTCCAACAGGTTTATTTGGTAGCACAAGCCACAAGCTTTCGGAGCACTGCCTCTTCATCAGGTGAGTGGGAGTTGTGTTCACAAACAGGGCATATATAAACACAAACTCAATTTACAAGATAATGGTTGGAATATGAGTCTTTACAGGTAATCAAGTCTTAAAGGTACAGACAATGTGAGTGGAGAGAGGGTTAAGCACAGGTTAAAGAGATGTGTATTATCTCCAGCCAGGACAAGAGATGTGTATTGTCTCCAGCCAGGACAGTTAGTGAGATTTTGCAAGCCTAGGTAAGTCGTGGGGGTTACAGATAGTGTGACATGAACCCAAGATCCCGGTTGAGGCCGTCCTCATGTGTCCAACCATTATCTTGTAAATTGAGTGTCTATATATACCCTGTTTGTGAACACAACTCCCACTCACCTGATGAAGAGGCAGCGCTCTGAAAGCTTGTGGCTTGTGCTACCAAATAAACCTGTTGGACTTTAACCTGGTGTTGTGAGACTTCTTACTGTGCTTACCCCAGTCCAACGCCGGCATCTCCACATCATGGCTGCGTATGATTCCAGACCTACAGCAATGGGGTTGACTCTTAACTGCCTTCTTAAATGGCCTTGTAAGCCACTCAATTGAAGGGTAATTGGAGATGGGCAACAGATGCTGATGTTGCCAGTAGCACCCACATCTCATGAAAGAATAAAGAAAAATCCAAAACTGAATCGTCAACTTCCCCGATTGCAAGGTAACCTTCCTGCTGACTTCACGTTCACTATCACCAACATTTGAATTTATGTAGCTCCTTTAATGTAGTAAAACATCTGAAAGTGATTCACAGAAATGACTACCAAACAGAATTTGACACCGAAGAGGTAAGGAGACATTATGACTGATGACCAAAAGCTTGGTCAAAGAGGCAGATGTTAAGAAGAGTCTTAAAGGAGATAAAGGTAGAAAGGCAGAGCTTTCGGCAGGTAATTCCAGAATTTAGGGGATTTACAAAAGGCCATTATTGGAGGAGCGCAGAAATCTCAGAGGGTTGCAGGGCTTGAGGAGGCTATAGAGAGGGATGAGGGCATGGAGCGATTGAAAGCAAATCAGCAATGACTGTAGTTCTCCTCGTGTGACATTTAGGCCTACCTATGTAGCCCTGCTAGACATAGTAATTTTATTCTCTCAGCCTTTTTTGTTATTCCCAATCTCAACTTTCTGTCTTTCAGAAGGTACCAAATATATTAGACATGTTAGCCCATAGGATACAAAAGGCAGTAGCGACATTTTTAGGGTGGTGAGGGCTGAACCCTGCCATCCAGAGAGTTGGCGGGCAACATATCCCCAATGACCCACCGCCATTCTACACACTGAAAAGTGTTGATTGGCAGTAGGTGGGACTTCTGTCCTCACTTGGACAAAAGACCCGCCTTGGAGAGCTGACAGCCATTGAGGTCCCATCTTCGGAGAGATTTATGAGAATTGTTCCAGGGAAAAGGGATTACGATTCTGTAGGTAGACTGGAGAAGAGGGGGTTGTTCTTCTTAGAGCAGAGACGAGTAGAAGAAAATCTGATAGAGATGTTTAAAATCTAGTGCTGGGGACACAGATTGAAAATTAGGGGTCTCTCATTTGAGGTGGCAATGAGGAGAATTTGTTTTCCCCCTCAGACATTGAGAGTCTTGAAACGTTCTTTCCCAGATAGAAGTAGAGGCAAGGTTAAGGCATGGCACACATCAACTCTGGTCCCCTAGATTGCCTGGATTCACTACAATTTGCTTAACGCAACAAGTCTGGGGCAACACGGTGGCACAGTGGTTAGCACTGCTGCCTCACAGCGCCAGGGACCAGGGTTCGATTCCTGACTTGGGTCACTGTCTGTGGGGAGTTTGCACGTTCTCCCCGTGTCTGCGTGGGTTTCTTCCGGGTGCTCCAATTTCCTCCCACAGTCTGAAAGACGTGCCGGTTTAGGTGGCTTGACTTGAACAGGTGCCGGAGCATGGTGACTAGGGGAATTTCACAGTAACTTCATTGCAGTGTTAATGTAAGCCTTACTTGTGACGAATAAAAAAAACTTTAACTTTAGGTCCACAGCAAATGCCATCTCCCTGGCCCTACGCTCAACCCTGGAACACCTGGACACTTTTAAGGCTGAGTTAGATAGATACTTAATTGACAAGGGACTCAAAGTGTATCGGAAATAGACAGGAAAGTGGAGTTAAGACAATCAGATCAGTATGATCTTATCAAATGGTGGAGTGGGCTCAAGGGGCCAAACGTCCTACTCTTGCTCCTAATTTGCAGGCTGGCATCATGAATGGTTTAGAAAGAGTAAATAAAGAGAAGCTGTTCTCAATGACTGAAGGGTTGACAACCAGATGGCACAGATTTTAGGTCATACTCCTGCAAACGAACCAGAATTAGCATGAGGAAAAATGTTTTTTACTTTTTTAAATGTATTTATTAGTGTCACAAGTAGGTTTACATTAACACTGCAATGAAGTTACTGTGAAAATTCCCTAGTCGTCACACTCCGACACCTGTTCGGGTACACTGAGGGAGAATTTAGCACGGCCAATGCACCTAACCAGCACGTCTTTCAGACTGTGGGAGGAAACTGGAGCACCCGGAGGAAAGCCAGGCAGACACGGGAAGAACGTGGAAACTCCACACAGACAGTGACCCAAGCCAGGAATTGAACCAGAGTCCTCGAGTCCAAGTTTTACACAGGTTGTTCCGATTTACAATGCACTGCCTGATAGGCTGGTGAGTACAGATTCTGTAGTAGCTTTCAAAAACCATTGAAAAATAAGTGCAGGGAAATGAATTTGAGTTATTGTTCTTGAAGTAGATGCCACAGACGCAATGTCTGCCCTGTACAATTCCACCGTTAACCTTGAGTTCTTCTGACCATTGTTTGCACATTGCCTCTTGCGGAGTACGTTGCAACAAGTCATGCTGTGTGGAAACTAGTTCTGTCTTGTTTGGCACTGTAAGCGAGCCAATGGAGATGGTCATTGAAAATTCTTGGCTGCTTTTTCTCTGGCGTTGCTTTCATCTGTGCTGTTGACATAATTAGAGTAATGTTCTTGCTGGGATAGAAGATTTTGTACCTCACCTACTGCTTTCCACCAGATCTGGCGTCTTGCTGTCTTCTGTCTATTGTGCACAACATATTGACCAGTCAAAGTCATCCTGAGTGAACAGCTCGTAACTCCTGTAAGTCTGCTGTTAAAGCTGTAACAGTGTTGAAAAATTAGCACTGAGACGGGGAGAAATCACTTCACTCACAGGTGGTAAATATTTGGAATTCTCTGCCCCAGAGGGTTGTTGATGCTCCATCGTTGAATGAATTTAAGGCTGAGACAGACAGACTTTCCATCTCTCGGGGAAATCAAAGGATATGGGGAATGGGTGGGAAAGTGGAGTTTAAGCCCCAAATCAGCCATGATCGTATTGAATAGTGGAGCAGGCTCGATGGGCCATATGGTCTATTCCTGCTCCTACTTCTTATGTTTTAACAGTCTAGAAGACAATTACTCTGGCTTTTTATCCAAGCTGTCTCTCAAAATTTCTCAGAATTTCTTGGCAGCGTAGCTTGCTCTTCTACAGACAAAACAAACTTTTCACTTTAATCTCAGCTTAATTCTGACCTTGCTGGTCTTGTCAAAGGATCATAATTTATTACTCAATGTGGTAGAGCTGCTTGGGTGATGTTGGATTTTGCAACCCCTGAACCCTCATTCAATGAAATCGTGGGATCATTAATTTTGAATAATAATATATCAAAAATAAGATCTCTGGATTCATGAGACAAGGGCGGCACAGTGGCACAGTGGTTAGCACTGCTGCCTCACAGCGCCAGGGACCCAGGTTCGATTCCAGTCTCAGGTCATTGTCTGTGCGGAGTCTGCACGTTCTCCCCGTGTCTGCATGGGTTTCCTCCGGGTTCCTCCCACAGTCCAAAAGACGTGCTGGTTAGGTGCGTTGGCCATGCTAAATTCTCCCTCAGTGTACCCGAACAGGCACCAGAGTGTGGCGACTAGGGTATTTTCACAGTACCTTCGTTGCAGTGTTAATGTAAGCTTACTTGTGGCAATAATATATAAACTTTAAATGATGATATCCCCCATTTCCACCAGCCTGAAGACATCTTTCTTCAAACTTGTGCCACCCGACCTGCATTTTCCCTTCCATTCCCACAGCCTTGTTCTTGCAAATTTGCTCAGATTCCTTTTATTCTCTAAGAAAAGTGATTCCTCTTCCTGCTCCAACTCTCACATGTTCACTTTGGGGATCACTAGGGGAATTTCACAGTAACCTCATTGCAGTGTTAATGTAAGCCTTACATGTGACTAATAAATAAACTTTACTTTACTTTGGTGGATCAGGTCGATTTCATGATGGGCAGTTTATTTTTTAAAACGATAAACTCTTGTCGTGTCCCTAAGACATGAAAGGAATCATAAACTGTTTAAAGTCAAAACTTACTCCTGCAAATTCAAAACATGGAATCTGCTGAACAAAACATAGATGGCTGCCACAGGTCACGTGATTCTCCAGCTGGCTACAGTTTCTGGAAATTTCCTACAGCAGTTACATGACAAAAGCAACCATCATCAATGTGGAATCTTACACCTTTCTTTGTGAAGACACATTCCAATCAATGAAACCAGGGAGCAGCAGATGGTCAGTCTCTCCAGCCCCTCCTGCCCTACACTCTGGTGTAGCGTGTTGGAATGTTTGGCTGTGTTGAGGATGTGATACAGATCTAAATTGTTCCTGTTGGTTCAGGCAGAGGTGCAATTACAGGGGCACTGTCCCCTTTCCCAGATAAGAGTCATCCTCAATGTCGCTGGGGTGTGACGTTTGGAAAAACCAGTCAGGCCTGGGTCGATCCGTGAATGGAAGTGGAGGGAGCTGGGCGAGAGTAGGGTTGGGCTGTGATTCCCCCCTGCTGTCCCCACACTCTGTAACCCCCCACGTTTATCATCTTACCAACATACAAGCACACACTGTCGAATCTCATGAAATAGCATGAGAGCAGCTAACTTTGAACAAAAACAGAAAACACTGGAAAATCTCAGCAGGTCTGACAGTAACTGTGGAGAGAGAATAGAGCCAATATTTCGAGTCTGGATGTCCCTTCATCAGAGCTGGTAACATTTTGCCAGCATCTAACTTGGCACAGTCCAAGCATCAAAACTGGTAGCCCTTGGTCTAATCTACGCCAGACAGTCTTGGAGCCAGTGGAAATAAATAATAGGCTCTTCCTCCCATTTCAGTCAGCATCCCATTACAACTGGGTTTAACCTTATACCATATGGTTTAACCATATATAACCAACACAATTCCCATTGGAGCTATTTGATAAGTTAGGAACAGGAGTTGGATTTAATCAATATTTCTTTCTCAATAAAATATAGGCCACAGGGTGGCAGTGCTCACAAAGCAAACCACGCTTTTATTCATTCACAGGATGTAAAGCATCGCTGATAAGGCCAGCGTTTATTTTCCATCTCGAATTGCCCTTGGGAAGATGCTGGTGAACCGCCTTTTTGAATGCAACTAAGTGGCTTGCTCGGCCATTTAAGAGGGCAGTTAAGAGTCACATTGCTGTGGGTTTGGAGTCACAGATACGTCAGACCAGGAAAGGACAGCAAATTTGCTTTATTTAAAGTACATTAATTAACCAGATGGATTTTTACAATGATCTGACTGTTTCATGGTCACCATTATTGAGGCTAGCTTTTTAATTCCATATTTATTTTGTTGAATTTAAATTCCACCAGCTGCTGTGGTGGGATTTGGACTCAAGTCTCTGGAGTTTTGATGAAGGGCCACCCAGACTCGAAACGGTAGTTCTGCTCTCTCTCTACATAGATGCTGTAAGAAGGCTCACAATATCTGGTTAAAGTCCAACAGGTTTATTTGGTAGCATGAGCTTTCAGAGCGCTCCTCCTTCATCAGGTGAGTGCTCCACTCACCTGATGAAGGAGCACCTGTTGGACTTTAACCTGGTGTTGTGACACTTCTTACTGTGCCCACCCCAGTCCAACGCCGGCATCCCCACATCATACATAGATGCTGTCATAACCTGCTGAGATTTTCCAGCATTTTCTGTCTTTGTCTCTGGATTACTTGTCCAGTAACATAACCACTAAGTTGTGAAACATCCGGAAAGGATGTTTTCTATGATGTGTCTGTAAAAATTGGTGAGAGTCATAGTGGATATGCCGAATTTCCATAGCTTCCCGAGAACGTAGAGGCGTTGGTGGATCTTCTTAATTGTAGTGCAGCGTGGAGGGACCAGGACAGGTTGTTGGTGATCTGGACACCGAGAAACTTGAACGTTTCGACCATTTCCACTTTGTTCCCATTGATGTAGACAGGGGCATGTCCTTCACTACGCTTCCGAAAGTTGATGACAATCTCATTTGTTTTACTGACATTGAGGGAGAGATTACTGTCGTTGCACCAGTTTCTCTATCTCTTTCCTGTACTCCGGCTCATCATTGATTGAGATCCGACCCACCAAGGTGGTGTTGTCAGCAAATTTGAACATCGAGTTGGAGGGGAATTTGGCCACACAGTCATAAGTGTATAAGGAGTATAGTAAGGGGCTGAGGACACAACCTTGTGGACTTTGTTGAGGATGATCGTGGAGGAGGTGTCATTGCCTATCCTTATTGATTGCGGTCTGTGAGTTAAGAAGTCTTTTGCGTGAAGGTCAGAGATTGTAATGATCCTTAACCAAATTGACTAACTGATCAAAAGTTTTTGTGTCTGGAGCTTCATGTTGCGTCAAATTCCTCACCAGACTGTAAGTCGGTGGGCCACAGACTGTGAGAAACTTCTGTTTCTCCTTGGTCGCTATTGTGTTCACCACGAAGTAATACCAGAGGCTCTCAATATACTGCCCCTAACTCTCAATCTCAGGGTCAGATGGTTCTGTCTTCCCAAACAACGGCATCTTAAGACAGTCTTTACTTTTTTGCACTTTGACTTTGAGTGGGTGACACAGTGGTTAGCACTGCTGCCTCACAGCGCCAGGGACCCAGGTTCAATTCTGGCCTCGGGTCACTGTCTAAGTGGAATCTGCACGTTCTCTGCATGGGTTTCCTCCGGGTGCTCCAGTTTCCTCCCATAGTCTGAAAGATATGCTGGTTAGGTGCATTGACCCGAACAGGCGTCGGAGTGTGGCGACTAGGGGAATTTCACAGTGACTTCATCGCAGTGTTAATATAAGCCTTGCTTGTGACTAATAAATAAATGAAATGAACCTTCCCCCTCCAACTCCGCACTGCGGGCTATCAATAACTGAACCAGCTTTTCCTTATCGCCCGTGTAATGAGGCGACTCGATGCAGCAAACAATTAACTAAAGTGTTTGTTGATAATAAGAGCTATATACATGATCACAACTAATACAGGTCTACTCCTAATAACACCCTGACTCCAACTGAAGCCCTCTGGTCCCGGGAATGCTCATCCTCTCCCCCGATTAGCCCAGGTTCAAGCACTTGTGCTCCATTAGCTCTGGCCCAGTCACATAGCCCACGAAGGATCGTTCCTTAGAGGGGCCACGCCACCACATCTTCGCTCCTCTCAGCTAAGTCATTAACGTAAACATTTGAGGCCCCAGCACAGATCCCTGTGGGACTCCACTCGTCACATCCTGCCAATCAGACAAAGACCCATTTATGCAGACTCTCTATCATCTGCCAGCCAGCCAGCCAATCTTCTATTCACACTAATATGTGTTACCCCCTGCACCACAAACTTTTATTTTCCACAATAACCTCTTATGCGGCATCTTATCAAATGCCTTCTGGAAATCTAGAGACTCCCCTTTAGTGCATGTTGCTATTCGTATAACATAATCTGTGGTGATTTACAAATATGTCATTTGGAAATTGTACTTTCAAGTTAAATATAAGAATTGACTGGATTAAATAAGTGTGCAGCAGGGGGCAGTAAGTGCCAAGAATAAAACGTGGGGAGTTTGAAAATATTCCTTAATGTTTCCAGTTTCTCAGTAATGTTCCCCATGTAAAATGAACGAGGAAAACCATTTAGAATAAACATTTGTGTATGTGTTTTTACTTTTTTTGCATTCGAAAGCACGGGTGGCACAATGGTTAGCATTGCTGCCTCACAGCACCAGAGACCCGGGTTCGATTCCCGTCTTGGTTCACTGTCTGTGGAGTTTGCACATTCTCCCCGTGTCTGCGTGGGTTCCCTCCAGGTGCTCTGGTTTCTTCCCATCATCTGAAAGACGTGCCGGTTGGGTGCATTGACCTGAACAGGCGCTGGAGTGTAGTGACTAGGGGAATCTCACAGTAACTTCATTGCAGTGTTAATGTAAGCCTTACTTGTGACTAATAAATAAACGTTTACTTTTTTGAATTTCTACAAAGCCTTTCAGAACATCATCCCAATATCCTTAAGATAAAGGCAAAATACTGCGGATGCTGGAATCTGAAACAAAAACAGAAAATGCTGGATGACCCAGGCTCGAAACGTTGGCTCTATTCTCTCTCCACAGATGCTGTCAGACCTGCTGAGTTTTTCCAGCATTTTCATTTCTTGTTCCCAATTTCCTTTGCTGTTAATGATGTACTTTTGATGTGCAGTCACTGTTGTAACATCAGAAATGCTGCAAACAACTTGCGCAAAGACAGCAAAGTGATACAGATCAGATCATCCGTTTTACTGAAGCTGGTTGAGGGAGGCATTGACCAGGACATTGAACTCCCGCATACAAAGTAAAATACTAGGCATGCTGGAAATCTGAAATGTAAAAATAAAATTCTGGAAAGGCTTGACAGGACAAAGAGAAACAGAGCTAACAGTTCAGGCTGGTGGCTGCCCATCAGAGAGACCTTTTGGTGTGAACTCCCCTGCTCTTCCTCGAAATAGCATCATGGTAGAGGGAGGTGATGGCCTAGTATAATCGCTAGGCTATTAATCCAGAAGTTCAGCTACTGTTCTGGGGACCCGGGTTCGAATCCCGCCACGGCAGATAGTGGAATTTGAATTCAAGAAAAACTATCTGGAAGTAAGAATCTACTGATGACCATGAAACCATTATCGATTGTCGGAAAAACCCATCTGGTTCACTAATGTCCTTTACGGAAAGGAAATCTGCTGTCCTTACCTGGTCTGGCCTAAATGTGACGTGGAGATGCTGACGTTGGACTGGGGTAAACAAGAACACCGCTTGACATTCACCAGGCAAGACTGTTCTCTTCCTGTGGGGGAGCACTTCAGCGGTCATGGGCATTCAGCCTCTGATCTTTGGGTAAGTGTTCTCCAAGGTGGCCTTCACAACACACGACAGCGCAGAGTCGCTGAGCAGAAACTGATGGCCAAGTTCCGCACACATGAGGACGGCCTAAACCGGGATCTTGGGTTTATGTCACACTATCAGTGACCCCCACAGCTTGCCTCCTGGACTTGCAGAATCTCACTGGCTCTCCTGTCTGGAAACAATACACATCTCTCTTTAACCTGTGCTTAATGCTCCCTCCACTCACATTGTCTGTATCTTTAAGACCTGGTTGGCTGTCGAAATTTGCATTCTAATCAGTATTCTGTAACTTGATTTTGTATTTCTGTTTGAGAGCAGATTTCCACTCCATCTGACAAAGGAGCAGCGCTCCGAAAGCTCATGGCATTGGCTACCAAATAAACCTGTTGGACTTTAAGCTGGTGTTGTTAAAACTCTTACTAAATGTGACTCCAGAGTCACAGCAATGTGACTGACGTTCAATTGCCCACGGATAACTAGGGATGGGCAATAAATGCTGGCCAGCCAGTGATGTCCATGTCCCACGAATGAATAAAAAGAAACCATGGCCTCTTTCAAGGCTGCCTGAGACAGCAGACAGGGCCTCGGTTTCATGGTGCAAAAGAAAGATGGTAAGCCCGACACCAGATTCCATTCTGTCTCCCAAATCTTCTGTTGTTCTGATGAAGGGTCATTAGCCTGAAATGTTAGCTCCGTTTCTGAGAGAAACATGTTTTAGTGAGGAGCTCAAGGAAATCAGCATTAGTAGAGAAATGGTTTGGGGGAAATCGAAGGGATTGAAGGTGGATAAATCTCTTGCCTGGTGATTGTCGAGCAGTGTTCATTCATCCGTTGTCGTAGCGTCTGCATGGTCTCCCCAATGTACCATGCCTCGGGACATCACCAGGCAAGAGTGATGTTGGGAACACTTCAGCAGTCACAGGCCTCTGATCTTCGGGTAAGTGTTCTCCAAGGCAGCCTTCACGACACATGACAACGCAGAGTCGCTAAGCAGAGACTGATAGCCAAGTTCCGCACACATGAGGACGGCCTCAACCGGGATCTTGGGTTCATGTCACACTATCTGTAACCCCCACAACTTGACTGGGCTTGCAAAATCTCACTAACTGTCCTGGCTGGAGACAATACACATCTCTTTAGAACATAAGAAATAGGAGCAGGAGTAGGCTATCTAGCCCCTCGAGCCTGCCCCGCCATTCAATAAGATCATGGCTGATCTGAAGTGGATCAGTTCCACTTACCCACTTGATCCCTATAACCCCTAATTCCCTTACCGATCAGGAATCCATCTATCCCTGATTTGAACATATTCAACGAGGTAGCCTCCACCACTTTCAGTGGGCAGAGAATTCCAGAGATTCACCACCCTCTGAGAGAAGAAGTTCCTCCTCAACTCTGTCCTAAACTGACCCCCCTTTATTTTGAGGCTGTGCCCTCCAGTTCTAGCTTCCTTTCTAAGTGGAATCTCTCCACCTCTACCCTATCCAGCCCCTTCATTATTTAACCTGTGCTTAACCCTCTCTCCACTCACATTGTCTGTACCTTTAAGACTTGATTACCTGTAAAGACTCGCATTCCAACCATTATTTTGTAAATTGAGTTTGTGTCTTTATATGCCCTGTTTGTGAACACAACTCCCACTCACCTGACAAAGGAGCAGCGAGCACTCCAAAAGCTAGTGGCTTGTGCTACCAAATAAACTTCTTACTGCCTTTAACTGATTGCAATGATGTAATGCCCAAATGCAATGACATCATCCAAAGCAGCCACTTCCGGTCTGCGCCTCAACCAACCCTGGTGGGCGGGGCCAGTGCCGCTCCCCCGTGAGTGATGGGCGGCTGAACCAATTGGAACCTGGATTAGGGAGGTGGTGTCCCAATAGGAGGGCGGTGCAGGTTAGGTTGAGCGGGAGGGCCTAACCACAGGAGGAGCAGCCCGGAGCCTGCGGGGCAAGGGAGGGAGGAAACCGCCAGCAGCGCCTGGGAACCAGGGACCCACAACCAGATCGCTACCGTAAGAGAACCCCCGCATGGGCGGGTAAATTCTGAGGCGAACGAACTCCGGCTTCTCGTCAGCGGGCGGGCGTGCGGGAGGTGAGGAACGTGTTTTCTCCAACTCGTTTCGATGGCAGGTTCGAAGCAGCCAAGCAAAGCAGCAGCTGGCGAGCCCCGGGGCCCCGCCCCGCCGCCTCCTGGCGACGGTCGCTGTGGCAACGGCGCGCGGGGCCCCGGCCCTGCCCTCCGTCTCCCGGCAACGGCGCGCAGCATGGTCCGGCCTCTGCCTCATGGCAACTGTCGTCCTGGCAACGGCGCGCGAACCTGGCCCTCGCCTCTGCCGCCTGGCGACGGTCGCTGTGGCAACGGCGCGCGGATAGCGTCGAACGTTGTGCGCGCCCAGAGTCAACGCTCCGCTCCCGTTCAGCCCATTCCCGCTCGTACTAGCCCTTTCCTTGAGTTAGCCAATTAGTTCCAGTCTCCTATCTCTTGCTCATTAACTCTATTTTTTTTCCTGTTCAACTATTTAACCCTTTTGAACATTGTTAAAACTGCTCCCACTAAATGCACAATACTTTACAGATTAACATCACTTGCTGAATTTGGTTAAAAAAAATCTTATCTTCCCCTGCTTTTATTTCCAAGTATTTTAAATCTGTGTCTAGTGCTTATTTTTAAAAATTCATTTGTGGGACATGGGCATTGCTGGCTAGACCAGCATTTATTGCCCATCCCTAGTTGCCCCTTGAGAAGCTGGTGGTGAGCCGCCTTCTTGAATCACTGCAGTCCACGTGCTGTGGGTTGACCCACAATGTCGTTAGGGAGGGAATTCCAGGATTTTGACCCAGGAACGGCGATATATTTCCAAGTCAGGTTGGTGAGTGGCTTGGAGGGGAGCTTGCAGGTGGTGGTGTCCCCATGTATCTGCTGTCCTTGTCCTTCTAGATGGAAGTGGTTGTGCATTTGGAAGCTGCTGTCTAAGGATATTTGGTGAATTGCTGCAGTGCATCTTGTAGATAGTAACAGTAGTGTGTACTGACTGTTGGTGGTGGAGGGAGTGGATGTTTGTGGATGTGGTGCCAATCAAGCGGGCTGCTTTGTCCTGGATGGTGTCAAGCTTCTTGACTGTTGCTGGAACTTCACCCATCTAGGCAAGTGGGGAGTATTCCATCACTCTCCTGACTTGTGCCTTCTAGATGGTGGACAGGCTTTGGGGAGTCAGGAGGTGAGTTGCACGCTACAGTATTCCTAGCCTCTGACCTGCCCTTGTAGCAACTGTTTATATGGCGAGTCCAGTTGAGTTTCTGGGCATTGGTAACCTCAAGGATGTTGACAGTGGGGGATTCTGAAATGGTAACACCATTGAGTGTCAAGGGGCAGTGGTTAGAGCATCTCTTATTGGTGATGGTCATTGCCTGACATTTGTGTGGTGCGAATGTTACTTGCGACTTGTCAGCCCAAGCCTGGATATCGACCACTTTAAACAGTTTCTCCTTATTTGCCTCTTCCATAATTTTGAACACCGCTGTTATATTTCTGTTGCCTTCTCGACTCTTAAGGAGGACCATCCCAGCTTCTGTATTAGAAAAATGCTCATATCACACACTTATTCAAAAAGGTTGGGAATCAAAACGTAAGAAACAATTGGTAAATTAGTTTAACTTCTGTTGTTGGGAAATTGTCAGAATCCTTTATAAAGAAAGCAATAAGAGGACATTTAGAAAGTCAAAATGCCATCCATCAGAGTCAGCATGGTTTTATGAAGGGTAAATCATCTTTGACTAATTTGCTTGAGTTCTTCGAAGATGTAACAAGTAAGGTGGATAATGGTGATCCTGTACTTGTAGAATATCTGGATTTCCAGGAGGTGCCATGCAAAAGGTTAATACACAAGGTTAGTTCACATGGGATTAGGGGTAATTTATTAGCTTGGATAGAGGATTGGCTAACCAAGAGAAAGCACAGAGTTGGGATCAATGGGTCTTACTCGGGTTGGCAAGATGTAACTAGTGGGGTGCCACAGGGTTTGGTCCTCGGTGTCTGAAACATTTACAATCTATATTAATGACTTGGATGCAATGATAGTAGGTGCCACAGCACAATTTGTCGATGACACTCAAATAGGTGGGCTAGTGAGTTGCGATAATGAAATAAGAAGTTTGCATATGGATAGGTTAGGTGAATGAGTCAAAATTTGGCAGATGGAGTTTAACGTGGATAAGTATGAGGTTATCCATTGTGTTAGGAAAAATGTAAAAGACAAATTATTATCTAAGTGAAGAGAAACTTCATAGTGCTTCAGTTTGAGAGATCTGAGTGTTCTTGTGCATGAATCGCAGAATCTTGGCATTTATTGCTAAAGGAATAGAATATAAAAGTAATGGAGTATTGCTGCTACTGTACAAAGCATTAGTGAGACCACATTTGAAATAAAGTGTACAGTTTTGGTCCCCTTACTTTAGGAAGAGTTTAGTTCCATTGAAGGCAGTTCAGTGGAGGTTCACTAGATTGATCCCAGAGATGGGTTTGTTTTATGAAGAGAGATTGAGCATTTTAGGCCTATACTCACTAGAGTTTAGAAGAATGAGAGGAGATTTAATTGAAGTGTACAAGATTAACAGGATTCCTTTAGCTGTAAATGCCAAAATTCCATTTGCTTTCCTTATTAGCTGCTGTATCTGCATACCAGTTTTCTATGACTTATGCACAAGGACACCCAGATCCCTCTGCATCCAAGCACCCTGACATCTCTCCCCATTTAAATAGTAAGTTGCCTTTCCATTTTTCTGACCAAAATGGATAACCTCACACTTATCCACATTAAACTCCATTTGCCACATTTTGGCCCACTCACCTAACCTGTCTATATCCAATTGTAAATTTCTTATTTCCTCTTTGCAGCTAACTATCCCGCCTCTGTTAGTGTCATCTGCAAATTTGGCTGTAGTACCTTCTATCCCTGTATCCAAGTTGTTAATGGCTACTGGAGTGACGGAGACATTGACCTTGTCGTGTCCCATGCCAACTCACTGCAAGAACAACTCAGTCCCACTCCCGTGCCATGCCTCACCTTCACAGGTCTGCCTTTTCTTTTCTCTTCTCTTCAGATGCAAATCCAAATTCCCTTGTTGAAAGCCACAGTTGAATCTATCTCTAGCAGACCCTCAGTTCAAGTTCCTTTCCTATTTCAACTTGCCATTTTTCCTTCGAAAATGCCTAATTTCACACTTCTTTCTGTTAAATTTCATCTGACTATCTTTATTTTTGATTTGATTTAATATTGTCTCACGTATTGGGATACAGTGAAAAGTATTGTTTCTTGCGCGGTATAGAGACAAAACATACCGTTCATAGAGTACTTAGGAGAGAGGGTGTAGAATAGTGTTGCAGTTACAGTTAGGGTTTAAAGTTTATTTATTAGTCACAAGTAAGGCTTACATTAACACTGCAGTGAAGTTACTGTGAAATTTCTCTAGTTGCCACACTCCGGTGCCTGTTCAGGTCAATGCACCTAACCAGCACGTCTTTCAGACTGTGGGAGGAAACCAGAGCACCTGAAGAAAACCCACACGGGGAGAATGTGCAAACTCCACACAGACAGTGACCCCAAGCAGAGAATCGAACCCAGGTCCCTGGCGCTGTGAGGCAGCAGTGCTAGCCACTGTGTCGCCCCGTAGAGAAAGATCAACTTAATATAAGGTAGGTCCATTCAAACGTTTGCTAGCAGCAGGGAAGAAGCTGTTCTTGAGTCGGTTGATACGTGACCTCAGACCTTTGTATCTTTTTCCCAACGGAAGAAGGTGGAAGAGAGAATGTCCGGGCTGCGTGGGGTCCTTGATTATGCTGGCTGCTTTTCCCGAGGCAGCGGGAAGTGTAGACAGTGTCAACGGATGGTTTAGTTAATATTTTTAGGTAAATATTTGTGTTCAACAAATTTGTGAATTTATAATTTATGAATGGTTAATTTATGGATATAAATTATACATTTAATTACAAATTTATGAATTACCTTGATCCCGTATTGAGCTGTGTTGCTGCATGGTGGTTGTGGTTTTATTGCTTGACAGAGCCATTTTTGGAGTTGGAGAGTAAAATTTCCCAGGACGTGATTGCTCTGTATCGATAGTCTGAGATTCCAAACCTGTTTCCGGATGCTGTACCTGGTCCACTTGTTTACCTATGGCTTTGCACTCCTGTAGCAGAGAGCATCTTCACAGGGTACTCCATTAAGGGCATTTGCAGGACAAAGCATTGCCTGGAGATGTCTTATTGCCCAGATGGCTTGCTTTTCTTTTATTTATAGTTTGTCTCTGTCTCCTTTTTCCTGGTGAATGAAACTACAAAATGTCTCTCTTGTCACTTGTTTTACATTCTTCATTTTTGGGCTGGGGGCATTATCATAACAATGTGCGTGACCAGAGTTTGGAGATCCTTAATTGTCTGCCAATTTGCATTATTGATGGTGTGGGGAAGGGTGGAATGGTGAATCCTCCCTATTGTGGCAGATAATAAGAGTCGGTTCTCTGAATGCACTCCTGTCAAATCTCATTCATTTCAGTAAGATTTACACTGGGCATTTTAAATAATGAATTAAAAAAATAGTCGGAAAGGGAAAATAAATGTTATAAGTGCTCACCTTAAGATTTTGTACCTGAATGCTAAGAGCATTCCAAACAAAATGGCTGAATTAGTTTGATTTGATTTATTATTGTCACATGTATTAGCATACAGTGAAAAATATTGTTTCTTGCGCGCTATACAGACAAAGCATATCGTTCACAGAGAAGGAAACAAGAGAGTGCAGAATGCAGTGTAACAGTCATAGCTAGGGTGTAGAGAAAGATCAACTTAATACGAGGTAGGTCCATTCAAAAGTCTGATGGCAGCAGGGAAGAAGCTGTTCTTGAGTTGGTTGGTATGTGACTTTTGTATCTTTTTCCAGAAGGTGGAAGAGAGAATGTCCGGGGTGCGTGGGGTCCTTAATTATGCTGGCTGATTTGCCGAGGCAGTGGGAAGTGTAGACAGAGTCAATGGATGGGAGGCTGGTTTGCGCGATGGTTTGGGCTAGATTTGCACAGATTGCACAGATAGATGTCAAGGGGCATGATATAGTTGGCATTATGGAGGTGGTGGAGTTGCATTGTTGATGAAAGATGATAATACAATATTGAGGAAAGATATTAGCATAGATGATGTGGAATCTGCATGGGTTGAGTTAAGAAACAGCAAGGGGTTAAAAAAACATTGGTGGGGGAGGTATACAGACCACCAAACTGTAGTGGTAATGGTAGGAGAAGCATTAGACAGGAAATCGGAGATGCATGTGTTAAAGGAACAACTGTTATTATGGGCGACTTTAATCTGCATATAGATTGGGAGAGTCAAATTAGCCACAGCACAATAGAGGGGGAATTTTTGGAGCGCATACGTGATGGGTTTCTGGAGCAATACATTGAGAAACCAACAATGGAGCAGGCCACCTTGGACTGGGTGTTGTGCAATGAGAAAGGATTAGTTGGCAATCTAGTTGTGAGAGAACCCTTGGGGATGAGTGACCATAATATGGTAGAATTCTTTGTCAAGATGGATAATGATGTAGTTGATTCTGAGACCAGGGTTCTGAATCTCAGTAAAGTTAACTATGATGATATGAGGCATGAATTGGCCATGATGGACTGGGAAACATTACTGAAAGGAAAGACAGTGGATAGGCAATGGCAGGCATTTAAAGAACAAATAGGTGAATTCCAGAAGTTGTTTATTCCTGTTTGGTTGAGTGGTAAAGGATGTGTGGCCAAACCATGGCTTATAAGGGAAATTAGAGATTAGTATCAGATTCAAGGAAGAAACATACAAATTGGCAAGAAAAAGCAATAGGCCTGAGGATTGGGAGCAGTTTAAAATTCAGCAAAGGAGGACCAAGAGATTGATTAAGAAGGGGAAAATAGAGAATGAAAGTAAGTTCGCGGGGAACATAAAAACTGACTGTAAATGTTTTCTATAGATATATAAAGAGAAAAAGATTGACAAAAACGAATGTAGGCCCCTTACAGTCAGAAACTGGAGAATTCATAACGAGGAATAAAGAATTGAGAAATTAAATTTGTACTTTATTCGTATCTTCCTTTGTGAAGACAGCATCTCCACATCACTCCTTTGTGAAGACATGAATAATGTGCCAGCAGTTCTGAGAGAAACATGTTTTCAGTGAGGAGCTGAAGGAAATCAGCATTGGTAGAGAAATGGTTTTGGCAAAGTTGATGGGATTGAAGGTGGATAAATCTCCAGGTTCTAATAATCTTCAGCTCAGAGTACTCAAGGAAGTGGCCCTGGAAATAATATTGAACTCCAAATGCTTTGGACTCTGGAATACTTCCTACAGATTGGAGGGTAGCTAATGTAAGCCCACTATTCAAGAAAGGGAGGTAGGGAGAAAACGGGGAACTAGAGACCAGTGAGCCCAACATCGGTACTGGGGAGGTTGCTAGAATCCATTATCAAGGATTTCATAACTTGGCATTTGGAAGGCAGTGGGATAATCAGCCAAAGTCAGCATGGATTTACAAAAGGGAAATCATGCTTGACGAATCTATTGGAATTTTTTTGAGGATATGATTAGTAAAGTTGACCAAGGAGAGCCAGTGGATGTTGTTTATTTAGGCTTTCAGAAAGCTTTCGACAAAGTCACACATAACAGACTACTATGTAAAGTTAAAGCACATGGGATTGCAGATCATGTCTGGAGATGGATAGCTGGTTAGCAGATAGGGAGCAAAGAGTTGGCATAAATGGGTTTTTTCCTGATTGGCAGTCAGTGACTAGTGGGGTTCCACAGGGATCTGTGCTAGGACCCCAACTGTCACATTATATATTAATAAAAGCAAATTACTGCGAATGTTGGAATCTGAAACCAAAAGAGAAAATGCTGGAAAATCCCAGCAGGTCTGGCAGCATCTGTAGGGAGAGAAAAGAGCTGATGTTTCGAGTCCAGATGACCCTTTGTCAAAGACCTTGGAGTCCACATTCAATCACTGAAAGTAAGTGTGCAGATACAGCAGACAGTGAAGAAGGCAAATGGTATATTGGCCTTCATAGTGAGAAGATTTGAGTATAGGAATAGGAATGTTTTGCTGCAATTGTATAGGGTGTTGGTGAAGCCACACCTGGAGTATTGTGTGCAGTTTTGGTGTCCTTATCTGAGGAAGAATTGAAACTAGAAGCAGGAGTAGGCCATTCGGCCCTTTGAGCCTGCACCACCATTCATTTTGATCATGACTGATCATTGAATTCAATATCCTGATCCACCCCCCTTCCTCCCATACCACTTGACCTTTAGCCCAAGAGCTATATCTAATTTCTTCTTGAAATCCAGACAACGTTTTGGCCTCAACTACTTTCTGTGGCAGTGAATTCCACACATTCACCACTCTCTGGATGAAGAAATTTCTCCTCACCTCAGTTCTGAAAGGTTTGCCCCTTATCCTCAAACTATGACCCCTAGTTCTGGACTCCCCTGCCATTGGGAACATTCTTTCTGTATCTACCCTGTACTAACCCTGTTAGAATTTTATGCCCTTGCTATAGAGGGAGTACAGCGAAGGTTTACCAGGCTGATTCCTGGGATGGCAGGTCTGTCATATGAGGAGAGACTAAGTCGGTTAGGATTATATTCACTGGAGTTTAAAAGAATTTGGTTATCTGACCTAACGTCCCCTTATGTGTCTCAGTGGCATACTGTCCCTGTGAAGCGCCTTGGGATGTTATATTACATTAAAGCTGCAATATAAATATAGGTTGTCGTTGTCAGGCAGTGTGTTCTAACAGTGCTGTTCTTTGAAAGAAAAACATCTTCTGCCCTCAACATCTCTCCTCCGGTTATTTTGCCATTTAACCAGTTATTGACCCTCCTGCCATTGGAAGCAGTTTCTCCATGTGATTGAAACCCTTTATCATTCTGGTCAAGTCTGTTAAATTTCTCTCTAACCCTCTCTGCTCCCACATTACTGATGTTAAAATCATAGAAACCCTACAGTGCAGAAGGAGGCCACTCAACGCATTGAGTCTGCACCGACAGCAACCCCACCCAGACCCCATCCCCACATATTTACCCCGCCAATCCCTGTAACCTACAGGGACAGTAAGGGGCAATTTAGCATGGCCAATTTAGCATGATGTGGAGATGCCGGCGTTGGACTGGGGTAAACACAGTAAGAAGTTTAACAACACCAGGTTAAAGTCCAACAGGTTTATTTGGTAGCAAAAGCCACACAAGCTTTCGGAGCTCTAAGCCCCTTCTTCAGGTGAGTGGGAATTCTGTTCACAAGCAGAGCATATAAAGACACAAACTCAAGTTACATGAATAATGTAATAATAATTTACATGAATAATTTAGCATGGCCAGTGCACCTAACCCGCACATCTTTGGACTGCGGGAGGAAACTGGAGCACCCAAAGGAAACCCACGTGGAGAAAACGTGCAAACTCCACACAGACAGTGACCCAAGCTGGGAATCGAAGCCGGGTCCCTGGAGCTGTGAGGCAGCAGTACTAACCCACTGTGCCAGCATGCCGCCCTTAATCCTACAACCATTCTGGTAAGTCTCCTCTGCGAGGCCTTGATGTACATCTGCAGGTCTATGGACAACAGCTGTGAATACCTCGTTCATGGTTCATATGTTTTTCAAATATAATGTTTAGTTTTAGGAATTAAAGTTTAACTGTAGAAAATGACATGGATGCAATTACAGCAAGCTCGGAGCCTGTGACACTAAAAGATCAGTGTCATGTTGTCCTAATAGGTTAACAGCTAGAACAGTGAGGTACTTAAAATGGCAGGCTTTAGAGATTGCCAAAAAACCTCAAGGAAATGGCTGTTAAAAAAGTGACCCATGTTTAATTAAGACACAAAGATAGAGCTAAAACAGCAGGTTGGCTTACTTGGCTAAAGAACTGGAAACATGATGTCTGCAAAGCTTGCAGCAATGGCAGTCCAGAGAGATGTTGTTCTTTTGGGAGATGGAACTTAAATTAGTTTAAAGGTATTCGGGGAACCCCAAAAGGTTATTAATCCCATTTATTTAATCAGATCAAAGATAAATGAGAGCTAATTTACTTAAAAGATCGGTTTGAGGTCAGCAGGCTACTTCATTGTTAAGAAGGCTCTCCGGTTTCAGTTTATCTGGGTACATGCTGGGAGAGAGACTTGCAGTTTGGACCTTTTGCAGTTTGCAGCTCGCTGGGAGAATTTAGCCAGGGGAAATAACATATAGACCTGCACTGTAAGCAGAGTGAAGAACTGACATCTTCGCTGACCATGTGGAAGGTGGGTTTTGAATCTTGTGCGGAAACAGTAGTTGGAAGATTGCCTCGTTTGAAGCTAGTGGGAGAATCTACTGTGGTCCTCGGTGTGTTATTGCAAGACAAAATAATTTGCTTTGAAATACTGAAAAGTAACCAGATTAAGGGACTGGGCATCCACAGTGAAGAGATGGCCAATGAAAGATTTGCCGCTGAGGAGAATTCTCCTGGAGGATTGTGGTATACTTCTGGGTGATCCCTACAGAAGTAAATAACTTAAAGATGTGTCATGTATGAGAAGTTTTGGGAAATAAGAAGTAAACCTGAATGCTTAACATTTAATCATAAGCTGTAGTGTTAACTTAAACATATGTTTTGTTTATTGCTTTTATATACAGTAAAGTTTTTTTGGTTTTTTAATGAATAGTGAAATCCTGTGGCCTGGTTCTATTGGTTAGAACAAGGAATTTGGATTTCATTTCAAAATGCTAATGGTCCCTAAGCTTCATCACGAAGCGCAGTCAAAACGAAAACCAAGGCTGGAATTTTTAGCATGGTGGGAACTCATCTGAAGATGTCTGCCAACTCAGTGCCACTGCCATTTTACACTTCATGATGTGGGGATGCCGGCATTGGACGGGGGTAAACACAGTAAGAAGTCTCACAACACCAGGTTAAAGTCCAACAGGTTTATTTGGTAGCAAAAGCCACACAAGCTTTCGGAGCACTCGCTGCTCCTTCGTCAGGTGAGTGGGATTTCAGTTCACAAACAGGGCATATAAAGACACACACTCAATTTGCAAAATAATGGACTCGCATTCCAACCATTATTTTGTAAATTGAGTTTGTGTCTTTATATGCCCTGTTTGTGAACTGAAATCCCACTCGCCTGAGGAAGGGGCTTAAAGCTCCGAAAGTCAGTGGCTTTTGCTACCAAATAAACCTGTTGGACTTTAACCTGGTGTTGTTAAACTTCTTAAAAAGGTAAGTGTCAGGGGCCCAGGTGAGATGGTAGGGAAAGCTCGAGGGGCTGCAAGGTATGGGGAAGGCGGGGGAGGGGGGGGGGGTTGTAAATCAGGGCCTTGTGTTGGGGCAGGGTGCAAGGTATTGGGGGATTTGGGGTGGAGGGCAGGGGGAGGAATTCCAATGGTCACCAGGCCTTACAGGGGAGGGCGTTCCAGTTAGGAACGGACTTCTGATGGAGCTCCAACCTTCCTCACTTCTTGCCCTGGATGTAACTCCATTTGTTCCCAGCCTCCTCTTTCAACCCCCCCCTCCACCCCCAAACCATCCCTCCACCACCACCACCATCACTAGGGGCCCTGCCCACCCCAGCTCGTGTGCAGTCGCTGCATGGCTGGAGAACTGAAGGGAATCCTGTCCATGCGATATTGCACTCCATCCCCACCTCAGAGCCCACCGGGGGCAGGTGGGAATATAAAATTCTCCTTTTGGTTTGTGATGTTGCAACCCAGGGCTTACTCAGCCTATTGCTATTAATATGCTGCGTAAGGAAAAAACAGCAGGTAACTCATTTTAAAGCCGTGTCAGTGATTCTTGGAGGATGGTTTTAATTCATTTCCAGTTGCTGCACGATCAGTGACAGGCGTGTAATTGCCAGCTCTCTCACCCTTGTAACATAGCTCAAAGCACATCCTCCAGTGAAACTCACACACAGGAGGCCATTTGGTCCATCATGTCTGTGCCAGTTCTCTGTCGGAACAGTCTTTTTGACTGTGTTTGTCACTAGTGCCGGCATTTGTATTGAAATTCCAAGCATTTAAGTGAGTTGTTGTAACTTTAAAAAAGATGATTTGTGTCACTTGGATTTTGGGTCCTGTTTGAATGTGCTGCAGAGTAACTAGGACGTTTTATTAACTATTTTGGTTCTCTTCTTGGCACAGTGGTTAGCACTGCTGCCTCACAGCGCCAGGGACCCGGGTTCAATTCTGGCCTCGGGTCATTGTGTGCGTGGACTTTGCACGTTCTCCCTGGATCTGCATGGGTTTGTTTCCTCCGGGCGCTCCAGTTTCCTCCCGCAGTCCAAAGATGTGCGGGTTAGGTTGATTGGCCATGCTAAATTGACCCTAGTGTCGGAGATTAGCAGAATAAATGTGTGGGGTTACGGGAATAGGGCCTGGGTGGGATTGTGGCCGGCACAGACTCGATGGGCCAAATGGCCGCCTTCTGCACTGTAGGGATTCTATGATTTATTTTTCCCCTCGAGCATTTGTTTTAATGTAATTCAAATTGCAAACTTTATTATATCATTGTAGGAATGGGAGAGGAGTGTAAACAAATGTCTGCATTGAAGCTGCCCTCAGTTATATCACTGAATGGTTGCCTTGTCTTCACTGAGTGAGTTTGTACTCCAGTCTCTCTGAGCAGTGGCATGTGAAGCTTCATTCTTTGAGCAATCAACTCAGCAATATGCTTGATCTAATAATTAGAGACAGAGTAGCCACTTGGTTGAGTGGTTTGTCAGCTGGTGAGATTTGTTTTACCATTTGTCTGAGCCGCTGTGTGTTTTCTTTTTAGTCGCGGAGAGGTCAGGAGTCGGGACCCAAGACTACTGTTTTGGTTTGTGCTGTTGACATGGTCTTGCTTTTGCAACCCAAGTCTTACTCAGTCTGTTGCTATTAATATGCTGCATGAGGAAAATGCAGCACGTAACTCATTTTAAAGCAGTGTCAGTGATTCTTGGATGATGGTTTTAATTCATTTAATTCAGTTGCTGCATGATTGGTGACAGCTCAAAACACTTCTTCCAGAGACATTCACAGCACAGAAAGAGGCCATTTGGCCCATCATGTCTGCCTGTTCCTTGTTAGAACAATCAGTTGGGCCGCCCTGTTGCCATTGCTCTCTACCTTGATTTGATTTCTTACTGTCACATATATTGGGATGCAGTTTCTGGATTGTTTCTTGCGCGCTATATTTATTCAGTTATTTAGTTTATTGATTAGTCACAAGTAGGCCTACATTAACACTGCAATGAAGTTACTGTGAAAATCCCCGAGTCGCCGCAATCCGACGCCTGTTCGGGTACACTGAGGGAGAATTTAGCATGGCCAATGCACCTAACCAGCACGTCTTTCGGACTGCGGGAGGAAACTGGAGCACCCGGAGGAAACCCACGCAGACACGGGGAGAACGTGCAGACTCCGCACAGACAGTGACCCAAGGCGGGAGTTGAACCCGGGTACCCAAAACAGACAAAACAAACCGTTCATAGAGTACCTTCCCTTGTTTCAAATGCCTATCCAAATTTCCCTTTGAGGTGGCAATAATCTCTGCTCTTTGTGGCCAAGCAATCCATGTTCCCAACAACACTCTGCAGCAAGAAATGTCTTCTAACTTTCCTCTTCCTCCGACAATTTCAAATTGTTGACCCTTCATCCACTGAAAAAAAACTTTTTACTGTAAATAGTCTCTCTGCATTTGAAAAGATAATGTGTATACTTGGACTGTTCGAAATTTCCTACATTTAAGTAAAAAGGGAATAAATATCTTGTGCCCGCCATTTTATTTTACTAGTAAAAGCAGTCTGGCTACTTCATTCATCCTTCTGCAGGAGTACATGGGATTTTGACAATGGGAAGTGATCTGATTCGGGCTGTTTCCAGTTTGGTTGAGGTGGTGCTTCTTTCACCTCCTAAGTTTGAAGGTCGTCAGTTCCGAGACCCTATCCGCATAATATATTTTGACTCCCCAGTGTGCGGTGCTGCACTGCTGGAGATAGCAGCTGTTACTTTGGGGTTGGAGGGGGTATGTTAGGTAACTAATGACAGGACTCAAAGAGCACTAGGAGATTCTCTGCAGCTTTCCTCTATTAAACAACACCATGAGAAAGAAGATAGTTCAGCATTTGTCTCCTGTGTCCCTGTTTCGTAAGCATGTATGTAGCTTCCGACAGAGAGAGAGAGGTTCTTGATTGGTAAGGTGATCAAAGGGTTACGGGGAAAAGGCGGGAGAATGGGGTTGAGAAACTTATCAGCCATGATTGAAAGACGGAGCAGACTCGATGGGCCAAATGGCCTAATTCTGCTCCTATATGTTATGAACTTATCATTTCGCATACATCAGTATTCCATAAACATCAATAAGAGGGATTCCCATTTGTATAGTCCCTTTCAAGATGTACCAAAACACTTAACAGCGAAATAAGTGCAGTCATTTATGGATAGGTTTCCACAAACTGTACAGGCATAATAAGCGGATAACTTTTTTCAGTAATGTTAGGAATAAATATTAGACAAAGCAGTGGAGGGAAATTCCCCTGCTTTTCTTTGTATCAAGTTTTTATACACTTGAGAGGGGCCTCTGATTAACATTTAATCTGAAAGGCAGCAAGGTCTGACAGTAGTACAATGCTACCTCAGTACTGTACAAAGGGTCAGCCCTGATTTTATGCTCCAGTCTCTGGAGTAGAACTTGAACCCACAATGTTCTGACTCGGAGGAGTGCTCACTCATTCAGCCACAGCTGACACATGAGATGAATGGCTTGTTAATCCATTTTTAGTGGTTGCGGGAGGAGAGCTGGCCTGGAAGCCATGCGAACCACCTATTCCTCAAGGACTGATATGGAAGCTCCATAACATTTCCGCCCGTGTCACCGAGCATGCAAACAGAGTTTGGAATTACACCTTCGCCCTGGCAATAGACAAGTCAGTCCTCCCCAGTGCTAGCAATAGGATTTCAATCAAATGTAACGGAACGGCATTTTAATACTCTGACCGCATGATCTGTAGAGAAACACCCAGCAGTACAATTATCGACTGTGACCTGCTAAATGTGTGTAGTGGTTAGAGACGCTGTGTAATTCCTGAGGAAACTCCTGGATATTATTCAACAGTCACTGCTGGTGGGGCAATTTTCAATTGGAGTAATATGGAGGAAGCACATCACACAATGTTAAGATGTACTATCTTGAAGTACATTTTGCCTTTTTTTTAATATACTGTGACCACATGTTGACAATGGTGGTGCTCTGGGGGCCTTGGAAAGAAACTTGTCACTTTTCCAAGCTATTTCACCTAGTCCAGTACGATATTTGATTTGCTTTATTATTGTCACATGTATTGGTATAAAGTGAAAAGTATTGTTTCTTGCGCGCTATACAGACAAAGCATACTCTTCATAGAGAAGGAAAGGAGAGAGTGCAGAATGTAGTGTTACAGTCATAGCTAGGGTGTAAAGAAAGATCAAAATGCAAGGTAGGTCCATTCAAAAGTCTGATGGCAGCAGGGAAGAAGCTGTCCTTGAGTTGGTTGGTACGTGACCTCAGACTTTTGTATATTTTTCCTGAGGGAAGAAGGTGGAAGACAGAATGATAGAACCAGAGGATACGCCCTGCATTTGGAAAAGGGAAAACTAGGAGCTAATCTGTTTGGAATTTGTTCAGTGAGCAAGTGGTTAATGGACTCCCCAGCAAGGCAGTGAAGTAGATGATAAATCATTTAAATTAAAACTGGCTTTCTTTCAACACATAACATTTTTGGGTTACTGTTATAATGAGCAGTGAGAGTCATGACATGTGGTAGAACGCACCTATGGGTTCCCAAAGTACTCAACACTGCAATTTTCCTCAGTTCATGGCCACTCACCTGAAGAAGGGGCTTAGAGCTTCGAAAGCTTGTGTGGCTTTTGCTACCAAATAAACCTGTTGGACTTTAACCTGGTGTTGTTAAACTTCTTACTGTGTCTCCATTGTAGACAGGTTAATATGGATTGATTGCAATGATTAGTCAATCTCTCCATTATCGTGTATCATTGACAGCCAGGATGGTCAAAGATGGACTTTGACCTTTTCCCTTTTAGAAATCCCGATGTTGCTGTGGCCACAGATGTTGTGTTGATGGTCAGAGACAGAAGACCCTTATTGTGTGTTGAGGCCAGTGGAGGTGTTGTAGCACCACTTTGTAAAATATGCACCTTTAGACTGCCAGAAGCGGCATGATGGCACAGTGTCTAGCACTGCTGCCTCACAGCATCGGGGATCTGGGTTCAATTCCAGCCTTGGGTCACTGTCTGTGTGGAGTTTGCACGTCCTCCCCGTGTCTGCATGGGTTTCCTCCATGTGCTCCGGTTTCCTCCCACAGTCCAAAGACGTGCAGGTTAGGTGCATTGGCCATGCTAAGTTCTCCCTCCATGTACCCGAACAGGCGCCAGAGTGTGGCGACTAGGGGATTTTCAAAGTAACTTCATTGCAGTGTTAATGTAAGCCTACTTGTGACACTAATAAATAAACTAAAAAAAACTCAAGTTTTTAAAAAAAAGAAATAGCCAAAAAGTAATTTTGCTGAATTGGATAAAATTTGGCTGTTGGCAATTTCTTTTCTCCTTTTTAAACCGAGTCTCCCCAGTGACCAATAAATTAATGTGGCAGTTTTTCATGGTGGAGGGATGGTAGGGTGGTGATAGCCACATCCCAGTGGTCAGTACTCTGAGACAGAAAGGTTGTGGGCTCAAATGGCAGGCATTCCAGTACAGTACTGAGGAGCTATTGGAGGAGAGGTGTGGATTAAAAGAACCATGGCACTATTTTGAAGTAAGAAGTCTCACAACACCAGGTTAAAGTCCAACAGGTTTATTTGGTAGCAAATACCATAAGCTTTCGGAGCAATGCTCCTTCGTCAGATGGAGTGGTCTCCATCTGACGAAGGAGCATTGCTCCGAAAGCTTATGGTATTTGCTACCAAATAAACCTGTTGGACTTTAACCTGGTGTTGTGAGACTTCTTACTGTGCTTACCCAGTCCAACGCCGGCATCTCCACATCATGACTATTTTGAAGAACAGGGGAGTCTCACCCTGGCCAATATTTATCCCTCAACAAATATCATTAAAGCAGGTTATCTGGTCATTTCACTGTCGTTTGTGGAAGCTTGCTGTACAGAAATTAGTTACTATGAGTGATTACTCTTCAGTTTTTTAATTCTTTCTTTCCTCCACTGGTAGAGTATGACCCTGTATTTAGGAAAGCAGTTGCATACATACATGTGCCACTGATGCCATTTGAAACATACAAATAAACAGGAGGAAACTAACCCATAACCTGGGGAAGGCAATGTAAAAGATGGTGGTGAAAGGAGGGAAAATACAGGTGAAATTGAAATCCAAAGATGTGCGGGTTAAATGGCTTAGCCTTGCTAAACTGCCCCTTGGTGTCAGGGGGACTAGCTTAGGGTAAATGTATGGGATAGGGCCTGGGTGGGATTGTAGTCAGTGCAGACTCAATGGGCCGAATGGCCTCCTTCTGCACTGTCGGGTTTCTATGATTCTATCATTCTAAGATTTAAAGGTACGACTGAATCTCTGAAAAGTTATTTTCTAGGCTGTGAACACCTCTGAGCTACACTGGCACTAACAGACCTGCAGCATACAGTCAGTGGAGTTCTCACCCTCCTGGCTGTCTGCCACAGGTCATCTCCCTGTCTCTCTAACCTCCAAACCTACAATCCTCCGTGATTAATCTGTTCCACTAATCCTGGCCTCTTGTAGATCCCTAATTTTCTTCTGTTTTCCCCCACTGGTGGCAATGCCTAGCTTCTTAGGTTTTGGGGGACTTCCCTCGCTTAAACCCCTCCAACTTCTCCTTTAAAGACTCTGCGTAAAACCTACCTCTATGACCAAGCTTTTGGTAATGTCCCAAATTATCTCCTTGTGTGGGTTGGTGTTCAACTTAGTTCGATCAACCCCTGTGATGTGTCTTAAAGGATGCTTTACCATGTAACCGTGCTATATAAATGTGAGTTATTGTTCGTTACTCAATTTTGGTTTTAAATAAATGTTATGGGGGGGCGGGGGGCATGGAGTGGAACCTAACAAATTCCACTTGCTCCAATTTTTCAGGCGGTCATTATTATATTTCAGGGTTCTGCTGGTGCTTATAAAAGGTTAATGACAAATCTGTCGACACACATTGTTGCTTTGCCTCTTGCTGTCTTTGGAATCGATTCCATGGCATTATTTGATCTTGTCTCGTTCTTTTGGGTATATTAAGCAGCCTCAAAGTATTACAAAGTCCCGTTAGCAGATCTTATTGCTGCCCAAATGCTGCGAACAGGAGGTGCCCTCCTTGAGGTTTAAAGGTTTATCTTGTTGAGTCGGCAGCTTTTGCTGCCTGTTTTGCATTCTTTTGTATCTAACTGATTGTGGCCTTCTGTCTGATTTGCGAGAATAAATAATTCATAAGGTTTTAATGATGGTAATGTTTGCCCTCTTGGCTCTGTATCTGTCTGGGTAACCTGAGGAATTTTTAAAGGAACGTTGTCAAAAGACAAATTATTTTCTCTTGTGGCAAGAGCAAAACCATTGGCTGACTAGCTTTTATCACCAATGTTTATGTTTAAACGTTAAAGTTATAAGATAGTAGGTGGGGAGAGTGGTGCTCTGGAGAGACAGTAGTATATCACAGCAGAGTCCTATGTTGCCTAAATGTGTGCAATTTCCAGTCGGTTTGACTTTGATGCCAATACGATAGCCTCCTTTATTGCCAACTCAGCTGAGATCTGTTAATCGGAAGTTACAAACAAGGATGAAACCTTCCTGTTATCAGCTGCTAAATATGTGGCTGGGCAGAACTGGATTTGCTACACAACTAGATGATCTTATCCAGAGTTAGCAATAGGGTATTACCATTGAATTTGATGTCCCAGAGTCATTGAAGGGCTAATTTAGCTAAGGATCCTCTCCGTTCACATTACAGTACGTCACCCAATTTGATCCCCTCAAACTCCCATTGTCCAAACAGCCTATCATGGATAACACATTGAAGTATAACCATTTTATTGCGCATGAACAGAAGCTTAACTTATCATAGAAACTGTAATCATAGAATCTCTACAGTGCAGAAGAGGCCATTCAGCCCATTGAGTCTTTGCCCATTCGCTGACAGAGTCTCTTACCCGGGTCCTCTCCTCCACCCTATCCCATAACCCCACACGTTTACTATGGCTAATCCATCTAACCTACACATCCTGGGACACTAAGGTGCAATCCACCTAACCTGCACATCTTTGGACTGTGGGAGGAAACTGGAGCACCCGGAGGAAACCCACACAGAAACAGGGAGAACGTGCAAACTCCTTCAGGACTACAACAACTTGTATTTATCTAATATCTTTTAACATAATAAAACTTCTCAGGTGCTTCACAGGAGCATTATCGAACAGAATATGACAACGAGCCACATAAAAATCCATTGCAGTGGAGAAAAGTTTATTTTCTCTTGCAACAAAGCCTTGTACAGTTCAAGTCTTGTACTTTATATAGAGCATTTAATGTAGTACAAGGTCCCACGGCATTTCAAAGGAGTATTGTGATGGAAAATGTGACAGAGGGGAAACTAACAAAATCTTGATCAAAGTTTTAAGAAGCTGCTTAAAAGTGGAAAAAAAGGTAGGAAAAGTTTGAGGAAGGAATTCTAGAGCCTAGCTAGGTAGGGCCTTAGAACATAGAACATAGAACATAGAAAGCCACAGCACAAACAGGCCCTTCGGCCCACAAGTTGCGCCGATCACATCCCCACCTCTAGGCCTATCTATAGCCCTCAATCCCATTAAATCCCATGTACTCATCCAGAAGTCTCTTAAAAGACCCCAACGAGTTTGCCTCCACCACCACCGACGTCAGCCGATTCCACTCACCCACCACCCTCTGAGTGAAAAACTTACCCCTGACATCCCCCCTGTACCTACCCCCCAGCACCTTAAACCTGTGTCCCCTCGTAGCAACCATTTCAGCCCTTGGAAATAGCCTCTGAGAGTCCACCCTATCCAGACCCCTCAACATCTTGTAAACCTCTATCAGGTCACCTCTCATCCTTCGTCTCTCCAGGGAGAAGAGACCAAGCTCCCTCAACCTATCCTCATAAGGCATGCCCCCCAATCCAGGCAACATCCTTGTAAATCTCCTCTGCACCCTTTCAATGGCTTCAACATCTTTCCTGTAATGAGGTGACCAGAACTGCGCGCAGTACTCCAAGTGGGGTCTAACCAGGGTCCTATAAAGCTGCAGCATTATCTCCCGACTCCTAAACTCAATCCCTCGATTAATGAAGGCCAGTACGCCATACGCCTTCTTGACCGCATCCTCCACCTGCGAGGCCGATTTAAGAGTCCTATGGACCCGGACCCCAAGGTCCTTCTGATCCTCTACACTGCTAAGAATGGTACCCTTCATTTTATACTGCTGCTTCATCCCATTGGATCTGCCAAAATGGATCACTACACACTTATCCGGGTTGAAGTCCATCTGCCACTTCTCCGCCCAGTCTTGCATTCTATCTATGTCTCGCTGCAACTTCTGACATCCCTCCAAACTATCCACAACACCACCTACCTTGGTGTCGTCAGCAAACTTACCAACCCATCCCTCCACTTCCTCATCCAGGTCATTTATGAAAATGACAAACAGCAAGGGTCCCAGAACAGATCCCTGGGGCACTCCACTGGTCACTGACCTCCATGCAGAGAAAGACCCCTCCACAGCCACTCTCTGCCTTCTGCAGGCAAGCCAGTTCTGGATCCACAAGGCAACAGCCCCTTGGATCCCATGCCCTCTCACTTTCTCAAGAAGTCTTGCATGGGGGACCTTATCGAACGCTTTGCTGAAGTCCATATAGACCACATCCACCGCTCTTCCTTCGTCAATGTGCTTGGTCACATTTTCAAAGAACTCAACCAGGCTCGTAAGGCACGACCTGCCCCTGACAAAGCCGTGCTGACTACTTTTGATCATACTAAACTTCTCTAGATGATCATAAATCCTGTCTCTCAGGATCCTCTCCATCAACTTACCAACCACTGAGGTTAGACTCACCGGTCGGTAATTTCCCGGGCTGTCCCTGTTCCCTTTCTTGAATATAGGGACCACATCCGCAATCCTCCAATCCTCCGGAACCTCTCCCGTCTCCATCGACGATGCAAAGATCATCGCCAAAGGCTCCGCAATCTCCTCCCTCGCCTCCCACAGTAACCTGGGGTACATCCCATCCGGTCCCGGCGACTTACCAACCTTGATGCCATTCAATAGTTCCAACACATCCTCTTTCTTTATGTCCACATGCTCGATCCTTTCTGTCCTCCGCAATCCAGCAGTACAACCACCCAGATCCCTTTCCACCGTGAATACCGAGGTAAAGTATTCATTAAGCAGCTCCGCCATTTCTAACGGTTCCGCACAAACTTTTCCCCCTTCACCTTTTAAGGGTCCTATGCCTTCACATCTCATCCTTTTACTCTTGACATATTTGTAGAAAGCCTTGGGATTCTCCTTAATCTTACCCGCCAAGGTCTTCTCATGACCCCTTCTCGCTCTCCTAATTTCCTTCTTAAGCTCCTTCCTACATCGCGTATACTCCTCTAAATCCTTAACACCTCCTAGCTCTCTGAACCTTCTGTACGCCTCTCTTTTCTTATTCACCAGGTTCATCACAACCTTCGTGCACCACGGTTCCCGTACCCTACCAACACCCCCCTGTCTCATCGGAACGTTGTCATGCAGAGCTCCAGACAAACATTCCTTGAAAATCCTCCACTTTCCTTCGGTACTTTTCCCCAAGAATGCCTCCTTCCAATTTACCCGTCTAATTTCCTCCCTGATGACACTGTATTTCCCTTTACTCCAGAGAAACACTTTCCTAGCCTGCCTGACCCTATCTCTTTCCAATGCTATCGTGAAGGAGATAGAATTATGATCGCTATCCCCAAGATGCTCACCCACCGAGAGATCCTCCACCTGTCCAGGTTCATTAGCCAGCACCAGATCAAGAACAGCCTCTCCTCTAGTAGGCTTATCCACATACTGTGTCAGGAAACTCTCCTGGACACACCTAACAAACTCCTCTCCATCCAAACCCCTAGCCCTAGGGATATTCCAATCTATGTTTGGGAAATTAAAATCTCCCATCACGACAACTCTGTTATTCCTACATCTCTCCAGGATCTGTTTCCCCATCTGCTCCTCAACATCTCTGTTACTATTGGGCGGCCTATAGAAAACACCCAGCAAAGTTACCGACCCCTTCCTGTTCCTAACCTCCACCCACAGAGATTCCGTAGTCAGTCCCTCCACGGCGTCCACCTTCTCTACAGCCGTGACACTATCCCTGATCAACAGTGCCACTCCCCCCCCTCTCTTGCCTCCCTCCCTGTCCTTCCTGAAACATCTAAAACCCGGCACCTGAAGCACCCAGTCCTGTCCCTGAGACATCCAAGTCTCCGTAATGGCCACCACATCACAATTCGAAGCAGCAATCCACGCTCCAAGCTCATCCACTTTATTCACTACACTCCTGGCATTAAAATAGACACATCTCAGACCTTCAGCCTGAGCACTTCCCTTCTCCCTCACTCGTCTAACCTCCCTCTTACCCTGTCTACATTCCTTATCTATTTGCGAGCTAACCTCCTCGCTCTCAGTCCCCTCATTTCGATTCCCTCCCCCCAACCTTTCTAGTTTAAAGTCTCACCAGTAGCCTTAGCCAACCTTCCCGCCAGGATATTGGTCCCCCTGGGATTCAAGTGCCACCCGTCTTTTTTAAACAGGTCACACCTGCCCCTAAAGAGGTCCCAATGATCCAAGTACCCAAATCCTTGTCCCTTGCTCCAGTCCCTCAGCCACGCATTAATTCTCCACCGATTCCTGTTCTCACTCTCCCGCGGCACAGGCAGCAATCCCGAGATTACTACCTTTGCATTCCTCTTTCTCAGCTGTCTACCCAACTCCCTATATTCTCTTTTCATGACCCCTTCCCTCTTCCTACCTATGTCAGCAGTACCTATATGCATCACGACCTTGGGCTCCTCTCCCTCCCCCTTCAGGATTTCTGGGACTCGACCAGAGACATCCCGGACCCCTGCACCAGGGAGGCAAACCACCATCCGAGAGTCCCGTCTGTGTCCGCAAAAACGCCTATCTGACCCTCTCACCGTAGAGTCCCCAATTAGCACTACCCTCCTTTCCTTACCCCTTTGCACTACTGGGCCAGGCTCAGCTCCAGAGACACTGCCACCGCTGCTTCCCCCAGGTGGGCTGTCCACCCCAGTAGTCATGATGTGGAGATGCCGGCGTTGGACTGGGGTAAACACAGTAAGAAGTTTAACAACACCAGGTTAAAGTCCAACAGGTTTATTTGGTAGCAAAAGCCACACAAGCTTTCGAGGCTCTGAGCACCTGAAGAAGGGGCTCAGAGCCTCGAAAGCTTGTGTGGCTTTTGCTACCAAATAAACCTGTTGGACTTTAACCTGGTGTTGTTAAACTTCTTACCCCAGTAGTACTCAGACAGGAGTACTTATTATTAAGGGGCACATCCACCGGGGTGCTCACCATCACCCGAGCTTTCTCCTTCCTCACTGTTACCCAGTTACCCTCCTCCCGTGGTCCCGGTGTGACCACCTGCCGATAGCTCCTGTCAATGACCTCCTCACTATCCCTAACCCGGCGAAGGTCCTCGAGCTGCAATTCCAGTTCCCTAACATGGTCCCTTAGGAACCGCAGCTCAACACACCCAGCACAGATATGGTCGTCTGGGAGGCTAGGAGCCTCCAGGACCTCCCACATCCTACATTGGGAACAACATACTGGCCTGACAGTCATACTTGCCCTTTTAAACACAGGGAAAAAAGTGAATGAAGATTATTCCTCTCTGTTCCAAATTATTTCTACCAAGGTACCCGGAGAAAAGTAACTTATAAATAAAATTTTTAAAAAATAAGAACCCCTGCTCGCCCTTTCTGCCTAAGCCCGATGAGCCAAAGCCCCTCAGTTCTCACTCAGCTCCGTCTCACTCCGCTGCCCGCTCCCAACGCTGCCCGCTAGATAGTGGGACCTGCCTTTTAAACCTCCTGTGCACTAAAAAAAAAACTCAAGAGACCCTTTCCAGTAAACCCCGCGGCCACTGCCGGTTGCGCGCCAAAATTTAACACTAAATTAAATAAATAAATAACACCCGCGGAAAAGTACTGAAGCAGTGGATTGATTAAAATCTGGGACACACAAAAGGCCAGAATTAGAGGAGCACAGATTATCACCCAATTCTCTTCAATTGGACGAGATAACAAAAGTAGAGCGAGGCGAGACCACAGAGGGACTTTTAAAGTTTATTTATTAGTCACAAGTAGGCTTACATTAACACTGCAAGGAAGTTACTGTGAAAATCTCCTAGTCGTCACACTACGACGCCTGTTCGGGTACACTGAGGGAGAATTTAGCATGGCCAATGTGTCTAATCAGCACGTCTTTCGGACTGCGGGAGGAAGCCGGAGCACCCGGAGGAAACCCACGCAGACACGGGGAGAATGTGCAGCGTCTGTACCGACAGTGACCCAAGCCGGGAATCGAACCCGAGTCCCTGGCGCTGTGAGGCAGCAGTGCTAACCACTGTGCCACCCCACTTGAGGATGAGAATATTACAAGCGAGACATTGTTTAACTGGGAGCCAGTAGGTACTTGAGCACAGATTGGCCAATAGGACTTGGTGTGAGTTAGGACACTGAGATGCCCTCCAGTTTATGGGAGGCTGCCCAGAAATAGTCAAGGCTAAAGAAAACAACGGCATGGAATAGAGTTTGAGCTGTGGATGAGCTGAGGCGGGGATGGAAATCATTGCAATGTTACAGAGGTGTAGATAGGTGGTCTTGGTGATGTGATTGACTGCCAATAAATAATTTTCTTATCTGAGAATCTGATTTGATTTGTTACGAATGCCCACAGTGGTATTACAATGGCCTCTAGTTTTGATATCTGTTTCACTGAGTCAAGGCAGATAGAAATCTGCTGTCAGGCAGGATTTGTACTAATCACCATCAGAGTCCATTGGCCAATCGATACTATAATCACTATCTGTCCCCAGCTAGTTAGTGGCCAGTGTTAACTATTAATTGTTTTGATTTTGCTTCAATCTGGGGTTAGCTTTGTTCTTGCAGCGCAAGGAGGTTGCACCAAAAATTTTCCACTTATTCTAATTCCAGGCAAAGTGCAGTTCTTCCGCTGAGAAACGGTTTTGTTCATTTTGATAAAAGAATCTTGCCATCAGCAGGTTTTGCCAAAGAATGACCATATTAACTTTTCTTGCCTTTATGTAAAGTGCCTTTTGCATCAAAGCATCTCTGTATTGTGCTCACAAATGAATTATGTTTCGAAGTGCGGGGGTGGTTACAGGGACAAGATTTAGTGCATTGGCAATCAGTGCATTTAGAGAAGTTATACTTCCAATTGAGTGCATCACACAAGATTAAAGCTTATTGATTTATCATTACCTCAAATTACTCCCACCACAATCATTACCTGTGGTAGACCCATGACTACAAAGTGTATGTAACCCAAAATGCATTCCACAACTTTGGAAAAACAAACACTGGAATTTTACCATCCCGCCCATCACCGGAATCGGAGCGGGCGAGAGGCAGAGCGTGGGAAGGTCTGTTGACCTCGGGCGGTGTTTTACGGTTCCAGGACGATTGAGACTGTAAAATTCCACCCAAAATCTATAAATGTTTTTTTCAAGGACACTTGATGTGAAAATTTTAGACTCTCGCTGGTGTAAAAAGAAATTAAAATTAGTCCAGTGTGCACATATATATTTGCATATCACAAACATGTTGGTGACGAAACGGCAATGCTTGGTAAGAGTTGTGTTGGTGCATCTATTCAGTGAGTTAATCTCACTTGAGAAGCTCTGAGCAAAAGGCAACAGGAAACAACACTCTTGTACTTCTTTGAAGTCCGCTCCAACCTGTTAATGGTTGGAAGCTAATGGTATTTGCTACCAAATAAACCTGTTGGACTTTAACCTGGTGTTGTTAAAACTCTTACTGTGTCCAACCTGTTGACAGCAGAGATTACTGGTACTTCACTGACCAGTAGACGCTATTACCTAGTCTGTTGCAAAACTGTTTGAGTGGATTTGTAAAGTGATTGCAGTGAAACATACAAAGATGAACAAGGAATTTTTCCAGTGTCCTGCCCATCAATGCTCTTCGGTATCAGTCGTGGCTCAGTTAGTGGCACTCTGCCTGAGTCAGGTTTCAGATCTGCTTCAGGATTTAGCACAATTATCTAGGCTAAAACTCCCAATACAGTACAGAGTGAGTACTGCACTGATGGGAGGTGTTGTCTTTTCAATCATAGAATCATAGAATTCCTACAGTACAGAAGGAGGCCATTCAGCCCATCAAGTCTGCACTGACCACAATCCCACCCAGACCCTATTCCCGTACCCCCACACATTTACCCTGCTAATCCCCCTGACACTAAGGGCAATTTAGCATGGCCAATCCACCTAACCCCCACATCTTTGGACTGTGGGAGGAAACCAGAGCACCCGGAGGAAATCCAAGCAGACACGGGGAGAACATGCAATCTCCACACAGACAGTGACCCGAGGCCAGAATTGAACCCAGGTCCCTGGCGCTGTGAAGCAGTAGTGCTTGCCACTGTGTCACCCAGTGATCGTGGATGAGATGTTATGGTGAGGCACCATCTGCCCCCTCAAATGTTGTAAAGGATCCCATGGCAGTATTGCGAATAAAAGCAGAGCTGTTACCCCCGCTGTTCTGGCCAATATTTATCCCTCAATCCACATCACGCAAACAGATTTTCTGGTCATCTCATTGCTGTTTGTGGGAACTTGCAGTGCCACATTTTCTATCTCATACCAGGAACTACATCTCAAGAATAAAAATACTTCATTAACTGTAAAATGTTTTTGGATATTGAGTGAAGTGAAAGGCGTACAAGTCCCTTCACCTTCCTCCCCCATCCTCCATCCCCACCTCCCCTTTCATGCTCTCCCTTTTTTTTATTGAGTCATGGGATATGGGTGTCGCTGGCTGGGCCAGCATTTCTTGCCCATCTCTAGTTACCCTTGGAGGGCAGTTGAGAGTCAACCACATTGCTGTGGCTCTGGAGTCACATGTAGGCCAGACCAGATAAGGACAGCAGATTTCCTTCCCTAAAGGACATTAGTGAACCAGATGGGTTTTTCTGACAATTGACGATGGTTCCATGGTCATCGGTGGACTCTTAATTGCACGTTTTCTTCTTATTGAATTCAAATTCCACCATCTGCTGTGGTGGGATTTGAAACCGGAACCCCAGAATGTTAGCTGAGTTTCTGAATTAATAGTCTAGTGATAATACCACTCGGCCATCGCCTCCCTTTGCCCCTGTCCTCCTTTTCTCTCTCTCTCCTTTCGCCCCTGCCCTCATGTTCTCTCACACTTTTTCTCTCTCTCTCCCTCTTCCTCTTTCCTCCCCCTCTCTCTTTTTTCCCCTTCCCCTGTGTGCTGTCTACACCCCCACCCCTACTCTGACTTGTGCTCTATCCTCCCCCACCTTCCCTCTTTCTCTCTCCCCCCCCCCTTCCCTCTTTCTCTCCCCCCCCCCCCCCCCCCCCCCCCTCCCCAAAACCTCCAGAATCATCAAATCCAGATGAACAGTTTTGTTCATCTCATTGCTGTTTTGTGGGGATGTTGCTGATGTTGAATAACTTACTGCACTGGGTGTGAAATTATTTTGACACTGTTATAGGATGTTATATTCGCATCACTATTTCTTTTCCCTTTTCCCCCCCCCCACACAATCTTTTTTTTTAAAGAAAGAAATGGCATTTTCCCACTTTGGCAGAGACTGCTCCTGCCAGTCTCGGCACCTCCGGCATGTTCAAATCCTTCATCTTGTGTCTCAAGTGCTTCCTTTTCTGTCAATATTCTCCCTTCTTCTCGACATGCTGATTACATTTCTGAATTGCTTTTTTACGTGCGTCAGTTTGCCAATCTTTGACAAGTGGAGTTCTTCATGTGAATCTCAAATATGAATCCAAGTCGGCGATTTGACAGTGAAGGATGTCACAGCTGATCCCAGTCCCACCCACGTGCCAGAACCTCCCCTGCATGTCTATCCAGCATTGCAGGTTGCAGAGCTGCAATCAAATGAAGCTCTGGTCTATTTTGCTTCCGTGTGTTGTGCCAGGATTCCCTGGAATCCCTGTTGCTGCTGTTATTGACATTAGCTTAGCACAGAGTTGTGACTGATTTTGTGGTCACCTGCGCTCAGTAACACATGTTGGAGCCAGAGCTGCTGGGTTCAGATCCTTCTGTAAGGATTTGAGCACTTAATTCAAACCGACACTTCAGAGGAGTGCCAGGAGAATGCTACAACGTCAGAGATGCCATCTTTTGGAGGAGACGTGAAAACAGAGGCCCTGATTGTCCCTTTAGGTGGGCTTCTTCCCTGCTGCCCTCAAACTTTTGAATGGGCCTGCCATATGTTAAGCTGATTTTTCTCGACACCTTAGCTATGACTGTAACATTATATTCTGCACCCTTTCCTTCTCCCCTATGTACTCTATGCACGGTATGTTTTGGCTTTAGAGCACACAAGAAACAATACTTTTCACTGTGTGTTAATACATGTGCCAATAAATCAAATCAAAAACCATGGAGGGTTTGCAAACAAGGATGAGAGTTCTGAAATTCAGTAATTACTCAACAAGGCACCAACGCAGGCAGCCTGGTGAGCGGGGTGGGGGGGGGGGGGTAAATGTGTGAACTGGAGTGGGTGCAAGTTTGGACACATTCAGCAGCGTTTTGGGACACTCGAGTCTAGAGGTAACAAAAGCATGTACAAGGGTTTCAACAGGGGATACGTAGGGTGTAGTCAGGTGAGCACCAAGTGGAGTCTTGGTGAACAATGTTTTGTTGACTCCATGAGGCTGCCTCTGATGCAGCCTTTTCAGACTAACCTACAATATTAAACACATTAAAGCAAATGAAACTTTCCTCTGTTGGCAACATGGTACGAATGGGCTCTACTTTCCTGTATCGCAGGGTTGAGGACATAATCTAGGCTTAATTTTTTTTCTAGTTTTAGTTTATTTATTAGTTGCAAGTAGGCTTACATTAACACTGCAATGAAGTTACTGTGAAAATCCCCCAGTCGCCACACTGATGAACTGATGCGGCAACAATAATCTCTCCCTTAATGCCAACAAAACGAAGGAGATTGTCATCAACTTCAGGGAGCGTAAAGGAGAACATGCCCCTGTCTACATCAATGGGGACGAAGTAGGAAGGGTCGAGGACTTCAAGTATTTAGGTGTCCAGATCACCAACAACCTGACCTGGTTCCCCCCATGCAGACACTATAATTAAGAAAGCCCACCAACGCCTCTACTTTCTCAGAAGACTAAGGAAATTTGGCATGTCAGCTACAACTCTCACCAACTTTTACAGATGCACCATAGAAAGTATTCCTTCTGGTTGTATCATAGCTTTGTATGGCTCCAGCTCTGCCCAAGACTGCAAGAAACTACAAACGGTCGTGGATGTAGCCCAATCCATCACGCAAACCAGCCTCCCATCTATTGACTCTGTCTACACTTCCCGCTGCCTCGGCAAAGCAGCCAGCATAATTAAGGACCCCACGCACCCCAGACATTCTCTCTTCCACCTCTTCCTTCGGGAAAAAGATACAAAAGTCTCAGGTCACGCACCAACCGACTCAAGAACAGCTTCTTCCCTGCTGCTGTCAGACTTTTGAATGGACTTATCTTGCATTAAGTTGATCTTTCTCTACACCCTAGCTATGACTGTAACACTACATTCTGCACTCTCTCTAGTTTCTTTCTCTATGAACGGTATGCCTTGTCTGTATAGCGCGCAAGAAACAATACTTTTCACTATGTTAATACATGTGACAATAATAAATCAAATCAAAACTCCGGCGCCTGTTTGGGGACACTGAGGGAGAATTTAGCATGGCCAATGCACCTAACCAACACATCTTTCAGACTGTGAAACTGGAGCACCCGGAGGAAACCCATGCAGACACGGGGAGAACGTGCAGACAGTGACCCAAGCCGGGAACCGAACCCGGGTCCCTGGCGCTGTGAGGCAGTTGTACTAATCACTGTGCCACCGTGCCGCCCGCTGAAAGCTGACCCTTCAGTGGGGATGTACTGCATTGCCTCGGGTGCTGTCTCCCAGATGGAACTTCAAATCGAGGCCCCTACTTGTTTGTGTTGAAATAGCAGATTCTGTGGAACTATTTGAAAAGCACAGTCCTTGTGTCAGGCCCACGTTCATTCTTTAACCAACGATAGCAAAATTAGATTTAACAAGTCATTCATTTCACTGCTGTGTGGGGCCTTGCTGTGGTACAAATTGGTTGCCATGTTTGTCACAGATAACAACAGTGAATTAACTTTGAAAGCTAAATCATTGTTGGTGAATTGCATGTCACGAAGTTGTGCAAGGCACAGCATAAATGCAGGTTTCTTTTTGATTAAACTGGATAATGCTGCAGTAATCAAACGCATCATGCCTTACGACTATAAACATTGTGTTAATTACACCCCCCCACTCACATGGATTGCAATTACAAAATTACAAATAAAAATGTCTATATATTAGGTGTTTCTACAAATGACAAACTAATCGGTCCTGATCAGAGTGATTCTTAGAGTTAGCATCATTTATAACAGCAAATATGTGTCCTGCAACAGCCCTTGGCCGTTGTCCTATAGAGTACCTTCATGCTATAAAGTTATTGCAGACTATGATTTTGTTAGATATACCTATCGGTTATAACAGCTTGTGGTTCTATTTAAAAAATTAAACTCTTTGAAGTCTCAACAATAGAGAAGAAATCTTCATATTAAAGGAACAAGTTGTGATCTGGAACATGCTGCTTGCGGGGCTGGTAGAAGCAAATTCAATAATAACTTTCAAAAGTGAATTGAATATATGTTTAGTTTTAAAAACAGATTTTTGGGTCTTTTGGGGAACTGCTTATTTAAAGTTTATTTATTAGTGTCACAGGTTGGCTTACATTAACACTTCAATGAACTTACTGTGAAAATCCCCTAGTCGCCACACTCCGGCACCTGTTAGGGTACACTGAGGGAGAATTTAGCACAGCCAATGCACCTAACCAGCACCTCTTTTGGACTGTGGGAGGAAACCGGAGCACCCGGAGGAAACCCACGCAGACACGGGGAGAATGTGCAGACTCCGCACAGACAGTGACCCAAGCCGGGAATCGAACCTGCGTCCCTGGCGCTGTGAGGCAGCAGTGCTATCCACTGTGCTGCTTCAAGTGTGCTACCATAGTGGTACCAACTATGGGATGAATATTGGTCAGGTCATTGGAGCCCCTACTTGCCTTTGATGCCCAGGGATCTTTTATATCGTCTTGAAAACACAGCATTGTTGACCATGCCAGTCCCAGAATACCATACCTAAGGCAAAAATACAGACAGAGCAGCGACCCATATTCCTGCTGCCTGAGCATTGGAATTCTCTCCCCAACCTCTCTGTCTTTCTATTTCTCTCTCACTCCTCCCTTAAGAAACTCCCTCAACCCTGATCATTTCCGCAGAGAGCGAGCAAGAGATCAGTGACAAATGAGAGAGAAAGAGAGAGAAAAATATAGCATTTTAAGCACAAGCTCGGCTGCTCAATACGCCGTAGGATTACAATTCTCTGAAACTGGAATAATACAAATTCTCAAAATTGACAAAATGTCAATTTCTGTTTTACTTGCCGCAGATTATCCAACAGGACAGCTTACTGTGAACTGACTTAATTCAATAAGAAACAAGCTGCCCAAAAAGAAAATCCAATATGCATTGCCCCGCGTACAAGACAGGATTTTTGAAGCGATAACTCAGTAAGAGGATTATTTCCATATAGAGTTAGTTTAAACAGAATTACTGATCTGAGCTTAGACTGGCTGATGTGGAGTCATGAACAGCATTTACCCTGGTTATGTCCCTGGCTCTAAGAAGAGCAGTTATGCATAGTCAAAGCGATTTGTTTTAATAATTCTACAAATCTATAACATTTGGCCCTCATTTCAAACAGAGTTTAAAAAAAAATCTTGATTTGATTTATTATTGTCACATATATTAGTATACAGTGAAAAGTATTGCTTCTTGCGCGCTATCCAGACAAAACATACCATACACGGAGAAGGAAAGGAGAGAGTGCAGAATGTAGTGTTAGTCATAGCTAGGGTGTAGAGAAAGATCAACTTAATACAAGGTAGGTCCATTCAAAAGTTTGATGGCAGCAGGGAAGAAGATCTTGCCAGCTTCATCTCGATGCTTCTACTGTAGACTCCACAATGCAGTTTCTTTCTACTCCCAGTAGCCAGTTATTCAATAACATATTTCACAGCAAATTTTTGCTCTCATTCAAACCAGTGAATGCAATTAAAATGGAATTTTTTAAATTGAAAAACTAAAACAACAAAGTGGAATTATCTATTAATTTGCATCAATGTCACATGACTAGTAATCCAGCGGCCCAGGCTAAAGCTCTGGGGACAGGTGTTCAAATCCCAGCAGAGCAGCTGTGGAATTTATATTCAATTAATAAAAGCCGGAATTAATTAATTATTCAATTAACAAAGCTAGTCTCAGTGATGGTGACCATGACAACGATTGTCATGTACAGCCACCTGGTTCACTAATGTCCTTAAGGGAAGGAAATCTGCTGTCCTGCAGGGTGTTGTAACATGAATCATGCGAAAACTCCCGCTGGAGAGGCTGGCAGCATAGTGCTGAGAGGGCCACTGCGCGTGCGCCGATCTGTCAGCGCTGAGATTGGTGCATGCACAGTAACCCCGTGCTGCCGGCCTCCCGATTGCTGGCCAGCTCGATCGCTGCCTCGCCGCCCCCCCCCCCCCCCTCCAAACATGTTTGGACTAGCCTCAACCTCACTTCCTCCTACCCCACCCCCCACCACAAGGCCGACCCCACATCACCTGGATGGCCAGGCCCAATCGCTGGTCTCCCTCCCTCTGTCACTCAGCCCAAATGCAGAGTGGCAGCGTGACCCCCCCCCCCCCCCGCCCCCTTGGCACTGTCTGATGCAGGTGCTCTCTGGGAATTGGCACTTTGCCCCTTGGGCAGTGGTACAGGGCCCAGGCTTGCACTGTCCAGGTGGCAATGCCCAGCAGGCACCCGACCTCTGAGGGGCCTCGATTGCTCCCCCCCCTTCACTCCAGCGGGTTTGGGCTGCTAGCTACCCACAATACTAAACCCCACTGGGGTAGACCGCTGCTGATGTGGAGATGTCGGCGTTGGACTGGGGTAAACACAGTAAGAAGTCTAACAACACCAGTTTAAAGTCCAACAGGTTTATTTGGTAGCAAATGCCACTAGCTTTCGGAGCGCTGCCCCTTCATCAGTAGACCCCTTCTGGCAGAGGGAGATGCTTGCAGGCCTGGAGACTTCAGTCCCGGGCCCGCTAATGATATTGAAATTGTATGGTAATGCACATTACCATAGTTTAGACAGGGCCAGAAATCCGGCTGCCGGAAACTCTCAGAGGCTGGGAAGCCCGTGAACCGGCCTCCGCTAGAGTCTCCTGGCCCGCTGTGCTACAAAAGCAGTGCAGCGGGATGGGAGAATTGACCCCTCCAACAATGCGAGGAGACCAACCAAGGGCATAAATGAGAGTTTCAGCAGCAGATGAGCTGAGACGGGGGTAAAATTTGATGATGTCACGGAGGTGGAAATGGTAGGTCTTCGTGATGAATACGAGTTCGGAAGCTCATCTCAGGATGAAATGTGACACTTAAGGTTGCGAACAGACTGATTTAATCCCCGGCTGCTGCCAAGGGAGAGGGATGGAATCAGTACCTGAGAACAGAGTTTGGAGTGGGATCCAAAAACAATAACTGAATAAAACGTTTTGAAAAGATTAGAGTGAGCATAAGAAAAGGACCATAAATTAATCAGGAGTTTAGGACTGAGGTTTTGCCCAAGGGGCAGATTTCTTTGATTTCCTTGTTTTCGTTCTTTTGTTGTCCTGCCAGCTCTTTCAGCCTATTATGGTCGGGGAGGGGAAGGGAAGGGAGGGAGGGGGGGTACTTCTGGCCTCTGCTTGCCAGGAGACCCCGAGACTGAGTCTTATCAAATTCAGCTAAACTCAGCAGCAGCCTGGTCTGGATGGGGTGAGTACGGAAATTGACGCTGACAACTAATCAGCGCTGGAATTCTCGCTCGCGTATGTGGAGACAAAACCTTGGTTTCATCTGAGTGATAATTGGGTGCTGTGATGAGGGAGGGGAGAACTAGAGAATGAGCCGAGGGGGTAGTAAAGGTGATTCAAGTGTTTCTTTCTCGCCCTCTTAATTATTATGCACTTTGCAACTTCACACTCAGTATGGGAGCCTCTTTTCTGAGTGAGTGAATAGTGTGGGGATAGGATTAGTGGGGAGAAAAGGCTGGATGAGAAACAAAGGAAGGTTCGGTCGGTCTGAACAGCAAGAGTTTGTGATGGAGACATCAAAAGGGATGAGATTTCTGTGACCATCGTGGGAGGGGTGTTGCAGCTTGATGTTGTTCTACAACAACTTAAATGTCTACATTTTTAACGTGGGACTTCAGTAATGCAATGAAAAGCTAAATGGGCACTCGGCCAAGGAGGGAAATAATTAGGAAGGCTCACCAAAAATGTAGCCAAAGTGGGTTTCAAGGAGAAGCAACCAGGTGGAGAGACGGAAGGAATTTCTCCAGTGCATGAATACACGGCTGCCAATTGTAGGGCAAAAGGTGGGTGGAGAATGCAGACACCCAGGGTGATTATAGGGCTGGAGTAATTTACAATTGAGGATTTAAACTCCATTCGCTCCACGGTTAGGTTTTGCTCTAATTTTAAACTAGAATCACTTGGTGCTCACAGTGTAATGGTGAATGCATTCTGTATCTAACCTCTGCAGGATCTGCAAGGCGGTTTAGCTATCCTGCTACATTCACAGTGGAGATCATGCTGAATAAATTAAGCCACGTAACCTGCCATGATTCATTTTTATTTTTTTGGCTGCAAAAAGGTTTCACAGTTATTTTTAAATAGAAACCAGTCACTGGGTGATATCTCAACGTGTCTGATCCTTATGTTGTACATAAACCGTTACTTCATCGGTTTAATCATGTGGATTTTTGTGAACTTTTCCTGCTCAAAGTAAATATAATCAGATCTTGCCTCACTTGTTGACTCATTTTCATGAACTCCTAAGTTCTCAAATCGTGACATTTTTTTGTTGAAATTTGACCCATGTTGACTTACCCTATGTTACTCATCATGTAACACTACATTCTGCACACTCTCATTTCCTTCTCTATGAACGGTATGCTTTGTCTGTATAGCGCGCAAGAAACAATATTTTCACTGCATACTAATACATAGAAATCATAGAAACCCTACAGTGCGGAAGGAGGCCATTCGGCCCATCGAGTCTGCACCGACCACAATCCCACCCAGGCCCTACCCTCACATATTTACCCGCTAATCCCACTAACCTACACATCTCAGGACTCTAAGGGGCAATTTTTTTTTTAACCTGGCCAATCAACCTAACCCGCACATCTTTGGACATCTGGCATGTGACAAATCAAAGCAAATCCATTTAGGAAAAACCCCATCACAACATCCGCTTTCTGGCATATGAGTTTGTTCCAAATATTGACCAGCCCATGCATGGATGGGTTTTCTGCATCCAATCTGGATTTATCTTTCACCAATCTAGACGTTCACCCCCCCTCAATTCTGCTCCAAGTTGTCACTTTTCTACACCTTTTAATCTATAGCATTCCTCTTGATTCTTTTAGTCAGAATGGTCAAGATGTTGAAGGGATTCCACTGTTGATCACTGAAGCCAGGCCTTGTGCAAATATGTTGTTTACTCAGTACATTCGTCAGTCTGGCGGCTCAAACTGGGCGGCACGGTGGCACAGTGGTTAGCACTACTCTTCACAGCGCCAGGGACCCAGGTTCAATTCCTGGCTTGGGTCACTGTCTGTGCGGAGTCTGCACGTTCTCCCGTGTCTGCGTGGGTTTCATCTGGGTGCTCTGGTTTCCTCTCACATGCTGATTAGGTGCATTGGCCATGCTAAATTCTCCCTCGGTGTACCCGAACAGGTGCCGGAGTGTGGCGACTAGGGGATTTTCCACAGTAACTTCATTGCGGTGTTAATGTAAGCCTACTTGTGACACTAATAAATAAACTTTAACTTAAATTCATACAATGGTTCTGATGCCAGATGTGGAAAGCTCATATACTTCAAAGAGTTTACTGTGCTTGTGTTTAGGATATTAAACATTTTCCCTTTTTCCGTTTCCGTTCATTTTTCTCTCTCCAGTAGAGAATAGATGACAGGTCAATTTTGATTTGATTTATTATTGTTACATGTATCAGTGTACAGTATTGTTTCTTGTGCGCTATACAAACCATACCATTCATAGAAATCATAGAAACCCTACAGTGCAGAAGGAGGCCATTCGGCCCATCGAGTCTGCACCGACCACAATCCCACCCAGGCCCAACCCCCACATATTTTACCCGCTAATCCCTTTAACCTACACATCCCAGGACTCTAAGGGGCAATTTTCTAATCTGGCCAATCAACCTAACCCGCACATCTTTGGACTGTGGGAGGAAACCGGAGCACCCGGAGGAAACCCACGCAGACACGAGGAGAATGTGCAAACTCCACACAGACAGTGACCCGAGCCGGGAATCGAACCCGGGACCCTGGAGCTGTGAAGCAGCAGTGCTAACCACTGTGCTACCGTGCCGCCCCATAGAAAAGGAAGTGAGAGGGTGCAGAATGTAGTATTACAGTCATAGCTAGGGTGTAGAGAAATGCGAGGCAGGTCCATACCAAAGTCTGATGGCAACAGGGAAGAAGCTGTTCTCGAGTCGGTCGGTACCTGATCTCAGACTTTTGTATCTTTTTCCGATGGAAGAGAGAATGTCCGGGGCCCGTGAGGTCATTAATTACGCTGGCTGCTTTTCTGAGGTAGCAGGAAGTGTAGACAGAGTCAATGGATGGGAGTCATGCAAGACCACTAAATACTGAGGTTTGAGCCTTGGACCTTGCTGGTCTGTATCTCAATCAGCAGCTGCGTTTAGCCTGTTATCAGAGGAGTTATTGCTGTCTGTTTTGATTTCCTTTATTTTCTCCCTTCAAGCATAAGACCCTGCTGTATGTGTTTGAGAGATTGGTTATGAAGCTTGGTGTGATAACAGCAGCTGTGTTACAGCCCTGTGAGATGAATGTGTGAGCGGCTCTGATATTTCTCTGAAATCCTGAATTTACCAGTTTTGACTGCAGAGCCGAGAAATGCCGCCAGTCTTCCGACAGACTTCTGGGCATTTTGATAATATGCGGATTAATCCTCAAGGCTGCCAGTCAATATTTCAATTTAGATCAAGGAAACAATTTGATAAATCATAATTCTATTGATGTACACTGCTGGTGCCTTTTAAAATATTTTTCTCCAATTCTCTCGTCGTCTTAAGTCTTCTGATTCATGTTTTTCAATTCTGTTCTCGAACGCATGCACACTTTTCAGAAGCGGTCAGTGTTTTTCTTTTTCTGTTCTCTGCAAAGATTTGCCAGTTGTAGCATTTTTTGATTTGATTTATTATTGTCACATGTATAGTAGGCAGGTGGTAATTGAGACTGGTGCTTTTCTGGAGATGCTTTGCTAAGATAATTTTAGTAAGAGTTTTAACAACACCAGGTTAAAGTCCAACAGGTTTATTTGGTAGCAAATGCCATTAGCTTTCGGAGCGTGCTGCTCCTTCGTCAGATGGAGTGGATGTCTGCTCTCACACATGGCACACACAGACACAAAATCAAGTTACAGAATACTGATTAGAATGCGAATCTCGACAGCCAACCAGGTCTTAAAGATACAGACAATGTGAGTGGAGGGAGCATTAAGCACAGGTTAAAGAGATGTGTATTGTCTCCAGACAGGACAGCCAGTGAGATTCTGCAAGTCCAGGAGGCAAACTGTGGGGGGGTTACAGACAGTGTGACATAAACCCAAGATCCCGGTTTAGGCCGTCCTCATGTGTGCGAAACTTGGCTATCAGTTTCTGCTCAGCGACTCTGCATTGTTGTGTGTCGTGAAGGCCACCTTGGAGAACGCTTACCCGCTTATCTTGGGTTTATGTCACACTATCAGTAAGCCCCACAGCTTGCCTCCTGGACTTGCAGAATCTCACTGGCTGTCCTGTCTGGAGACAATACACATCTCTTTAACCTGTGCTTAATGCTCCCTCCACTCACGTTGTCTGTATCTTTAAGAGCTGGTTGGTTGTCGAGATTCGCATTCTAATCAGTATTCTGTAACTTGATTTTGTGTCTCTGTGTGCCCTGTTTGAGAGCAGATATCCACTCCATCTGACAAAGGGGCAGCGCTCCGAAAGCTAATGGCATTTGCGACCAAATAAACCTGTTGGACTTTAACCTGGTGTTGTTAAAACTCTTACTGTGTTTACCCCAGTCCAATGCCAGCATCTCCACATCAAGATAATTTTATACAGAAAGTTGAAAAAAATGACTTCAGGATCACAACTGCTCTGAAAATTAAAAGGTATTGTAAAGTCACCATAGTCCTAGATGACCATAGGCTGCTCTCTCTTTGAGGGGGAGAGCTGACTTGGTGGAGATTTAACCTGAGGGTCACTATAGCTCTGGCAAGGGGCAAGGTTGAGAAGGCGGGGCCTTCATGAATAACCTTCACCAGTACAGGAATAGAACTCATGCTGTTGGTGTTGCTCTGAGTCACTAACCAGCTGTCCAGCCAACTGAGCTAAACCAATCCCCACTCTGAGAAATAATTGACTGTTTGCAACTCCACAATCTTGTTATTAGACTCGTAATTTCTGAACTAATCATCACTCCATCACAAACTGCCTACTTCCATCCAAAGCTCCTACATTATCCTATTATGCACTAAATGCTTGCCCTTGCTGACCTTTGCCAGACTCCAGTCCCTCTGTCTCAAATCATTGTTTAAATCCTTAATAACCATCATACCTTGTTATTTCTGCTATCTCATCCAGCCCAAGCATGAGGAAATGCAAGTACAACAAAAGGCTTGAACAAATGGGTTAACTTTTGTTGGAACAAACTGATTATGCAACAATAGAAGGAGGTTTCACATGTTGAAAGAATGAGGCAGGGGAGATGGAAGCAGGTTTTTTCCAGTCATTGTCAAGAACAAGAAGCCATAGATACAAGATTAAATGCAAGCTAGTTAGCATTGAGGGCAGGGGAACCTTGAGTCGGGGGGTTGTAAGTTAATTTCCCATTCTAGTTGAGCACAAATTCTAGGGTGACATTCTGATTATTGAGGAAGTGCTACCTTGTTGGAGGTGCTTTCTTTCAGTTGTCTTTCTGCCCTCTTGGGTAGACATAAAGCATCCCATTACACTTTTTTTGGGCCAGTGGGGTGATGGATGGCAGATGGAGTTTAATTTAGATAAATGTGAGGGGATGCATTTTGGTAGATTGAATCAGGGCAGGAATTACTCATGGTAAATTCAGGATTTCAGAGAAATATCAGAGCCGCTCACACATTCATCTCACAGGGCTGTAACACAGCTGCTGTTATCACACCAAGCTTCATAACCAATCTCTCAAACACATACAGCAGGGTCTTATGCTTGAAGGGAGAAAAAAAGGAAATCAAAACAGACAGCAATAACTCCTCTGATAACAGGCTAAACGCAGCTGCTGATTGAGATACAGACCAGCAAGGTCCAAGGCTCAAACCTCAGTATTTAGTGGTCTTGCATGACTCCCATCCATTGACTCTGTCTACACTTCCTGCTACCTCAGAAAAGCAGCCAGCGTAATTAATGACCTCACGGGCCCCGGACATTCTCTCTTCCATCGGAAAAAGATACAAAAGTCTGAGATCAGGTACCGACCGACTCAAGAACAGCTTCTTCCCTGCTGCCATCAGACTTTGGAATGGACCTGCCTCGCATTTCTCTACACCCTAGCTATGACTGTAATACTACATTCTGCACCCTCTCGCTTCCGTTTCTATGAATGGTATGGTTTGTATAGCGCACAAGAAACAATACTGTACACTAATACATGTGACAATAATAAATCAAATCAAAATTGACCTGTCACCTACTTACAGTAGGGCATTGGGGAGAGTTCAGAACAAAGCAATCTAGGAGTACAGGTTCATAGCTCCCTGAAAGTGGAGCCACAGGTGGACAGAGTGGTGAAGAAGGCATTCAACATGCTTGGTTTCATTGGTCAGAACATTGAATACAGGTGTTGAGACGTCTTGTTGAAGTTGTACAAGACATTAGTAAGGCTACATCTGGAATACTTTGTACAGTTCTGGTCACCCTATTATAGAAAGGATATTATTAAACTAGAAAGAGTGCAGAAAAGATTTACGAGCATGCTATCAGGACTTGATGGTTTGCGTTATAAGGAGAGGCTGGATAGACTGGGACTTTTTTCTCTGGAGCGTAGGAGGCTTAGGGGTGATCGTATAGAGGTCTATAAAATAATGAGGGGCATAGATAAGTAGATAGTCAACATCTTTTCCCAAAGTTAAGGGAGTCTAAAACTGGAGGGCATAGGTTTAAGGTGAGAGGGGAGAGATACAAAAGAGTCCAGGGGGCAATTTTTTCACAGAGGATGGTGAATGTTTGGAATGAGCTGCCGGAGGTTGTAGTAGAGGCGGGTACAATTTTGTCTTTTAAGAAGAATTTAGACAGTTGCATGGGTAAGATGGGTATAGAGGAAGATGGGTATAGAGGGATATGGGCCAAATGTGGGCAAGTGGGATTAGCTGCCGGGTTTAATAAAAAGGGCGGCATGGACGAGTTGGGCCGAAGGGCCTGTTTCCATGCCTCGATATCAGCCATGATCGAATGGCGGAGCAGATTCGATGGGCATTTAAAAAAGCATTTAGACAGTTACATGGATAAGATGGATATAGAGGGATATGGGCCAAATGTGGGCAATTGGGACTAGCGCACTGTAAAAACTGGGTGACATGGACAAGTTGAGCCGAAGGGCTTGTTTTCATGTTGTAAACTTCTATGCCTCCCCTGTGTCCTGGCCAATATTTACCCCTTAACCAGCATCACTGAAGAGGGTTATCCAGTCATTGTCAGATTACTGGTTGTGGGACCTTGCTGTACAGAAATTGACGACAATGTTTCCTACATTGCAACAGTGACTGCACTTCTGAAGTACTTCATTGGCTATAATGTGCTTTTGGGTCGTCCTCATGTTGTGAAAGGCACTGTACGAATGCAAATTTTCCATTCCTTTCTTATTGTGAAGCTGTGGAATTCAATTCTGAGGGTGAGTGGTTGAAGCAAAAACAATTGCCGCATTCAGTATTAGATTGATTAGGTGGATGAAAGAAAAGAGATTTGAGAACAGAATCCCTGACTTTCCACTAGAAAAGGCACTCTTACTGATTCAGTAAATATGCGTGTTGACCCAGATTCTGTGAAGGTCTTAAATAACACTTAACCCATAACCTTCTGAATTTTAGGTGTGAGTGCTACCACTGAGCTAAACCTAATGGACACCTAATGGAGTGAAAATCAAAGAGAATAGATGGGTTGGCAGCTTTGTTGTAAGTTGTTGATTGCTTTCCATCAACTCCTGCTAGGTGAACCTAATAGGGTTCAGGTATGAGATGATTTGATTTGATTTGATTTATTATTGTCACATCTATTAGTATACAGTGAAAAGTATTGTTTCTTGCGCGCTATACAAACAAAGCATACCGTCTAGAGAGAAGGAAAGGAGAGAGTGCAGAATGTAGGGTTACAGTCATAGCTAGGGTGTAGAGAAAGATCAACATGATGCAAGTTAGGTCCATTCAAAACTCTGACAGCAGCAGGGAAGAAGCTGTCCTTGAGTCGGTTGGTACGTGACCTCAGACTTCTGTATCTTTTTCCTGACGGAAGAAGGTGGAAGAGAGCATGTCTGGGGTGCGTGGGGCCCTTAATTATGCTGGCTGCTTTTCCGAGGCAGCGGGAAGTGTAGACAGAGTCAATGGATGGGAGGCTGGTTTGCGTGATGGACTGGACTTCATTCACAACCTTTTGTAGTTTCGCTTTTGCAAAACAAAGAACAAAGAACAAAGAACAATACAGCACAGGAACAGGCCCTTCGGCCCTCCAAGCCCGCGCCGCTCCCCGGTCCAGGATTGAATCCTGAATCCAGGATCCCCGCCCAATTTTCCAGCCTATCTACATACCAATATCCTATCCACCGAGCTGTCCCTCACAGCTACGATGCTTTGTTCATTACAACCTATTAACTTACCCCCACCCCCCCATTCCAGACCATGTGATCTCCAGGGAGAGGCGAAAACCCAGAGTGAAAAACCCCAGGGCCAATATGGGGAAAAAAAATCTGGGAAATTCCTCTCCGACCCCCTGAGGCGATCGAAACGAGTCCAGGAGATCACAATGGCCCCGATCGGAAAATGCTTCCCAACCCTAGTCATTTCCACTTCCACGAACACCATATGAATTCCCTGCCCCCGAGACAGGTTCCCAACTATCCGCAGTCTCACTCTGTACTGGCACCAGCAAGATGATCGTAGAATGAAGCCTTGAAACGAGAAACCAGGAACAATTAGCCCGCGCCGCTCCCTGGTCCAAACTAGATCACTCTTTTGTATCCCTCCATTCCCACTCCGTTCATATAGCTGTCTAGATAAGTCTTAAACGTTCCCAGTGTGTCCGCCTCCACCACCTTGCCCGGCAACACATTCCAGGCCCCCACGACCCTCTGTGTGAAATATGTCCTTCTGATATCTGTGTTAAACCTCCCCCCCCTTCACCTTGAACCTATGACCCCTCGTGAACGTCACCACCGACCCGGGGAAAAGCTTCCCACCGTTCACCCTATCTATGCCTTTCATAATTTTATACACCTCTATTAAGTCTCCCCTCATCCTCCGTCTTTCCAAGGAGAACAACCCCAATTTCCCCAATCTCTCCTCATAACCAAGCCCCTCCATACCAGGCAACATCCTGGTAAACCTCCTCTGTACTCTCTCCAAAGCCTCCACGTCCTTCTGGTAGTGTGGCGACCAGAACTGGACGCAGTATTCCAAATGCGGCCGAACCAACGTTCTATACATCTGCAACATCAGACCCCAACTTTTATACTCTATGCCCCGTCCTATAAAGGCAAGCATGCCATATGCCTTCTTCACCACCTTCTCCACCTGTGACGTCACCTTCAAAGATCTGTGGACTTGCACACCCAGGTCCCTCTGCGTCTCTACACCCTTTATGGTTCTTCCATTTATCGTGTAGCTCCTCCTTACATTATTCCCACCAAAATGCATCACTTCGCATTTATCAGGATTTTGCTTCAGTTGATTGGCCGGTCACCACTTGCTAGTCTATTCTCACATGGACAAATATAACTTCAGCTAAGCACTGCATGGCAAAACTGGAATTCAGCTGTGAGCTGTGTAATTTTCAGAGTGGTTTCTAAAGCTTATGCTCTTGTATTAGATGCAAGTGCAGTATCTGCCTACTAGGTGGTGAAGTCATATAAATGGGAACTGAAATTGCTGTTCCAGGAAGCTCTGTGGATGATGACCCCATTGATGTAATCATTTTTATTTAACGCGTGTGCTCTGCATCGTTTTGCTGCTTAAACCAGCTTGATGCATTGACTTTAACAACCTCCATGGGTATTATAAAGTGATGCAGGATGGACAGTAAGTGTCCTCTGGGGGTATTTGAAGCATTGGCAGTAGGAAATAAATGAGAATGTATGTTTGCATTTTCTATGGATGTTGGAGTCATGGTTACGTCACTGGACTCGTAACTAGAGCTCCCCACCTGGCAGCATTTTGGGAACATCTTCACCAAGACTGCAATTGTTCAAGGTGGTGTCTCAACAACACCTTCTCAGGGCACCTTAGGATGGGCAATGAATCTAGTCTTGTCAGCGATGCCCACGTGTGATGAGAGAATAAAAACATTGCATGTTATGTTGTCAGTGCGTAGCTGATATTTTGAGATGAACCATTTACCCTAAGCAGCTATTTGCAGTTAAAGTGACTGCTGTAATTCCAAGTCCACCTCCCTTCTGCTTATCACCGCCATGCTTCCATTTTCATAAGATGATGGACGCACACCAAATCAAATCTTTTGGGGATGGAGTGGTTTAAAATGGTGCACTTGATCCCTGACAAGCCAGCTCTGCCACAAGTACCCCAGGTGAAGTGGTTATCAGTCATTGTAGGTTATTGGTTTTGGTGATGGTGCCTTTCGACAAGTAGATGAAGCCACTGATTATCACACGTGTGATGTTAGTGTACCTTTAAGAGGTTGTTTTTAAGCCTGGTTATAGCCTTGGGTGATATCATTGCTGGAAGGAGAAAAAAAACTGCGAGTCAGGTGACAAGGGTTGTTTTCAGTTTTGTTTTGACTGCTGTGTTCGAGGCAGTCTTAGAAGCAAGCTGGAAAAGAAGTCTCTCTCTCTCTCTTTTGCTTTGAAAATTTTACCAGTTAGTTGAAAGAAGGGCTTGTTGCCATGCTGCAGTAAAGAATCTGTGCTTTGGTGTTTTGGGGAGCTGATACGACTGCAAGCTGCTCTGAGTTTTCAAGATCATTTCAAATCCACGTTCAACTGGATTCCAGTATCATGTGAGCTTTAGTCCGTGCAGTGATAAATCTGTTTAAAGGGTTTTGTTTACTGGATTTTGGTTTTAATTTGAACACATTAGAGATATTCATGAAGAATTATACATTATAGTTTTATTTCTTGTTTGTAACTGATAAAAGTTCTTGCTAATTTTATTACCATACATATTAACTACATTCTTAGATAAACTTTGTTTGGTAAAAGCTCCCTCGTGGGTCACTTGAATCATTCCTGAAGTGAAACATCTCATGCTTATCCTAGCCAAATTCAAAATGCAAAACTTATGATTTATGCAGGCTTCATAAAACACTTTGGAGTTTCTGACCTGAACCATGACACTAGATATAGCACTTGGGGTGAATGGGATCAAAGGTTATGGGGAGAAAGCAGGATTAAGCTGTTGAGTGGGACGATCAGTCATGATCGTAATGAATGGTGGAGCAGGCTCAAAGGGCCACATGGCCTGCTCCTATCTTCTATGTTTCTAGTAAGAAGTCTCACAACACCAGGTTAAAGTCCAACAGGTTTATTTGGTATCACGAGCTTTCGGAGCACTGCTCCTTCATCAGATGAGTGGAGAGTTGGATTCACAAACACGACATATATATAGAGACTCAATTGCAAGATAATGTTGGAATGTGAGTTTTGGCTATCAGTTTCTGCTTGGCGATTCTGTGTTGTCGTGTGTCTTGAAGGCTGCCTTGGAGAACGCTTACCCGAAAATGGGAGGCTGAATGTCCTTGACTGCTGAGTGTTTCTATGTTTTTATACGTGCTAGCCCACATGTTTTTCTCTGCTATCTGTTCGTGTCAACAAGGTATGAAAATCAATGACTAAGGACTTCATGTCATATTTGCAAGCATCCTTGATTTTGGTTGTTCTACAATTCATCTGGCACCAGCTGACTTGCCATGCAGAAAAACGTCTTGTATGCAACCATTTTCCACATAAAACATACCTGACCCAGTGGATTCGCTCCCGCTTGATGCGTTCTAACATACTTGGGGGATTTTCCTTTGAGAGGGATTTCTCATTGTGATTTTATCCTTCCATGGGCTGCCCAGAAAGTACTGCAAGCAGCGAAGCTGAATTGAGCTTCCTGTAAGTCGTCCATGTTTCAAACTCGGGCTTCACAAATTTGATTTGATTTATTATTATCACATGTATTAGTATAGAGTGTAAAGTATTGTTTCTTGCGCGCTATACAGACAAAGCATACCGTTCATACACAAGGAAACGAGAGTGTGCAGAATGTAGTGTTAGAGTCATAGCTAGGGTGTAGAGAAAGATCAACTTAATATGAGGTAGGTCCATTCAAAAGTCTGACAGCAGCAGGGAAGAAGCTGTTCTTGAGTCGGTTGGTACATGACCTCAGACTTTTGTATCTTTTTCCCGATGGAAGAAAGTGGAAGAGAGAATGTCCGGGGCACATGGGGTCCTTGATTATGCTGGCTGCTTTTCCGATGCAACGGGAAGTGTAGACAGAATGTAGACAAACTGGCATCTTTGTCTTGAACAGTTAGCTTGCCGTTATCCCATGCACGTTTTGAGTTGGTCAAAGGCGAGAGCTGCTTTCCCTTGTGTGTGTATCAAACTCTGCATCAGAGACAGATTTTCGCCACTTGATTCATGGCAGGACAATTTGCTAACTAGTTTTGATTTGATTTATTGTTCTCATATCTATTAATATACGGTGCAGAGTATTGTTTCTTGCGCGCTGTACAGACAAAGCGCACCATTCATTGAGAAGGAGAGGGTGCAGAATTTAGTGTTACAGTCATATCTAGGTTGTATAGAGAGATTCCAGCAGGGCGTTATTTGGCCCATTCGAGTCTGCATTGAACACAAACCCACCCAGGCCCTATCCCTGGAGCCCCACATATTTACCCTGCTAGTCCCCCTGACACTAAGCAATTTAGCATGGCCAATCAACCTAACCCGCACATTTTTTGGACTCTGGGAGGAAACTGGAACACCTGGAGGAAACCCACGCAGACACGGGGAGAACGTGCAGACTCCACGCAGTGACCAAAACTGGGAATCGAACCCGGGTCCCCAGCGCAGTGAGGCAGCGGTGCTAATGACTGTGTCACCATGTGGGATATAATAAAAGGGGTTAAGATGGAGGAGAAAGGTCACGGTCTGGGGATGACGGGGATGATGTATGAGGAGAGATTGACGAGGTTAGGGTTGTTTTTGCTAGAGTTCAGACGAATGAGGGGGGATTTCATAGAGACTTAAAATTCTAACAGGACTAGACAGGGTAGATGCAGGGAGCATGTTCCCGATGGTGGAGGAGTCCAGAACCAGGGGTCACAACCTGAGGATGCAGGGTAGACCATTTAGGATGGAGGTGAGGAGACATTTCTTACCCAGAGAGTGGTGAGCCTGTGGAATTCATTACCACAGGAAGTAGTTGATGCCAAAACATTGAATGATTTCAAGAGGCGGCTGAATATAGCACTTGGGGCGAATGGGATCAAAGGTTATGGGGAGCATCAGGCAGTAAAGAAGGCAAATGGTATGTTGGCTTTCATAGTGAGAGGATTTGAGTATAGGGATAGAGATGTTTTGCTGCTGTTGTTTGGGGGGTTGGTGAGGCCACACCAGGAATATTGTGTGCAGTTTTTGTGCCCTTATCTGAGGAAGGATGTCCTTGTTATGGAGGGAGTACAGCAAAGATTTACTAGGCTGATTCCTAGGATGGCTGGACTGTCATATGAGGAGAGACTAAGTCGGTTAGGATTATATTCACTGGAGTTTAGAAGAGTGAGAAACTTATAAAATTCTAATAGAGTTAGACAGGGTAGATTCAGAAAGAATGTTCCCAATGGTGGGGGAATCTAGAACTAGGGGTCATAGTTTGAGGATAAGGGGGTAAACCTTTTAGAACCGAGGTGAGGAGAAATTTCTTCACCCAGAGGGAAAAGTGTGTGATTTCGAGAAGAAATTAGATAAAGCTCTTTGGGTTAAAGGGATAAGGGGAGGAAGGGGGGAATCAGGATATTGAATTTTATGATCAGCCATGATCATAACGAATGGCAGAGCAGGCTTGAAGGGCCGAATGGCCTGCTCCTGCTTTTAGTTTCTGTGTTTATATGCTTGGGTATTTTGAGTTTGCTGTCCTGTGTTGCTGTTGGTGTTTTCTTCTACGAGAAAGACTCTGGTATTTTTCGGCATCCATCATATTGCAGTAGCATTAGGGTATATCTGCTGGATTCTTTTGAGACTGGAGTGTGATGGACCCGGGTCTTGTTGCTCCCAGCCTTTCTCAAGCCAGCAACACATTTCTGTGGTGACGTCATGATATTGCGTTCAACTTCTTATCTTCAAACTAACATTGTGATGTAGTGTTAGGATGCTAATACCCTTTGGAGGGGTTTAATGGGATTAGAAATAAGTTTGGGAACAGTAGTTTGTAGCTTTGAAATGGGTGAGTGTCTAGATAGGGAAAGAAAACTAATCTGTGTGAAAAACAATAGGGGAGCAGAGCTATCCGCTGTCTGTCTCCTCTGTCTCTCTCTCCTCTCCCTCTGTCTGTCTCTCTCTCTCTCTCTCTCTCTGACTTTCCCTTTTCTTTCTCTCTCTCTGTTTCCCCCTCTCTCTCTGTTCCCCCCCTCTCTCTCTCTCTCTCTGTTCCCCCCCTCTCTCTGTTCCCCCCCTCTCTCTGTTCCCCCCTCTCTCTCTATCTCTCTCTTCTCCCCCTCTCTCTCTCTGTTTCCCCTCTCTCTCTCTCTCTCTCTGTTTCCCCCTCCCCCCTCTCTCTCTTTCTCTCTGTTCTCCCCCTCTCTCTCTCTTTCTCTGTTTTCCCCCCCCTCTCTCTGTTTCCCCCCCTCCCTCTCTCTCTCTCTCTGTTTCCGCCTCCCTCGCTCTGTTTTCCCCCTCTCTCTCTCTGTTTTCCCCCTCTCTCTTTCTCTCTGTTCTCCCTCTCTCTCTCTTCCCCCCCCTCCCTCCCTCCCTCCCCCTCACTCTCTCTGTTCCCCCTCTCTGTCTCTCTGTTTCCCCCCCCTCTCTCTCTCTCTGTTCCCCCCCTCTCTCTCTGTTCTCCCCCTCTCTCTCTCTCTCTCTCTCTGTGTCCCCCCCCTCTCTCTGTCTCTCTCTCTCTCTGTCTCCCCCCCCCCCCCCCCCCGCATCTCTGTCTGTTTGTCCTCATTGTATGATTTTGTTTTTTGCTCCTTCTTTCTTCTCCCCACTCTCTGATCTTTGTCTTTCTGTCTCTCTTATGTATCTGCTGCATTTTCATCCCCCTTCTTTAGCCATCTGCTATTCACCCAGCCTCTTGAGCAGCACACTGAGCTGGCGGGGGGACCTCCTTTGATGTCACACAGGAGACACTGGCTCCTGCTTAATTGATGATTTCTAACAATGACATTTTTGCTGTGTAGTGTCGATGAGCTTATCGTCAGGAAGACAGCCATGGATCCAGCAGCTGAATATGACTGACTGATGCATGAGCACTGTTAAGGAAACATCTCTTGTACAACCTGCAAGTTTAACAAAAGTTCAAGCATCCATATAGCAATGAATTGTTACCATCAGAAAAGGATGATGGAATTGAACTGAAATGCTGTAAAACATACTTGGCAATGAAGGTATAATGCTCCTTGAATACAACATACAATCAACATTTTTATCAAATGCTGAATTAATTTTTAAACGGTGGGAGGCGAAACTTTAACATGAGATCCTGTGAAGTAAAGGAAGATTAATCCTCCTCAATGTGCATCTATTTTCCTTCTCTTAAAAACATCCAAAGCCATACATGTAGTTGGAAACAGTTTTGACTGTTCATTGGGTGGCACAGTGGTTAGCACTGCTGCCTCACATTGCCAGGGACCCGGGTTCAATTCCAGTGACTGTCTGTCTGCACGTTCTCCCTGTGTCTGCGCGGGTTTCCTCCGGGTGCTCCAGTTTGCTCCCACAGTCCGAAAGACGTGCTGGTTAAATGCAATGGCCATGCTAAATTCTCCCTCGGTGTGCCCGAACAGGCGCCGGAGTGTGGTGATTAGGGGATTTTCAAAGTAACTTCATTGTAGTGTTAATGTAAGCCTACTTGTGACGCCAATAAATGAACATTAAACTTTAAACAGTGGACATTTTTTCCCTTCTCCCAGAGTACCATAAGCATAGCTTTTTTCAAGTAGTGCTCCCTTGTTGAGGCAATGAACGTTCAGTTTTCCAACTTGTTTTGTTTGCTCCACATTGTTGAGCGTTGTGTCTAGTAACAATCCTAATCATTTTCGACTCCTTCCTTATCTCTCTCAATGCCATTTGTGTAGCACACGCCACCCGTTGTTTCCTTCCCTTTCTCAGCTTTCTGCTCGTCTGCCTTAAAATTAATCTGAAGACCGATCTACCACTTACGTATTTAGTCTACCACATTCAGCAACTCCCAGGCTTCCCCTTTGTTGGGCTCGTACTGTCAGCAAAGTTTGACAATTTGTCATCGAGTTTCTGAATCCAGTCAATGGAAATTAGAAACAGAAGTGGGGGTCCCAACACTGATATCTGCCCACCCAAATCCACGCTTGACAATACTCTTATCAAGTGTCTGCTGTTTTCTACACTTCAGCCAGTCTTTTATCCATTCTCTGGTTATACTTTTGCTCCCCACAGTTTACATAATAACCTTCTGTGGCAGAGTTTTATCAAGTGCTTTTCTGGCAATAGGGACAGCTTTACATGGACTGTTCCGTACCAATTAATTGTTGTGACGAAACTACACTTTTATGTAAATATAAAAGATTATGTTCCCCCACGCACTAACTCTGAGCTAGCCAATCTGGGGATGAAGCGATCCATGACATGCCACACCCATGTCAGCATTGACCACCAATCTTCATTTGGGAAATGAGGAATTAAGCAGTTGGATCAATGCACGAATGGGTGGTTGCTTGCCAGCTGTAAAGAACAGCTGCTTCCTATCAATCAATAGCACCATTAATTTTGAAATTAAGTACATCACTTTTTTGAGCCAAAATGTTTTCCAACGAAATATTTTAACCACATTCAAAAATTAAAGGGAGAACTTTTTCTAATGTGGCATAGACTGAAATTGGAAAATGAAACCAATATTAATGATCAAACTCTTAATCTGACGACTCCCTAAGTTTACCATCTATGGTGTTTAGTTCCATTGGGGTCGATGACTGGTCCTGGGATTCAGCTCCACTGGTCAGTAGGTCAAGGAGAACCTAATAGTGGCTGGAAAGGAAAGACTACAGAATTTGGTCAGCTCCAATGTATTTGCACTCTCCTTCCTTACCCCCACCGTTAGCAAGTGGGGTGACCAGAGCGTTAATCAAGCTGTGAAGCAGAAAGCTGATCTTGTCTCAACCTCAACTCCACTTTCCTGCCTGTTCTCTCTCCATAGCCCTTCAACCCATTTACTGATTAATTAAATTTGCTCAATGTCTCCGCATCCACTGCACCCTGGGTAGTGAATGCCACAGGTTCAAGACCGTTTTGAGAGGTGGAGCCCTCATCTCTGTTTTAAATATGCTACCCCTTATCCTAAAACTATGAACTCTTGTTCTAGGATGTCCCATAAGATGAAGCATCCACCCTACGTCTACTTTGTCAATACCTTTTATCATATATACCTCAATTGGATATCCTCTCATTATTCTAAACTCGAGAGAGTATAGGCCTATACTGCTCCATCTCTCGTCATACGACAAACCTCTAATCTCTTGAATCAATCTAATGAACACCCTTTGAACTGCCTCCAATGCCACTACATCCTTCCTCAAATAAGGGGACCAAAACTGTACACAATATTCCAGGTGCAGTCTCAACAATGCCTTGTATAGTTGCAACAATACTTTGTTACTTTTATACTCTTCTTTTAGCTATAAGTGCCAAAATTAAATTTGCTTTCCTTATTACCTGCTCTATCTGCATACCAGTTTTTTGCGATTCATGCACAAGGACCCCCAGATCCCTCTGCACTGAAGCACCCTGGAGTCTCTCTCCATTTAAATAATAAGTTGTCTTTCCATTTTTCCAAACAAGATGGATAACCTCACACTTAGCCCATTAAACTCCATCTGCCACATTTTGGCCCACTCCCTAACCTATCCATATCCAATTGTAAATTTCTTATTTCCTCATTGCACCTATTTTAGTGTCATCTGCAAATTTGGCTGCAGTACCTTGTATCCCGGTATCCTTTCATTAATATAGATTGTAAATAGTTGGGGCCTAGTGGCACAATGATGGTTACATCTTGCCAACCAGAAAAAGACTTATTTATTCCAACTCTCTGCCTCTGAGTTAGCTACTCTTCTATCCAAGCTAGTAAATTATCCCTAATTCCAAGTGATCTACCTTGTGTTATTAACCTTTTGCGTGGCTCTTTATCAAACGCCTTCCTGAAGTCCCGATACAGTACATCCACAGGATCCTCATTATCCACTTGACCTGTTCCATCTTTGAAGAACTCTAGCAAAATAAACACGATTTTCCCTTCATAAAACCATGCTGACTTTGATGGATTGCATTTTGACTTACCAAATATTCTGTTATTACTTCTTTGATAATGGATTCTAACAATTTCCCAGCAACAGATGTTAAACTAACTGGTCTGTAGTTTCCTACTTTCTACCTCCCTCTCTTTTTGAATAAGGGCGTTCCATTAGCATTTTTCCAATCCACTGGAATCTTTCCCGCATCCAGGGAATTTTGGAATATTATAACCAAGTTCATTGAGTCTCTTGGAAATGTGTTGAGCCAGGTTCTGTGCATTGTGGATTGTAACATGTCTCAGTCATTCTGAGCCTTGCGTTATGCTTTGGAATGAGTTGACTTAGCCGGAAGATTTTAACCATTAGCTTGCGTGCCAAGACGTAAATGATATTGCTGTTCAATTCTGGCCTCTTGTGCACCCCCAACTTTAATCACTTAACCTTTGGTGGACATGCCTTCATCTGCTTTAAACCTAAGCTGTAGAATTCCCTCCCTAAACTCACACCTCTCTACCTCTCTCTCTTCATAAGATATCTAAAAGAGCTTTGCAAAACATTTCAATATGGTAATTACGCACAGCGCAATGATATTCAAATTTTCTACATAGATCATGTTGCCCTCTTAAGGTTCTTCAATACAATTGTAATGGATGAAATATTCACTGTATACATTCAATGTGAGTCATACAGCCCAAGGGGGTCCTATACATTTCACCTCCCCTCAGTGAACAATGGCTGACAGGTCTTAGATGGTGACCTTCCCCCGGACACTTATTTGTAAAATATCTGAAAGAACATTACAAACATTGCAAAATGGCCACCACACCAAGTGTGATAATATTCAGGTTTTCTACATACATCATGTTACACTCTGAGATACTTCAGTGCAGTCAAAGAAACATTACATTTCAAAATGGTCATTACAAATGTATTTCAATTGTCTACATAGATCATGTTGCACTCCTGAGGTGCTTTCACACAATTGTGATAGGTGTAATATTCACCATATACATTCGATGTGAGTCATACAACCTGAGGGGGTTCTGTACAATTCCTCTCCCCTCAATGCATTGTGGCTGAAAGGTCTTAGACAGCGACTGTGAAGAGGAGGAGAAGGGGGCCGATGATTGCGGTGGGGGGCAGAAGGAGCTGGTGATTGCGCAGGGTTGGCGGGGGGTGAGGGGAGCGAATGCTGGCTCTGATCAGGGCTGGGGAGCCCCTCGAGCCTCAGTGATGGGTGGGGGCAGGTTTATTGCGTTTCTGATCGAGGCACCCTTTAAACATAACGCTCCAATCTCTGAGCAGCCAGGTTTTGCCTGTGTGTGAAGGCCCTGCCCCCTCAATGATGGTGTGAATCACACCCACTTGATGTTTTTTGGCAGTGTGGAGTGAAACTTGCCGGTTTTCTTGTCAGAAACGACACTCTGCCATTTTTTGGTAAGATTCCCCCAATTTGATCTTTCCCCATAGCCCTGCATGGTTTTCCGTTTCAAGTATGTATTCAATTATGACAAGTTATTTATTGAACAAGGTTCCACCACCTTTTTCAGGCATTTCATTCCAGGTGACAATTTGCTGTGTAAAAAACTTGTACTTTGTACATTCTGCTCTGCCTTTAGATCCTCTTGCTAAATTATCCATAATCTGTGTCCTCAGGTTACAAACCCCTCTGCCAGTTGAACTAGTTTCTCCTTAATCCTGTTTTTGTCTGAGCCTGCCATGTCTGCTTACTACTGTAAATGACTCAGATTTACGCTGCTTCTGGTGGAGTGTTGAACTAAGTGTATAACTTGACATGGATTTTGTGTCATCTAATTTTGTGCCTGCTCAGTTGGTCGTTAGCTTGTTGATGGCTGAAGGGGTCTGTGGGCAACATTGGATAGTAAAAGTAGGAGAATCCATTTTCGTTAAATAGAATTACACAGAAATAGACTGTTCAGCTCAACTAGTTTTGATTTGATTTATTATTGTCACATGTATTAACATACAGTGACAAGTATTGTTTCTTGCGCGCTATACAGACAAAACATACCGTTTGTAGGGAAGGAAAGGAGAGTGTGTTGAATGTAGTGTTACAGTCATAGCTAGGGTGTAGAGAAAGATCAACTTGGTGCAAGGTAGATCCATTCTAAGGTCTGATGGCCATGATGTGGAGATGCCGGCGTTGGACTGGGGTGGGCACAGTAAGAAATCTCACAACATCAGGTTAAAGTCCAACAGGTTTATTTGGAATCACGAGCTTTCGGAGCGCTGCTCCTTCATCAGGTGAGTCACTCATCACTCACCTGATGAAGGAGCAGCACTCCGAAAGCTCGTGCTACCAAATAAACCTGTTGGACTTTAACCAGGTCTGATGGCAGCAGGGAAGAAGATGTTCTTGAGTTGGTTGGTATGGGACCTCAGACTTTTGTATCTTTTTCCTGATGGAAGAAGGCGGAAGAGAGAATGTCTGGGGTGTGTAGGGTCCTTAATTATGCTGGCTGCTTTTCTGAGGCAGCGGGAAGTGTAGACAGAGTCGATGGATGGGAGGCTGGTTTGCGTGATGGACTGGGCTTCGCTCATGACCCTTTGTAGTTTCTTGTCCATCATGGTGTTTATTTTTGATGTGAGCCTCTTGCATTTTGTCTCATCAGCATATTGTTCTTGTAGTCGAACAAAGAATCGTACAGCACAGGAACAGGCCCTTCGGCCCTCCAAGCCTGCACCGATCATGATGCCTGCCTAAACTAATACTGTGTGCACTTACGGAGTCCGTATCCTTCCATTCCCATCCTATTCATGTACTCATCTAGTTGCCCCTTAAATGCCGCTATCGTACCTGCTCCCACCGCCTCCCCGGGCAGCGCGTCCCAGACATTCACCACCCTCTGTGTAAAAAAAAAAACTTGCCTCGCACATCTCCTCTAAACTTTTACCCATGCATCTTAAAACTATGTCCCCTCGTACTTGACCTCAATTGTTCCAGTGAGAAACTGAGCTCATTCAACCTCTTCTCATAGCTAATACCCTCCAGACCAGGCAACATCCTGGAAAACCTCTTCTGTACTCTCTCCAAAGCATCCACATCCTTCTGGTAGTGTGGCGACCAGAATTGTACACAATATTCTAAATGAGGCCTAACTCGGGTTCTCTACCGCTGCAGCATGACCTACTCATTTTTATACTCAATGCCCCGACTGATGAAGGCAAGCATGCCTTATGCTTTCTTGACTGCCTTATGCTTTCTTGACCACCTTATCCACCTGCGTTGCCACTTTCGGTGATCGGTGAACGTGTAAGCCCAGATCTCTCTGCCTGTAAATACTCCTAAGGGTTCCACCATTTACTGTATAATTCCTATATGCATTGGACCTTCCAAAATGCATCATCTCTCACTTGTCCGGATTAGACTACATCTGCCATTTCTCTGCCCAAGTCTCCAACTGGTCTATAGCTTGCTGTATCCTCTGAAAATCCTCTTCACTATCTGCAACTCCACCAATTTTTGTATCATCTGCGAGCTTACCATGTGATTTGATTTATTATTGTCACATGTATTATCATACAGTGAAAAGTATTGTTTCTGGCGTGCTATACAGACAAAACATACCATTCATAGAGAAGGAAAGGAGAGGGTGCAGAATGTAGTGTTACAGTCATAGCTAGGATCTAGAGAAGATCAACTTAACGTAAGGTAAGTCCATTCAAAAGTCTGACAGCAGCAGGGAAGAAGCTGTTCTTGAGTCGGTTGGTACATGACCTCAGACTTTTGTATCTTTTTTTCCTGATTTAAGAAGGTGGAAGAGAGAATGTCTGGGGTGCGTGGGGTCCTTAATTATGCTGGCTGCTTTGCCGAGGCAGCAGGAAGTGCTATATTTTCCTCCAAATCATTTATATATACTGCGAACAGCAAAGGCCCCAGAGCTGATCCCTATGGAACACCGCTAGTCGCAGCTTTCCATTCAGAAAAGCACCCCTTTACTACTACCCTCTGTCTTCTATAGCCAAGCCGGTTCAGTATCCAACTTGCCAGTTTTCCTCTGATCCCGTGTGATTTCACCTTTCGTACCAGTCTACCATGCGGTACCTTGTCAAAAGTTTTGCTAAAGTCCATGTATACAACATCCACTGCCTTTCCCTTATGTATCATCTTCGTTACTTTCTCAAAAAAACTCGATCAAGTTAGTAAAGCAGGACCTCCCCTTCACAAAACCATGCTGTCTATCACTAATAAGACCATTTGTTTCAAAATGTGAGTAAATCCTGTCCCTAAGAATCTTTTCCAATTTTCCCACCACTGACGTAAAGCTCACCGGCCTAGAATTTCCTGGATTATCCCTGCTGCCCTTCTTAAACAATGGAACAACGTTGGCTATCCTCCGGTCCTCAGAGAGCCATTAAAGTATAGATGGAGATCATTTGGGCAATGGAGTCGATGTCAACTCTCCGCAGAACAATCATGTCAGTCCATTTCCCCGCTCTATTCTCATAACTCTACAAGTTTATTTCCTTTTGTCTATCCAATTTCCTGTTGAATTCATGCATTTTCTCTACCATCATTGGCAACGAGTTCCAATTTCTGTGTCTTTATTAAAAAAAAGGTCAATTTTATTCCTTGTGCTTATCTAGCTTCTCCTTAAATACATTTATTTGTCTCAACTACTCCTTGTGATAGCGAGGTTCATATTCCAAAAGCTTGTGATCAAAAAATTTATAATTTCGCAGCAAACTTGAGATATATTACTCCACTTGCTTGCGAAACTGTAGTCCTGTTACTGAGCATTTTCAACAGTGTTCTAAGCATCATTATTGGTTGGAGCAGTTGGTTTGTCGGAACTTGTATAGACCAGATGCATGGCATTTCAGGCTACATCGCTGAGTATCATCCTTTGAGTTCCTTGGTTGGCTATATTCCCAGAGAGAAAAATCATAATCTTGTTTCTTTCTGAAAAGCAGAGGTTAAAGGATTTGATTTATTATTGTCACATGTATTAGTATAAAGTGAAAAGCATTGTTTCTATCCAGATAAAGCATACCATTCATAGAGAAGGAAAGGAGAGAGTGCAGAATGTAGTGTTACAGGCATAGCTAGGGTGTAGAGAAAATCAACTTAATATAAGGTAGGTCCATTCAAAATTCTGATGGTAGCAGGGAAGAAGCTGTTCTTGAGTCGGTTGGTACGTGACCTCAGATGTTTGTATCTTTCTCCCGACGGGAGAAGTTGGAAGAGTGTGTGCCTGGGGTCCTTGATTATGCTGGCTGCATTGCCAAGGCAGCGGGAAGTGTAGACAGAGTCATTGGATGAGAGGCTGGTTTCAAGTGATGGACTGGGCTTCGTTCACGACCCTTTATAGTTTCTTGTGGTCTTGGGCACAGCAGGAGCCATACCAAGCTGTGACACAACCAGAAGGAATGCTTTCTATGGTGCATCTGTAAAAGTTGGTGAGAAACACCAAATTTCCTTAGTCTTCAGAGAAAGTAGAAGTTGGGGCTATCAAGCTCTCTGATTTCAAGATTGCGTACCAATTTTGACCCGTCCAATATTAGCTCCAGCTGCTCTGGTCTGGCATGGCATTAGCAGTGCCATTAAATGTTCCATATAGAAACATTTTTAAAAATAAGAAAAGTCTTGCATTTTATTTAAGAAAAGAATCTCCTTTTAATGTCTCGATGATTTTTGTAAGGTTGTACACAGCAGTGTTCTGGAGGTTGATTTTCGATTCTTGGAGACTCCAGGCCATTCCTGCAGGGCTGGCAACACAACAATGCATTCACTTTCATCACTAAACAAATGTCACCTGGTTTATTGGAAAAACAGTCTGAGTCATTCCACTTTGGGCACTGCTCCATATTGACAGTCGGATAACAGAAATCCGGGGGAAAGAAGGTTTGAGGAAAGAAGCCTCATTTACTTAACATGAGCATTTGATCTCTTTTTAAAATTGGGCCCCCAAATAGGATATCGATCAAGAGGGGACTTGCTCCTGAAAAGCAGAAAGATTTCCCAACCAGTTTATCCTGGGAAGCCTTGGTCACACCGAACAACACATTGAATATTTTGGATTCTCTTGTACAAGTCCTAACAGCACTCATTATTGTACTCAGTAAGGAGTATGTCTGGAATGAGTTTATGGTCTTGGAAAAGAATGTTGTAATTACTAAATGAATACTGATTTTCAGAGTGTTACTGAATGGAGGACTTTTGTTGTTTAAAGTAGCCATTATTTGGAGAAAAAAGTACTTGACTGGTGCTTCCCAATCTTGTGAAAGATTCTGGAGACGTTCATTTCAGGGCATTGATGCCGTAATTTGTTTTTGTTTCTTCCCCTTTTCCGGTGACATCGAACGATGCTGGGTATATTTAAGGTACCTGGCCAATTGTGCAATTCCTTGCTTTTAAAATGCTTATCCTTGTTTTCAATCCCCCCCCCCCCCCCCTGCCCGCTGACAACCCTTCTGAGATCTCTGCCCCTCTCCAAATTCTGCCTCCTGCGCATCCCTGATTTTTATCGCACTGTGTGGAGTTGCCGGTGTTGGACTGGGGTAAACACAGTAAGAAGTCTAACAACACCAGGTTAAAGTCCAACAGGTTTATTTGGTAGCAAATGCCACTAGCTTTCGGAGCGCTGCTCCTTCATCAGGTGGAGTGGGAGATGTGCTCACAAACGGGGCAAGTTGTCCAGGCCTTCACGACACACGACACCGCAGGGTCGCTGAGCAGAAACTGATAGCCAAGTTCCGCACACATGAGGACGGCCTCAACCGGGATCTTGGGTTCATGTCACACTATCTGTAACCCCCACAACTTGCCTGGACTTGCAAGATCTCACTAGCTGTCCTGCCTGGAGACAATACACATCTCTTTAACCTGTGCTTAATGCTCTCTCCACTCACATTGTCTGTACCTTTAAGACTTGATTAGCTGTATTAGCATTGATTAGCTTGATTAGCATTCCAATCATTATTCTGTAATTGAGTTTGTGTCTCTGTATGCCCTGTTTGTGAGCACATCTCCCACTCCACCTGACGAAGGAGCAGCGAGCGCTCCGAAAGCTAGTGGCATTTGCTACCAAATAAACCTGTTGGACTTTAACCTGGTGTTGTTAGACTTCTTCCTATTTTATCACACTACCAGTGGTGACTGTGCCTTCAGTTGCCTAAGGCCTGAACTCCCTAAGCCTCTTATCTCTATTCCTGTGGTAACCTGAGACCACACATAAGGTAAGTCAAATGTTGTTTAAAGAATGATCTCCTTTTATATATAAAGAAATAGCAAAGTTTAACAACAGTAACTCAACAGGACAGTAATAACTATGAAAACAGGAGCACTAGTAAAACAGGCCTTGCTTGCAGCGCACTCTCTTGTAGACTGAAAAGCCCACCAAAACCTGCACATGCTCAGAACCCTCAACAGATGCCAGTAAAACAATTCCATCGGAGAAAAGGCTTATAAAAAACACCCTGTACTCAAAATGACACTCTGTAATATGCTCCTTAAAACCTAGTTGGGTGACGTGCTTTAATGTCACCTGGTGCTCCTAGGTATCAAATGCTGTTTAGTAATCATTTCTATAAACTGCCTGAGATTATGTTATGGCAATGGTGCTATATAAATGCATTCAAAGTTTTATAAAGTTAATATTGGCAGTTGTTAGGTGCATTGGCCATGCTATATTCTCCCCCATTGTACCCGAACAGGCACCGGAATGTGGCGACTAGGGGATTTTCACAGGAACTTCGTTGCAGTGTTAATGTAAGCCCACTTGTGACACTAAGTAAATAAACTTTAAAAAACTTAATTCTAGCCTTCACAAGGGGCTGCATCAAACATGATACTGACATCACTCAACCTGACCTCACCAGCTCAGAGACAGGAATCAGAGCCTCGGTTAATGTTCATCCGAAAATGACACCGTTGAAAGTGCAGCACTCCCTCAGTATTGAAGTGTCAGTGTTGGTTCAATGCTCAAACTCTTGGAATGGCACTTACACTCAATATCTGCTCGCTCAGAGGTGAAAATGCAACCCATAGAACATAGAAGGAGGCCATTCAGCTCTTCGAGTCTGCACCGACCACAATCCCACCCAGGCCCTATCCCCATAACCCTGCTTATTTACCCTAGCTAGTCCACCTGACACTAAGGGGCAATTTAGCATGGCCAATCCACCTAACCCGCACATCTTTGGACTGTGGGAGGAAACCGGAGCACCCGGAGGAAACGCACACAGACACTGGGAGAACGTGCAAACTCCACACAGACAGTGACCCAAGCCGGGAATTGAATCCAGGTCCCTGGCGCTGTGGGGCAGCAGTGCTAACTACTGTGCTGCCCACCATGGCTGGCACAGAAGGGGCAAGTGCATGCAGATAGGTGCGACTGTAGTTTCTCCCGAGGTGGGTGGGTGAGCACTGTCTGTGTGAAGTTTGCACGTTCTCCCTCTGTCTGCATGGTTTTCCTCCGGGTGCTCCGGTTTCCTCCCGCAGTCCCAAAGACGTGCTGGTTAGGTGCATTGACCATGCTAAATTCTCCCGCAGTGCACCCGAACAGGCACGGAGTGTGGCAACTGGGGGATTTTCACAGTAACTTCATTGCAGTGTTAATGTAAGAATACTTGTGACTAATAAATAAATAAACTTTTAAAGTGGAGTGAATCACGTTCCTCTTCTAGACTGTGATTGTTGGCAGTCTGTTCAACTACTGAAGACCTCACAGCTGAACCTGATGCTGGCCTTGCATGGTGTTTTCCACCAAGAGCCTCTGTGTGGTGATCAGAAGTGAGAACTCTAGCTGGCTTCATTTATTTTGTTTTCTCTTCCCGAATCCAAACATCTAGTCTGCATGGCAAAGTTACTTATGACTTTGAACCAACTGTGCCACAAGGGGATGTTTCACTTAACCTTCTGACCAGTGTTTATGTTGGGAGTCCGTCACGCTGGGGGGGAAAAGAGCAAAATCCTGGCTCCAAATATAGTTCACATCAGTTTTATATCCTTTGCTTGTAAATAAATAAAGACAAAATACATGTTGACTGGATGTTGGTAGTTTGCCAGTTGCAGCGTGAATCAGATTATTGCTTCTGAGTATTTTTTTTTAATGTGAAGAGTTTATTGCAGGTTTTATTTAAAGCCGATTTCGTTCTAATTCTGGGTATGCTTGCATCTTTTCTGCAGTGACACAAAGCAGCATTGAGACTTCTTAGATGTGATATATACCTGTTTATTAAATCTAACTTGGGGCACGAAAATCCAAGCTGACACACACTGCAGTACTGATGGGGTGCTGCACTTTCAGAGATGCCAGTTTTCGGACGAGATGTTAGACCGAGATTTTGTCTGCTCTCTCGGGTGTATGTTAAAGTAGTCACTGTTGTAACTTGGGAAATGTGGCAGCCGATTGGCACACATTGAGGACCCACAAACAGCAGTATGGCGCGATCAGATTTGTCAGATAAACGCTGCGGACGCTGGAATCTGAAACAAAAGCAGAAAAATGCTGGAAAATCTCAGCAGGTCCGACAGCATCTGTGGAGAGAGAAGAGAGCCAACGTTTCGAGTCTGGATGACCCTTCGTCAGAGCTCTGGAATCGTTGACTCTCTCTCTTCACAGATGCTGTCTGAGATTTTCCAGCATTTACCTGTTTGTGATGTTGGTTTGAAGGATAAATATTGGCCGTGGCGCTTTCTGAATTGCACCACGAGATTCTTTACATCCACCTGAGGGCAGAAGGGCCTGTGTTTAACATTCATCCATTATACAGCAGCTCAAAACGCTGCAACACTAGCTCAGTAACTCACTGAAGTGTCAGCATGGTCCACGTTCTCAAGTCTGAGGAGTATGGCCTGAATTCAAAACCTCCTGACTCGAGGGTGAGATTACAATGACAGAGCCACAGCTGACAACTACAGTGCTGCTTTGTATTCTGTCCTGACTTCGAAGCACGATAACTAAATCTTTTTTTTGATAACTCTTGCAGAAAAGAGCAGTTAGTCCGCAAAAGCTTCAAGTCTTGGAAAATGACGCTACTTTTCTTAAATGACTAATCAAGAGCAGCCATTCCTTCCTGCGGTGTGGAGATAATGTCCTCTAAATCCCAGCCGGGTGTAGCTTGTCAGTAAAATTCTCAGCATCTGAGGGAGAGTGCCACAGACTGAACACGTGTGGTGAAAATGCTATATATTCCCCGGCGCTAACAATCTGCCAGATACAGGGGTGGATGTGTAATACACACGTACAATATATTTAAAAATTAGGTGGGTGAGATGTGCTTATTTTGCTCTGGACCTGCTACATTGAACGTGGGCGTACTGACAAAGCTGCAGCTGCGTATTCCCACTCCTTTCACTGTTTGACCTGGACGCTGTTCAGGAATGGAAACACTGCCTAACTATTTAGAAATTTTTTTCTCTCTCTACCTCAGGGCCGCTGGAACATTTTGCAGTAGGGTTAGTTAGTCTGGCGCAGAACAAGGCGGCACGGTGGTTAAGCACTGCTGCCTCACAGCGCCAGGGACCCGGGCTCAATTCCGACCTCGGGTCACTGTCTATGTGGACTCTGCACCTTCTCCCTGTGTCTGCGTGGGTTTCCTCTGGCTGCTCCGTTTTCCTCCCTCAGTCCAAAGATGTGTGGGTTAGGTGAATTGGCCATGCTAAATTGCCCCCTTAGTGTCAGGGGGACTAGGAGGGTGAATATGTGGGGTTGCGGGGATAGGACCAGGGTAGGATTTTGTCGGTGCACTCCTTCTGCACTGTAGGGATTCTATGATTCTATAAGGAAAGAAGGCAGGAGCTGCTTGATCTACCTTGTGATGGCTTTACTCGCTGAACCATCCGGGAGCTGCCACAGTTCAGCTTTAAGTGCACAGGTTTGTGTGATTGTTTGTTGAAAACTCTGCCTGAGAAGCTCTTTGAATGCAGAGTGCAGCTGAGTTAGCATGTCGTTGAATTTTAATGTATTCATTGGGCCAATAACCCCCTCTGTCCCCCTACTGTAACCAGAAAGAAAGAAATTTATACATTGTTTTTCACAACCTCCGATGTCCCAAAGTGATTTATAGCCAATTAACATTCTGAAGCTTTGTAATGTTGGAATCCCAGTAGCCAAGTTGTGCAGAGCATGAATCCACGAGCCGCAATGAGATAAAGTGTAAAGTTTGTTTATTAGCATTACAACCAGGCTTATATTAACACTGCAATGAAGTTACTGTGAAAATCTCCTGGTTGCCACATTCCGGTGCCTGTTTGGGTACCCTGAGGGAGGATTTAGCATGGCCGATGCACCTGACCAGCATGTCTTTTGGACTGTGGGAGGAAACCAGAGGAAACCCACACAGACACGGGGAGAACATGCAGACTCCGCACAGACAGTGACCCATGCTGGGTATCGAACCTGGATCCCTGACGCTGTGAGGCAGCAGTGCTAACCCGTTGTACTACCGTGCCACCCTATAATCGTGGTTGAGGTATAAGTGTTGACAGGAACACAAATACGGTAGGAGTAGACCATACAGCCTGCTCTGCCATTCAATAATATCATGGCTGATTTTGGGCTTCAACTCCCCTTTCCACTCAATCCCCAACACCCCTTGACTCCCTGACTATCCCAGCTTGAAATGTATTCAACGATGAAACATCCACAGCTGTTTGGTCAGAGCACCCTGCCCATCTTTGAAATAATATCAGAAAATCACCTACGCCCAACTGAGAGAGCAGCAGGGCCCCAGTTAATTCCTCATGCAAACGGCAGCACCTCCTACTGTGCTGTAGTCTCTCAGTGCTGTACTGGAGTCTCAGCTGCAATTTTCATGAATGAGTGCTTGTAGTGGGACTTGTACTCACTATCTGATTTGATTTGATTTATTTTTGTCACATGTATTAGTATGCAGTGAAAAGTATTGCTTCTTGCGCGCTATACAGCCAAAGCATACCGTTCATAGAGAAGGAAACGAGAGTGCGCAGAATGTAGTATTACAGTCATAGCTAGGGTGTAGAGATAGATCGACTTAATGCGAGGTAGGTCCATTCAAAAGTCTGATGGCAGCAAGTAAGAAGCTGATCTTGAGTCGGTTGGTACATGACCTCAGACTTTTGTATCTTTTTCCCGACAGAAGAAGGTGGAAGAGAGAATGTTCGGGGTGCGCAGGGTCCTTAATTATGCTGGCTGCTTTTCCGAGGCAGCGGAAAGTGTAGACTGAGACAATGGATGGGAGGCTGGTTTGTGTGATGGATTGGGCTACATTCACGACCTTTTGGAGTTTCTTGTGGTCTTGGGCAGAGCAGAAGCCATACCAAGCTGTGATACAACCAGAAATAATGCTTTCTATGGTGCATCTGTAAAAATTGGTGAGAGTCGTAGCGGACATGCCAAATTTCCTGAGTCTTCTGAGAAAGTAGAGGCGTTGGTGGGTTTTCTTAACCATAGTGTCAGCATGGGGAGACCAGAACAGGTGGTTGGTGATCTGAACACCTAAAATCTTGAAGCTCTCGACCTTTTCGATTTCATCCCCGTTGATATAGACAGAGGCACGTTCTCCACTATCTTCTGCCTCCAAGGTGAGAGTGAGCTACAGCTGACACCATGAATGTACAAGTCTTGGTGCCACTGTCACATTTAGTCATTGTCTTTGATTTTGCGACCCTTTTTATGTAATATTGTACTTTCTCCATGTGCAAATTGTGATTAGCAGAAAGACAGCTTGCAAGAAAAGGATGTCTGTATCAACACACACAACTCTTCAGGTTTGTGGGGAGACTGAGGGAACTGACCTCAGCAGAGAAAGTTAGGGACAGATGTTAAAGTGACTGCCGATCCTTCTCTTTTCAATTTCTTCTTGTTTTGTTGAACGTAAGCGTTGCTGGCAAGATTTGTTGCCCATGCCTAATTGCTATTGAAAAGGTGGTGGTGAACCACTGTCGTCCATGTGGTGTAGGTACACCCACAGTGCTGTCACAAAAGATATAATAAGAACATAAGAACTAGGAACAGAAGTAGGCCATTTGGCCCCTTGAGCCTGCTCCGCCATTCAATAATATCATGGCTGATCTTTTTGTGGACTCAGCTCCACTTACCCATCCGCTCACCATAACCCTTAATTTCTTTACTGTTCAAAAATGTATCTCCCTTGCCTTAACACTCAATGAGGTAGCTTCAACTGCTTCACTGGGCAGGGAATTCCACAGATTCACAACCCTTTGTGTGAAGAAGTTCCTCCTCAACTCAGTCCTAAATCTGCTCCCCCTTATTTTGAGACCATGCCCCCTAGTTCTAGTTTCACCTGCCAGTGGAAACAACTTCCCTGCTTCGATCTTATCTATTCCCTTCATAATTTTATATGTTTCTATAAGATCTCCCCTCATTCTTCTGAATTCCAATGAGTATAGCCCCAGTCTATGCAGTCTCTCCTCATAAGCCAACCCTCTCAACTCCGGAATCAACCTAGTGAATCTCCTCTGCACCCCTCCAGTGCCAGTATATCCTTTCTCAAGGAGACCAAAACTGTACACAGTACTCCAGGTGTGGCCTCATCAGCACCTTATACAGTTGCAACATAACCTCGCTGTTTTAAAACTCCATCCTTCTAGCAATGAAGGACAAAGTTCCATTTGCTTTCTTAATCACCTGCAAACCAACTCCTTGTGATTCTTGCATAAGGACACCCAGGTCCCTCTGCACAGCAGCATGCTGCAATTTTTTACAACTTAAATAATAGTCAATTTTGCTGTTATTCCTAACAAAATGGATGACCAACATTCTTCTCCATCTGCCAGACCCTTGCCCACTCACTTAGACTATCTATATCCCTTTGCAGACTTTCAGCGTCCTCTGCACACTTTGCTCTGCCGCTCATCTTAGTGTCATCTGCGAATTTTGACACACTGCATTTGGTCCCCAACTCCAAATCATCTATGTAAATCGTAAACAATTGTGGTCCCAACACTGATCCCTGAGGCACACCACCAGTCACTGATGGCCAAGTTTCTAATGCGGTGATTCCGAAGGTGAAAGGGTTGACGTACGAGGAGAGATTAAACAGTTTGGGTTTATACTCGCTGGAGTTTAGAAGGATGAGAGGGAATCTGATCGAGGTATATAAAATTGTAAAAGGGATCGATAAAGTAAATGTAGACCAAATGTTTCCTCTTACGGGGCAATCTCGAACAATATAGGTTGACAGGCGGTAGATTTAAAACTGAGATGAAGAGGAACTATTACTCACAGAGGGTAATGAATTTATGGAACTCGCTGCCCCATAGTGCGGTGGAATCTGAATCGTTGAATGGTTTCAATAAGGAGATAGATATATTTCTAACAAGGAAAGGGATAAGAGGATATGGGAAACAGATGGGGCGGTGGATTTGAGACCAGGGAGAGATCAGCCATGATCTGATTGAATGGCGGAGCAGGCTCAAAGGGCTGAATGATTAGGATACTGTCTCCAGGAGGGTTCAAAATTGATAAGGAGGAAGTGGGAATGAAATGTCAGTAGTTAATGTTGAACAGGTGGGTTTTGCTCAGTTGGCTGGACAGCTGGTTTGTGACACAGAGCAGCTCCAACAGCATGGGTTCAATTCCCGTACCAGCTGAGATTATTCATGAAGCCCCACCTTCTCAACTGTGCCCCTCGCCTAAGGTGTGGTGATCCCCAGGTTAAATCATCACCAGCCACAGCCTATGATCATCTGGGACTATGGCGACTTTACCTTAACGTTGACAAGGTACTGGAACCAGATGAGATGCATCCAAGGGTAATGAAGGAAATGAGAGTGGAGATTGCAGGGACACTGGCCATAATTTTCCAATCTTTAGACTCGGGAGGTGCCAGAGGACTGGAGAATTGTAAATGTTATGTCCTTGTTCACAAAACGTTCTAAGGATAGCCCCAGCAATTACAGACCAGTTAGCTTAATATCAGTGGTGATATTAGCAAGCTTCTAAAAACAATTATACAGGATACAATTAGTAGTCACATGGAACTGCATATGCATTGATTTAAGAGCCAGCATGGATTCTAAAGGAAAAACTGTGTTTAACTAACTTGCTGAGTCTTTTGAGGAAGTAACCGGATCGATCAGGGTAATGCTGTTGATGTGGTGTACATGAACTTTCAAAAGGCATCCAATACAGTGCCACACAACAGACTTATGAGAATTTACAGCTCATGGAATAAAAGGGACAATAGCAACATGGATACAAAATTGGCTGAATAATAGAAAGAGTAACAGTCAACGGATATTTTTTGGGCTGGAGGAAGGTTTGTAGTGTTCCCCAGGGGTCGGTATTGGTTGCTTTTCCTGATGTATATTAATGATCAAGATCTTGCTGTGCAGGGGACAGTTTCAAAGTTTTGCAGATGACACAAAACTTGCAAGTATTGTAAGCTGTGAAGAGGACAGTGCAGAACTTCAGAAGGACGTAGACAGGTTTGTGGAGTGGACAGATGAAGTTCAATGCAGAGAAGTGAAAGGTGATGCATTTTGGTAGGAAGAACATGGAAGACAATATAAAAAAAAGAGTGCAGGAGCAGAGGGATCTGGGTATACATGTGAATAAGTCGTTAAAGATGGCAGGGCAGGTAAGAAGAAGTTAATAAAGGTTAGTATTCTGGGCTTTAATAATGGGAGCATAGAATACAAGTGCATGGAGGTAATGGTGAACTTATGCAAGGCACTAGTTCGACCACAGCTCCAGTATTGTGCAGTTCTGCACACCATACTACAGGAAGGATGTGTACATATTGGAGAGAGAGTGCAGAAGAAGTTTACAAGAATGGTTCCATGGATGAGAAACTTCAGTTATGATGAAAGATTGGAGAGGTTGGGACTACTGTCCTTGGAGAGAAGAAGGCTGAGAGCCGATTTGTTAGAGATGTTCAAAATCAGGAGGGGGCTGGACAGAGTGGATGTTTCAGCTGATAAAAGGATCAAGAATGAGAGGGCATGGATTTACAATGATTTGTAAAAGAAGCAAATGCGATATGAGAATAAATGTTTCCACACAGCAAGTGGTTTGGGTCTGGGATGCACTTCCTGGAAGTGTAGTGGAGGAAGGTTCAATCGAGGCATTCCAGGCAGCATGAGATGATTATTTGAATCGAAATAATGTGTAGGGGTATGGGGAAAAGGCAGGGGAATGGCACTAAGTCCTGATGCTCATTTGGAGAGCCAGTGCAAACACAATGGCCCAAATGGTCTCTTCTGTGCTTCAACAATTCCGTAATTCTGTGACTGATTAAGGTCATGATGTGGAGATGCTGGCGTTGGACTGGGGTAAACACAGTAAGAAGTTTAACAACACCAGGTTAAAGTCCAACAGGTTTATTTGGTAGCAAAAGCCACACAAGCTTTCGGAGCTCCAAGCCCCTTCTTCAGGTGAGTGGGAATTCTGTTCACAAACAGGGCATATAAAGACACAGACTCAATTTACATGAATAATGGTTGGAATGCGAATACTTACAACTAATCAAGTCTTTAAGAAACAAAACAACGTGAGTGGAGAGAGCATCAAGACAGGCTAAAAAGATGTGTATTGTCTGCAGACAAGACAGCCAGTGAAACTCTGCAGGTCCAGGCAACTGTGGGGGTTACAAATAGTGTGACTTGAACCCAATATCCCGGTTGAGGCCGTCCTCGTGTGTGCGGAACTTGGCTATCAGTTTCTGCTCAGTGACTCTGTGCCGTCGTGTGTTGCGAAGGCCGCCTTGGAGAACGCTTACCCGAATATCAGAGGCCGAATGCCCGTGACCGGTCACGTTCTCCAAGGCGGCCTTCGCGACACACGACGGCCGTTCATGTCACACTATTTGTAACCTGCAGAGTTTCACTGGCTGTCTTGTCTGGAGACAATACACATCTTTTTAGCCTGTCTTGATGCTCTCTCCACTCACGTTGTTTTGTTTCTTAAAGACTTGATTAGTTGTAAGTATTCGCATTCCAACCATTATTCATGTAAATTGAGTCTGTGTCTTTATATGCCCTGTTTGTGAACAGAATTCCCACTCACCTGAAGAAGGGGCTTGGAGCTCCGAAAGCTTGTGTGGCCTTTGCTACCAAATAAACCTGTTGGACTTTAACCTGGTGTTGTTAAACTTTTTACACTGTTTAAGGTGTCAGACAAGGTGCCAGTCAAGCGGGCTGCCTTGTCCTGGGGGTTGGTGGTGATGTAGGAACTGCTCTGGGCAAGTGGAGAGAATTCCAGCACATTTCTGGCTTGTGCCTTATAGATGCCCGACGGGCTTTGGTGAGTCTAGAGGTGGGTTTACCCCTCAGAATTCCCAGCCTCTGACCTGCTTAGTAGTCACAGTATTTGTATGGCTGGTTCAGTTTCTGATTAGTGGTGAGCCAGGATGTTGTTGGGTGGTTAATTATCTGATTCAAACTTTGCGGTTGCTTTCAGTCAGCACGTTCCAGTTCGTAACTATATTTTCTTTTAAATCTCCTCTGGTTATCTTATATCAGTGTCCTTCGATTGTTAATCAGTGGAAATGGGGTGTCTTGTCAGAATTTTGACATATGAAGTCCTTGTTCAACTTTAATCTTGAATAACTTTGGATATCTACATGATAGAAAACTGTAAACAATATAGGAGCCTGTGTGGAGTTTGCATGACCCCCCTGTGTCTGCATGGGTTTCCTCCAGGTGCTCCAGTTTCCCCTCACGCTCCAGAGATGTGCAGGTTGAGTGGATTGGCTATGCTAAATGCATGGTTACGGAGATGGGACAGACAGGTGGATGCTCTTTCAGAGAGTCGGTGCAGCTCAGTGGGCCGAATGGCCTTTTTCTGCACTGCAGGGATTCTATGATAGGAAAACAACATTATAACTTTTAAGATCATCTTTGATTGAAAATGGCGACAGTATTTGATTTATTATTGTCACATGTATTAGTATACAATGAAAAGTATTGTTTCTTGTGCACTGTACAGACAAAGCATACCGTTCATAGAGAAGGAAAGGAGAGAGTGCAGAATGTAGTGTTACAGTCATAGCTAGGGTGTAGAGAAAGATCAACTTAATGCGAGGTAGGTCCATTGAATAGTCGAATGGCAGCAGGGAAGAAGCTGCTCTTGAGTCGGTTGGTACGTGACCTCAGACTTTTGTATTTTTTCCTGACAGAAGAAGGTGGAAGAGAGAATGTCCGGGGTGTGTGAGGTCCTTAATTATGCTGGCTGCTTTTCTGAGGCAGCAGGAAGTGTAGACAGAGTCAATGGAAGGGAGGCTGGTTTGAGTGATGAACTGGGATATATTCACGACCTTTTGTAGTTTCTTGCGGCCTTGGGCAGAGCAGGAGCCATACCAAGCTGTGATACAACCAGAAAGAATGCTTTCTATGGTGCATCTGTAAAAGTTGGTGAATTGTGTTGTGGTTAGTGGAACTGAAGTCTATAACAACTCGGGCTAGAAAATTTGTTGCTCATTGTAGGAAAAATGCCCCGCATAGCAACACAATCTTTTCACCCAATTGTTCGTTGTCGCATGCACAACCAAAGGTACTAAAGAGTAAAGCTGTGCAAGGACTTTATAAGCACCATGTACACGTATGTATCTTACCAGGTGTACTTTATTTATTATAAACAGTTTGGCTGGATCACAGCACGTGTCAGTGTGGATGAAATTGGATGGGGGAAACTGGTTAGTGCGAATGGGTAACAGCTCATCTGCCTGTTTTAGAATCTTCCCAATAGAATTTTCCCAATGCATGATGACTCTATGGTTAGCACTGCCGCCCACACAGTCCCAGTGTCTTGGGTTCAATTCCAGCCTAGGGTCACTGTCTGTGGAGTTTGCACGTTCTCCCCACGTCTGCGTGGGTTTCCTCCGGGTGCTCCGGTTTCCTCCCACACTCCAAAGATGTGCAGGTTCCATTGAAATCATAGAATCCCTACAGCACAGAAAGAGGCCATTCGGCCCATCGAGTCTGCACCGACCACAATCCCACCCAGGCCCTACCCCCATATATTTTACCCACTAATCCCTTTAACCTACGCATTTCACAACACTAAGGGCAATTTTAGCATGGCCAATCAACCTAACCCGCACATCTTTGGACTGTGGGAGGAAACCGGAGCACCCGGAGGAAACCCACGCAGACACAGGGAGAATGTGCAAACTCCACACAGACAGTGACCCAAGCCGGGAATCGAACCCAGGTCCCTGGAGCTGGTGGATTGGTCATGCTAAATTGCCCTCTTAGTGTCAGGGGGACTAGCTCGGGTAAAATACGTGGGGGCATGGGGATAGAGCCTGGGTGGGATTGTTGTCGGTGCAGGCTTGATGGGCTGAATGGACTTCTGCACTGCCGAGATTCTATGATTATAGTCATTGGACTTGAAGACTAGAGAAAGTGAAGAAGGAGCTGGCCATGTACTATTGCTTATTTCCCAACCACCTTCTAGGTGGTGGGGAGCAGAATGTGGAAGGGAAGTAAACTTTTCAAAAAGTAGTTAATGTGCGATTATATCTGACTGACCATCTGTGCGTAACACTTGGGTAGATGTTGATAGCAATAAAAACTCTCTCTCAGACTGATGTTTGACTAAAGTCTTTTGTACTCCAGTGCACTTCCAGTATGTGGGAATGATTTATTTTTGCTGTGTTCATACAATGTTTGTATTCCATCAAGACTTCCCACTACACGACTATTAAAATTGTTAATGGTTAATTACATCAACGATATTCTGCAAGTCATAAAAATTATGCTGTTGTTGGTTAATTCCTGTTTGTGGTGATTCGGGTGAAGCTGGGAGTAACTGATCTCCAACAAGACTGTAAGAACTTAGAACATTTTCACTTGTCAAGTTAAAGGTAAACTGAAGTACCATAGGATGGACAGAATCATAGAATCCCTACAGTGCAGATGGAGGCCATTCTGCCCATCGAGTCTGCACCAGCAACAATCCCACCCAGGCCCTATTCCCGTAACCCCATGTATTTACCCTGCTAATCCCCCTGAAACAAGGGTCGATTTGGCAAAGCCAATCCACCTAACCCACACATCTCTGGACTGTGAGAGGAAACCGGAGGAAACCCATGCAGACATGGGAAGAACGTGCAAACTCCACACAGACAGTGACCCAAGGCCGGAATCAAACCTGGGTCCCTGGCGCTATGAGACAGCAGTGCTAACCACTGTGCCAACGTGCCACCTGCCCACAGAGAAATTCAAGTTTTAAGTGCTTCCTTATGCATATGCTGTGGTTTTCCTCTTAAATATTTGCTCTGGTAGACCAAGCAAGGAAAAGTTAGATTCTTGGGGCTTGCATGGAGAGGTCTGAAGGTATGCAGAAATCTAGGAGATGCATTTTGGCAAGTGGATTGTACGGAGCCTAATGGTTTGGGTCAATTTCCACTGTGTACAATATGAACACGTTCTGTCACAATTTCCTCAACTAGTTAAATTTGAGGAGCCAGATTCTTTCTTGTGAAGAACAGTTTTTTTTTGCCTTCTGAAGGGGCTGTTTCATCTGCTTCTGCAGACGCTGGGTAAGTGATCCAAAGCAGTTAACCAGATCTTGGGATCTGGGGGGTGAGGGTGGGGGGGTGGGGAGCGCAGGGATATATGCACTAGACGTGAACAATAGCCGGTTAATTCTTTTTTAAAAAAACCTCTTGAGCCTTTCCAATCAAATATGAAATCCTGGAATCTGACGACACCAGAGGAGGCCATTCAGCCCATCGAGTCTGTACTGACCACAATTCCACCCAGGCCTATTCCTGTAATGCCATACATTTTGCCCTGTTAATCCCCCTGACACTAGGGTCAATTTAGCATGGCCAATCAACCTAGCCTGCAAATCTTTGGACTATGGGAGGAAACTGGAGCACCCGGAGGAAACCCACACAGACATGGGGAGAATGTGCAAACCTCGAGGTTGACCCGAGGCTGGAATTGAACCTGGGACCCTGGCGCTGTGAGGCAGTAGTGCTAACCACTGCGTCATCATGTCAATACCAGCTCTCTGAAACAGCTATCCAATTAGTCCCTGCTCTTTCTCCATAGTAAGAGTTTTAACAACACCAGGTTAAAGTCCAACAGGTTTATTTGATAGCAAATACCATAAGCTTTCGGAGCACTGCTCCTTCGTCAGATGGAGTGGAAATGTGCTCTCAAACAGTGCAGAGCGACACAACATTAAGTTGATGTTGTGTCGGATGCCATCATCTCACATGAGAACACCATCTACCAGGTACACGGTACCTACTCTTGCAACTCGGCCAATGTTGTCTACCTGATACGCTGCAGGAAAGGATGTCCAGAGGCATGGTACATTAGGGAAACCATGCAGACGCTACGACAACGGATGAATGAACACTGCTCGACAATCACCAGGCAAGACTGTTCTCTTCCTGTTGGGGAGCACTTCAGCGGTGCTCTTACTATGGAGAAAGAGCAGGGACTAATTGGATAGCTGTTTCAGAGAGCTGGTATTGACATGATGACATGGTGACGCAGTGGTTAGCACTACTGCCTCACAGCACCAGGGTCCCAGCGGTGATGTTGTGTCGCTGTGCATTGTTTGAGAGCACATTTCCACTCCATCTGACGAAGGAGCAGCGCTCCGAAAGCTTATGGTATTTGCTACCAAATAAACCTGTTGGACTTTAACCTGGTGTTGTGAGACTTCTTCCTGTGTTCACCCCAGTCCAACGCCGGCATCTCCACATCATATCTGCTCTTAAACAGGGCATACAGAGACACAAAATCAAGTTACAAAATACTGATTAGAATGCGAATCTTTACAGCTAATCAGGTCTTAAAGATACAGACAATGTGAGTGGAGGGAGCATTAGGCACAGGTTAAAGAAATGTGTATTGTCTCCAGACAGGACAGCCAGTGAGATTCTGCAAGTCCAGGAGGCAAGCTGTGGGGGTTACCGTTAGTGTGACATGAACCCAAGATCCTGGTTTAGGCCGTCCTCATGTGTGCAGAACTTGGCTATCAGTTTCTGCTCAGCGACTCTGCGCTGTTGTGTGTCGTGAAGGCCGCCTTGGAGAACGCTTACCCGAAGATCAGAGGCTGAATGCCCATGACCGCTGAAGTGCTCCCCAACAGGAAGAGAACAGTCTTGCCTGGTGATTGTCGATCAGTGTTCATTCATCCGTTGTCGTAGCGTCTGCATGGTTTCCCCAATGTACCATGCCTCTGGACATCCTTTCCTGCAGCGTATCAGGTAGACAACGTTGGCCGAGTTGCAAGAGTAGGTACCGTGTACCTGGTAGATGGTGTTCTCACGTGAGATGATGGCATCCGTGTCGATGATCCGGCATGCCTTGCAGAGGTTGCTGTGGCAGGGTTGTGTGGTGTCGTGGTCACTGTTCTCCTGAAGGCTGGGTAGTTTGCTGCGGACAATGGTCTGTTTGAGGTTGTGCGGTTGTTTGAAGGCAAGGAGTGGGGGTGTGGGGATGGCCTTGGCGAGATGTTCGTCTTCATCAATGACATGTTGAAGGCTCCAGAGGCGATGCCGTGGCTTCTCCGCTCCGGGGAAATACTGGACTACAAAGGGTACTCTGTCCACCGTGTCCCGTGTTTGTCTTCTGAGGAGGACGGTGCGGTTTTTCGCTGTGGCGCGTTGGAACTGTCGATCGATGAGTCGAGCGCCATATCCTGTTCTTATGAGGGCATCCTTCAGCGTCTGGAGGTGTCTGTTGCGATCCTCCTCATCCGAGCAGATCCTGTGTATACGGAGGGCTTGTCCATAGGGGATGGCTTCTTTAACGTGTTTAGGGTGGAAGCTGGAGAAGTGGAGCATCATGAGGTTATCTGTGGGCTTGCGGTACAGTGAGGTGCTAAGGTGACCGTCCTTAATGGAGATGCGTGTGTCCAAGAATGCAACCGATTCCGGAGAGTAGTCCATGGTGAGTCTGATGGCGGGATGGAACTTGTTGATGTCATCATATAGTTGTTTCAATGATTGTTCACCATGAGTCCAAAGGAAGAAAATGTAATCGATGTATCTAGTGTATAGCATCGGTTGAAGGTCCCGTGCGGTGAAGAAGTCTTGTTCGAACCTGTGCATGAAGATGTTGGCATATTGAGGTACGAATTTGGTCCCCATGGCTGTTCCGAGTGTCTGGATGAAGAACTGGTTGTTGAAGGTGAAGACGTTGTGGTCCAGGATGAAGCGGATGAGATGTAAAATTGCATCTGGAAACTGGCAGTTGTCAGCGTTGAGTACTGAGGCTGTTGCAGCAATGCCATCATCATGGGGGATGCTGGTGTAGAGTGCCGAGACATCCATTGTGACGAGGAGTGCTCCTGATTCAACTGCTCCATGTGTGTTGAGTTTCTGTAGGAAGTCCGTAGTGTCGCGACAAAAGCTGGGGGTTCTTTGTACAATGGGTTTCAGGATACCCTCAACACAGCCGGAGAGGTTCTCGCACAGGGTCCCATTGCCCGATACAATGGGACAGCCGGGTGTGTTTGCCTTGTGTATCTTCGGGAGGCAGTAGAGATCTCCAACGTGGGGAGTACGTGGGATGAGAGCACAGAGGGTGCTCTGGGTCCGGATCAAAGGTCTTGATCAGAGTGTTGAGTTGACGGGTGTGTTCTTTGGTCGAATCTGTGGGTAACTGTCTGTAGTGTCCCTCGTTGTTCAGTTGTCGGTACACTTCTTTGCAGTAATCCGTTCTGTTCAGTATGACGATGGCCCCTCCTTTGTCTGCTGGTTTGATGACAATGTTGTGGTTGGTCTTGAGAGCATGGATGGTGTTGCGGGTTTCTCCATTGCCCTGCAATTGTTTTCCATTCCAAGTATACATCCAGTTCGTTTTTGAAATATCTTTGTACCTGGAGAGCTGTTTGCTTTTGAGTCAGAGCAGAGCCTGCGTGGTTAATATGGCTTTGAGAACTCGTAGCTTAGCTATGTTATGACAGGTTGAAAATGTATCTCTTCATCTGTGGAAGCACTGATTGTTTTGTTGTCGGAGGTGATGAATGACTAGACTAATGTCTGGCCTTAATGAATATCACATGACTTCATTATCTGTGCTGGTCGGGCTATCAGTTTCTTTGATTCCCAGGTACAAATATCTTGAGCAGGAAATCTATACGGCTATGGTTTTGCTTGGCAGTGTTTCACTGGAAAGAAAAAGGCTTTTTTTTTGATCAACAGTTTCTTCCCTGCTGCCATCAGACTTTTGAATGGACTTACCTTGCATTAAGTTGATCTTTCTCTACACCCTAGCTATGACTGTGACACTACATTCTGCACTCTCTCGACACGTGCGGCACAGTGGTTAGCACTGTTGCCTCACAGCGCCAGGGACCTGTGTTTGATTCCCGGCTTGGGTCACTGTCTATGTGGAGTTTGCACGTTCTCCCCCTGTCTGTGTGGGTTTCTTCCAGATGCTCCGGTTTCCTCCCACAGTCCGAAAGATGTGCTGGTTAGGTGCATTGGCCATGCTAAATTCTCCCTCCGTGTACCCGAACAGGCACCGGAGTGTGGTAACCAGAGGATTTTCGCAGCAACTTCATTGCAGTGAAAATGTAAGCCTATTTGTGACACTAATAAATAAACTTTAAGTAAACTTTAAAACTTTAAACTTAAACTTTCCTTCTCTATGAACGGTATGCTTTGTCTGTATAGCGCGCAAGAAACAATATTTGTCACATGTATTAGTATACAGTGAAAATAATAAATCAAATAAATATTCCTTTCTTCCAGTTCAAGCTTCTACCTAAAGAGCAGAGGGGGTATAATTGGGGTCCTAACATAATTCCTTAAACACATCTCTGCTCCTTGAGGCAGTCAACAAGCTGTGGCAGGTGAACACTGTTATGAATATCCAATTTCACACACAAATCTGGTATAGAGGGTGTTGTTGCAAATTAAGTGTGTTCTTTCGAGACTTGTGGAAACTTTAAGGCATCTTGTTTCGTAATAGTTTCTGTAAACTAAGGGGGAGGGAGTTTATCCATTGTTGCTTTTCTTTAAAAAATGTTTTGCTTCTGCTGATCTTGTTTGTATTAAAGTAGAATTGTTTAGTTACCATAGACTGTCATATACTTTCAGTGTATTTCTCCAGTGTCCATATTGATGACAAACATGGTTATTGTTCACTTGGGCATGCTGTGTCTTGGATTACTCTGCGAGTAAGTTCTGGATCGGGAAGCCTGGACTTGCCTGTGGGAGTGCTTCTTTGTGTTGGGCATGGAGGGGTGAGGGGAAAACCAGTTGTTGGAAAAATGCCAAATCATAACGAAACCTTGCTGGTTTTATATCTTTCAGTTACATGCTGGGTATTGACTGCTGTCATCAGGATGGCTGGAGATTTCAAAATGAATAAAGCAATACCCGCTTGCAAAGTACTGCAGCTGCTGGCAAGTTGAAATTTTATGTCCTCTTGAGAGGGCAGAAAGAACCTTGGCTTAACATCTCTGAAAGACAGCACGTCTGACACTGCAGCATTCCCTCAGACATGCACAGGAAGCATTAACCAATATTCCCGTTGTTTAAAGTTTATTTATTAGTCACAAGTAGGCTTACATTAACACTACAATGAAGTTACTGTGAAAATCCCCTAGTCGCCACATTCCGGCGCCAGTTCGGGTACATTGAAGGCGAATTTAGCATAGCTAATACACCTAACCAGCACGTCTTTTGGACTGTGGGAGGAAACCGGAGTTTTGTTTGAACGTGGCTTACTGGTTTTGGTTGGCAGTGTTTCACTGGGAGGAATATCAATCTTCCAGTTCCGGTTTCAAACCAAAGAGCTGGGGTTGGGGGGGTGGGGGCAGCAGCCTCACTGACATAATTCCTGATGCGCATCTCCACTTCCAACAAACATCCAAGTGCCGTGTGTTCTTTCATGACTTGTGGAACCTTTAAGGAATCTTGCTTTGTAACAGACTGTGTAAGCTAAATGGGGAGTGCTGGGGTTTACAAGAGGGGTGTGTGTATTTGTCTGTTATGTGGGTGTGGGTGTGTTGTAAGGGTGTTTTGATTTGATTTGATTTATTGTCACATGTATTACTATACAGTGAAAAGTATTGTTTCTTGCATGCTATTACAAAACATACCATTCATAGGGAAGGAAAGGAGAGTGCAGAATGTAGTTTAGTCATAGGTAGGGTGTAGAGAAAGATCAACTTAATGCAAGGTGGGTCCATTCAAAAGTCTGATGGCAGCAGAGAAGAAGCTGTTCTTGAGTTGGTTGGTCCGTGACCTCAGACTTTTGTATCTTTTTCCTGACGGAAGACGGTGAAAGAGAGAATGTCCGGGGTGCGTGGGGTCCTTAGTTATGCTGGCTGCTTTGCCGAGGCAGCGGGAAGTGTAGACAGAGTCAATGGATGGGAGGCTGGTTTGCGTGATGGATTGGGCTACATTCACGACCTTCTGTAGTTGTTTTTGTGGTGTTGGACAGAGCAGGAGCCACACCAAGCTGTGATACAACCAGAAAAATGCTTTCTATGGTGCATCTGTAAAAGTTGGTGAGAGTCGTAGCTGACATGCCAAATTTCCTTAGTCTTCTGAGAAAGTAGAGGTGTTGGGTGGGCTTTCTTAACTATAGTGTCAGCATGGGGGCGGGGGGGGGGATCAGGACAGGTTGTTGGTGATCTGGACACCTAAAAACCTGAAGCTCTTGACTATTTCTACTTCGTCCCCGTTGATGTAGACAGGGGCATGTTCTCCACTATGTTTCCTGAAGTCGATGACAATCTCCTTCATTTTGTTGACATTTGTGTGTGTGTGAGAGTGTGTGAGAGTGTGTGGGTCCATTTGGATGAGGTAATGGGGCACTGTAGTGGATGTGAGGGAGCCTTATGGAGGTGTGATGAGGAAAGTGAAGAAAATAAAGTCTTGGCAGGTTTTCAAAGGTAGTTATCTTAACTGTTTACATTTTCATTCAAGATCACCCTTGTGTCCCTTTTTTATTAATAAGGTCTGTTGGCCAGTTTTCATGGTGTGGCTGCTTCCCAGAGAGAGAGCAAGGCAGTTTTTGTTTTCATGCTGATCAGTTTCATTTCTTAGTTTAAAAACTTGAACTGATAGCTTCTTTGGAGGTTTCTCTGCTTGCAGCCCAGAACTTCTCTATGTGCCAGTAGTCCTTTACAAGTGAGATGCAACAATCTGTGTTAACTGGGGAATGGGCGAGAAAAGGGATAAGCAAGCTTGTATTTAGAACGCAATTTATAACAGTGGCTGCACTTGAAAGTAATTCCTTTGTCAAGTGGACAATCATTATGTGGAAAACGCTGTAAACAGTTTCTTTTAACATAAGTGAGCGCAACTTCCCCTTGTGGTTGTCTTGGTCTTAAAACCACTGTCTGGTGTAGTATCGAGCCACACAAATGGCTTCAGTGTTCTTGGGGCACAGCAGGGTACAGGACAGCTAGAATTCCAGCTCCCAGTCATTGTAGAATGATCCTTGCTGGGAATTGCTCACACGCAGACATTCTGGTCATTTCTGCGCACGGAGACTCTCAGAATGAAAGTAGGAGGGGGACCCATCTATATTTCTCAAGAATCTGAAATTCTGTCGCTGCCGTCTCCCTGGGCTTTAGTGGTGCTGTAAAATTGACATTGCCTCTACACCACATTCCTGCCATTCCTGTCTGAAATAGGCATAGCAGGTAACCGCTGAGCCGGGCTGATTTATTGATCTGTTTGCTCATGATCTCATTCATTTTTTTTTTTCTTGACCTGAACCTGCTCGGTCATCTGTATGTGTTTATTTTTTAACACGAAACTCTGATCATTGTATATCGCCTTTTTACTGTTGTACCCAATGTGAATACATTGCGTTTGAACTTGTTTTAACCACGTCGAAACATTATCACCTGAGTGCAGTTTAATCTTATCAGTGTTTTCCACGAAACCAATCAACTCTCTCTCTCTCTCACCCTGAAAGCACTAATCTCTTGCTGTAAGATTCTGTGATTATCGTTGACCAGCAGTCTCTCACCTAATTGATCATTCTTAACTCCTGAGTTTAAATCTCAAGTGGCGACACGCTATTTAATCACACAATGGGGTGGGGCTGGTGCATGTGAGAGAGAAAGAGAAGTTTATAGCAGTGTCTGGTTTTGTCTCTATCTAATATCCACACACTCTCATTTTGCAGGAAGGGGTCACTGAGGGATTTGATTTGATTTATTATTGTCACATGTATTAACATAGTGAAAAGTATTGTTTCTTGCGCGCTATACAGACAAAACATATCGTTCATAGAGAAGGAAAGGAGAGGGTGCAGAATGTAGTGTTACAGTCATAGCTAGGGTGCAGAGAAAAATCAACTTAATGCAAGGTAAGTCCATTCAAAAGTCTGACAGCAGCAGGGAAGAAGCTGTTCTTGAGTCGGTTGGAATGTGACCTCAGACTTTTGTATCTTTTTCCCGAAGGAAGAAGGTGGAAGAGAGAATGTCCGGGGTGCGTGGGGTCCTTAATTATGCGGGCTGCTTTTCTAAGGCAGCGGGAAGTGTAGACAGAGTCAATGGATGGGAGGCTGATTTGCGTGATGGATTGGGCTATGTTCATGACCTTTTGTAGTTCCTTGCGGTTTTGGGCAGAGCAGGAGCCAGACCAAGCTGTGATACAACCAGAAAGAATGCTTTCTATGGTGCATCTGCAAAGGTTGGTGAGAGTCGTAGCTGACATGCCAAATTTCCTTGGTCTTCTGAGAAAGTAGAGGCGTTGGTGGGCCTTCTTAACTATAGTGATGGCAGGAAGCCATGCCTGGTTTCCCCCCCTTTCCCTCCAGAATCCTGATTTCATATCACTCATCCATTGGATCCCTATTAACCCTTCCCCTAGCACCCTCACTCCAGTCAACTGATTTTAGGTTGTACCAAAGATCCACCTTGTTTGAATAGCTGCATTCCACTCTTTTTAAAAATTCATTTGCATGGTGTGGGCATCGCTGGCTAGGCCGGCATTTATTGCTTGTCCCTAATTGCCCTTGAGAAGGTGGTGGTGAGCTGCTGTCTTGAACTGCTGCAGTCCCTCAGGTGTAGGAACACTCAGTACTGTTAGGAAGTGAATTCCAGGATTCTGACCCAGCGACGTTGAAGATATAAGTTTATGTTAAGAGGGAAAAGAATTAATGGGAACCTGAGGAGCAACTTTTTTACACAGAGGGTGGTGCGTGTGTGGAATGAGCTGCCGGGGGAAGTGGTTGAGGCAGGGACATTGACAACATTTAAAAGGCATTTGGACAGATACATGGATAGGAAAGGTTTAGAGGGATATGGGCCAAATGCAGGCAAATCGGGTTAGCTTAAATGGGCATCTTGGTCGGCATGGACCAGTTTGGTCCGAAGGGCCTCTCTCCATACTGTGGATTCTATGATTTATATTTCCAAGTCAGGATGGTGAGTGACTTCGAGGGGAACTTCCAGATGGTGGTGTTCCCAGGTATCTGCTGCACTTATCCTTCTAAATGATAGCAGTCGTGGGTTTAGGAGGTGCTGCCTAAGGAATCTTGATGAGTTCCTGCAGTGCATTTTGTAGATGATACACAGTGCTGCTACTATGTCAGCAAAACTTCAGGAAGTGTAGTGGAGGACATGCCCCTGTCTACATTAACGGAGATAAAGTGGAAATGATTGCGAGCTTCAGGTTTCTAGGTGTCCAGATCACCAACAACTTTTTCTCGTCCCTCCATGCTGATACTATAGTTAAGAAAGCCCACCAACGCCTCTACTCAAGAGGCTAAGGAAATTTGACATGTCCACTACGATTCTCACCAACTTTTACAGATGCACCATAGAAAGCATTCTTTCTGGTTGTATCACAGCTTGGTATGGCTCCTGCTCTGTCCAAAACCGCAAGAAACTACAAAAGGTTGTGAATGTAGCCCAATCCATCGCGCAAACCAGCCTCCCATCCATTGACTCTGTCTACACGTCCCACTGCCTCGAAAAAGCAGCCAGCATAATCAAGAACCCCACGCACCCTGGACGTACTCTCTTCCACCTTCTTCTGTCGGGAAAAAGATACAAAAGTCTGAGGACGCATACCAGCTGACTCAAGAACAGCTTCTTCCCTGCTGCCATCAGATTTTTGAATGGATCTACCTTGCATTAAGTTGATCTTTCTCTACATCCTAGCTGTGACTGGAACACCACATTCTGGACTTTCTCCTTTCATTCTCTATGAACAGTATAGCACAAGAAACGATACTTTTCACTGTACACTACATGTGACAATAAATCAAATCAAAATCATCGGTGGTGGAGGGAGTGAATGAGTGTGGAAGGGACAGCAAACAAGCGAGGGGCTTTGTCCTGAATGGTGTGGAGCTTCATGAGTGTTACTGGAGCTGCACTTATCCAGGCAAATGGAGAGTATTCCATCACACTCCTGACTTGTGCCTTGTAGACAGTGGACAGGCTTTGGGAAGTCCAGAGTTACTCACTGCAGGATTTCTAGCCTTTGACCTGCTTTAGTAGCAGTGTTTATTTGGCTAGTCTAGTTCAGTTTCTAGTCAATGGTAACCCCCTCCCCCACCCCCGGATTTTGATATTGGTAATGCCATTGAATGTTAAGGAGCGATGGCGATGGTTTGGCAATGAGTTAACCAATTATTTATAAAGAGAGTGAAGAGGTGGCGGTACCAATACCACAAAGAGCTATCTTGGTCATTCACCTTGCTGCTGTTTGTGGCAGCTTGCTGTGCAAAAATTGGCTGCTGTGTTTGCCTACATTACCTTGAGTAATTCATTAACTGTAAAGCATTTTGAATGCCCTTGGGCAGCAAGGACAGTCAGAAATGTGAATTATTTCTTTTAGTCATGTTCCCACTGTACTTCACAACCAGCACTTTTATCAATCAAAGTTATTTTGAAGGCATCTTTGGTATTATGTCTCTGTACCAATCACCATTTCCCCGGGTGGGAGGGTAGGTTGATAATCTATTGTTGTGATTTAAGATGCTCAAGCAGCAAGCAAAATATGATGGCCCAAAGCTCTTTTTTTAATGAGGAAACTTTCTGGTGGTGTTGAAGTGGTGTCGAGGGGGTTTAGCAGGATAAATACGTGGGGTTCAGGGGATAAGGCCTGGGTGGGATTGTGGTCGGTGCAGGCCCGATGGGCCAAATGGCCTCTTTCTGCACTGTAGGGATCCTATGATTCTAAGTGCCATTGGGTGTAACAGATAAACGCGCAGCAGCAAAGCGGTGAGTAATCCGTACAACCTGCTGTGGAGAGCTAAGACGCGTGTTTACAACCTTCCTCGGAGTGGGCCCAGTCTCATCTGTGTGGCATGTGGAAATCAGAAGAGTTGGAAATTTGGCCCCCTTGGATATTCTCCACTTACCCCAAAGAGAGGAAGGTGACACAGAGGAAGACCCGCTTGACTCGCACACAGCAGCCAATAAGAAGGTAGCAGAGGCCAGATGTAGATGCAACTTGCCTCCACAAACTGTTGTCTGCAGGAAAAGAAAATCTAAAAGAAGGTACATTGTGATTTCTGGGTTTCATTTCCTCAAAATGATGGCCTTTAGTTGGTTGCTGCTCATCCCAGTCGAGACACCAAATAATTTGTGAAAAATTGTATGTTTTTCCTATGTATTCATAATTACAATTTCAAGCTAATACAATTTATAATTACAATTTCACTGCGTGCTCTATATTTTCTTTTTCCCATTCCTGATGGTGTTAATTTATGCTTCAGGGGCTGGTGTCACTCTCTGACTGGGAAAGCATTAAAAACTATAAGAAACTGGAAGAATATTGCTGCTGCTGACTTAGTGCAGATAATTGGAACTTTGACTGACAGCTCAGCCTATCTGACCTAAATTGCAATTTCAACGTGTTTGATATGGCTTCAGTAATAGCTTGGCTTACCCATGCTGAGGAGTGAGGGGGGAAATAATAGGCTCACGCTGCCAGCTCAGGAGTGAGCTTTCGTAACACACACAGGACAAAGCGGAACCACCTCTTGAGATTCTGCATAAACTCTCTTCATTTGCCTCACTGAAGACCCAAGCTTTAATATGTGAATTGAATTGGAAATAGATTGTTGGAATCGAGTCTGCAAACTGCAACTCCTCTGGTTGCTAAGGTGGGGGGAGGAGGAGCAGTTTGATGTGCTTATAAAATGCATTTCCCAACCTAGACATGTCACACATCAGTGACAGGGGGAAATATATTTGCTTTTAATTTGTGGTAAAGGCCAGATCATTGGAACTTGAAGTTTAGTTACTTGTTGTAAATTGCAATGGAGTTCCACTTGTGTTTTAGTTGGTTAGTGAAAACTTGTAACTTTCTTGTTGCGTGACTTATCAATTGCATTTACATTTTGATGGCCGTGTTTCTTTTGTCGCACAGTCTGAAAGATGTGCTGGGTAGGTGCATTGGCTGTGCTAAATTCTCTCTCTGTGTACCCAAACAGGCGCCGGAGTGTGGCGACGAGGGGATTTTCACAGTAACTTCATTGCAGTGTTAATGTGAGCCTACTTGGGACACTAATAAATAAACATAGAACAGTACAGCACAGAACAGGCCCTTCGGCCCACGATGTTGTGCCGAGCTTTATCTGAAAAAAAAACTTTTAAAAAACTTTTGTCTCTTTCCTTTTCCTGATGGTGTTGATTCTTATTGGCATAAGGCTTCAGGGTCTGGCATCACCCTTTTGGTTCTCTGGTCAACTGGGGACTAACTTTACTGGAATCTGCTGAACACATTAGTTGTGGCCTTTTCTCAGTCTGTCATACTCTCTTGCCTCTTTGAGTTTAAACATTGAATTCAAGACCTGTTACAGACTTGAGCACCTAACCCTAGGTTGACACCCTGGTGAAATACTGAGGGGAGGTGGTGGCATAGTGGTATTGTCACTGTAATTCAGAGACCCAGGGCAAGATCTGGGGACCTGGGTTCAAATCTTACCATGGCAGATGGTGACATTTGAATCCAATAAATTAAAAAGTTTAATGATGACCATGAAACCATTGTTGATTACATAGAAACATAGAAAATAGGAGCAGGAGGAGGCCATTTGGCCCTTTGAGCCTGCTCCGCCATTCATCATAATGGTTGATCATCCAACTCAATAGCCTCATCCTGCTTTTTCCCCATAACCTTTGATCCCATTTGCCCCAAGTGCTCTGTCTAGCTGCCTCTTGAATACATTCAATGTTTTGGCACCAACTACTTCCTGTGGTAATAAATTCCACAGGCTCACCACTCTTTGGATGAAGAAATGCCTCCTCACCTCTGTCCTAAATGGCCTACCCCGAATCCTCAGACTGTGATCCCTGGCTCCCCCGCCATTGGGAATATTCTCCCTGCATCTACCCTGTCTAGTCCTGTTAGAATTTTATAAGTCTTTAGGAGATTCATAAGAACATAAGAAATAGGAGCAGGAGTAGGCCAGCTAGCCCCTCGAGCCTGCCCCGCCATTCAACAAGATCATGGCTGATATGAAGCGAATCAGTTCCACTTACCCGCCTGCTCCCCATACCCCTTAATTCCCTTAGCGATCAGAAATCTATCTACCCGTGATTTAAACATATTCAACGAGGTAGCCTCTACCACTTCAATGGGCAGAGAATTCCAGAGATTCACTACCCTCTGAGAGAAGAAGTTCCCCCTCAACTCTGTTCTGAACCGGCCCCCAATTATTTTGAGGCTGTGCCCTCTAGTTCTTGTTTCCCTTCTAAGTGGAAAGAATCTCTCCACCTCTACCCTATCCAGCCCCTTCATTATCTTGTATGTCTCTATAAGATCACCCCTCAGCCTTCTAAACTCCGAGTACAGACCCAATCTGTTCAGTCTCTCCTCATAAGCTGCACCCCTCATCTTCGTTGCACTCCCTCGAGAGCAAGATCATCCTTCCTCAGAAAAGGAGACCAAAACTGCACACAATACTCTAGGTGTGGCCTCACCGAGATCCTGTATACTTGCAACAATTCCCCTTTAGGAAAGCAAACCTGCTTTCATGTGATTCCAGACCCACAGCATTGTGGTTGATTCTTAAATGCCCTCTGAATTGCGATGGGCAATGCTGGCCATAAAAAGTGCTGTTTTGCTGCAATTTATCAAGGTCCCATCTGCCTGTTCTGGGGATGTTAAAAGATCTTGTGACCTTCACTCGTGCCCTGGACATTCATCCCTTAGTCGCCAGTTAAAACAGATTTTGTAGGTGGTTTATCTTGTTTGTGGGACCGAGATATGTGTATATTGGTTGCTATGTTTTCCTGTCAGTCATTGTACTTCAAGAATAATTTTAGTTGAAAAGCTCTGTGGGATGTCCTGACGATGTAATATAATTAGCCATAAATAATTACAGATCAGTAAGGAGCACAGTTGGACAAAATAAGTGACCCCAAGCCAATGAAGGAGACCATAGAAAGGTTTCATGGGGAAGGAATGTTGGAGGACAGATTTCTAGAGCTTACGGGATCTAACCAGTTGAAAACATCGGTGGACTGAAGCAAATGGTAGATGCACAAAGGGCTAGAATTGGAAGAACAATGAGTCCCCAGAGGGTTGTAGGGCTCGAAGAGGTTGCAGAGTTACATAGGGGATGGAGTCAAGGGGAGATTTTTAACTCTGTGTTATTGGACTGAAAGTTATATAGTTCAGTGAGCACAAGGGCCATGGTAAAACAGGAATTGGTGTGAGGTGGGATATGAACAGCAGAGTTTTGGCTGAGTTTAGTCTTACAGGGAGGATGGAAAATGGCAGCGCATTTGAATATTCTTAATACTCCCACCCCATTGCAGCATTTAGTAGTTAAACCATTCCATTGTCTTTGGCTGCACTGTCCAGAAATCCATTCCGCATATTGCTTACACGCTGTGTGAAGAACTTTGCGATATTATTCATAAATTCATTCAGTAACAACACTCTTGTCTCCATGCCAGAAGGTCATTGGCCCAACCTTCACTCCACTCCAGAATTCAAGTACTCAATCTGACATCCTAGCATCACACATAATCTGAGGAAGGAACAAGACATCAGACCGAAGCTCTCTTAAGTGGATACAAAAGAATGCACAACAATATTTGAACAGAGGAGCTGCTTTGTGGGACCTTGCTGCATCCCACTAGTCGCTATGCAATTAGCCTTTCCAATGTAACAACTGTGACTATTTTGAAAGCAATCCATGAATTGTGAGGCACTCTGGAAAGGCCGGAGGATGTGTTGAGGTGCTATAGAAGAGAAAGTTCTGTTCCTTCTGCCATGTTGTTGCACCGGTCAGGGAGAAGAGAGGTTGATTTTCAGTCAATCTTGACCCATGTTTATCTAAGATTGATTGTAAAGACGAACTTGCATTTATATAGTGCCTTTCACAAACTCAATGTCCAAAACTACATTACAGTTAATGAAGCACTCTTGAAATGTGGCCACTGTTGTAATGTAGGAAAAGTTAAATAAATTTTAAACTTTAAAACTTTAAGTTTAAGTTTAACTTTAAGTAACTTTAATAAACTTTAAGTTTATTTATTAGTGTCACAAGTAGGCTTACATTAACACCGCAATGAAGTTACTGTGAAAATCCCCTAGTTGCCACAAAGAAACAAACAAAGAACAATACAGCACAGGAACAGGCCCTTCGGCCCTCCAAGCCCGCGCCGCTCCCTGGTCCAAACTAGACCATTCTTTTGTATCCCTCCATTCCCACTCCGTTCATGTGGCTATCTAGATAAGTCTTAAACGTTCCCAGTGTGCCCGCCTCCACCACCTTGCCCGGCAGCGCATTCCAGGCCCCCACCACCCTCTGTGTAAAATACGTCCTTCTGATATCGATGTTAAACCTCCCCCCCCCCCTTGAACCTATGACCCCTCGTGAACGTCACCACCGACCTGGGAAAAAGCTTCCCACCATTCACCCTATCTATGCCTTTCATAATTTTATACACCAATTCGGATACAGTGAGGGAGAATTTAGCATGGCCAATGCACCTAACAGCACATCTTTCAGACTGTGGGAGGAAAGTGGAGCACCCGGAGGAAACCCATGCAGTCATGGGGAGAACGTGCAAACTCCACACAGGACAGCCCATCTATGCAATGCACCCCCCCCCCCAACCCCCTAATGAGTTTAAACACCAGGGTAGAAATTTTCCAGCCGTTCATGCTCCACCGCCACTACATGTAGATAGTGTGTACTATCTACAAGATGCACTGCAGCAATTCACCAAAGATCCTTAGACAGCACCTTCCAAACCCACGCCACTTCCATCTAAAAGGACAAGGGCAGCAGATACATGGGAACAGCACCACCTGCAAGCTCCCCTCCAAGCCACTCACCATCCTGACTTGGAAATATATCGCCGTTCCTTCGCAGTTGCTGGGTCAAAATCCTGGAATTCTATCCCGAACGGCATTGTGGATCAACCCACAGCACATGGACTGCAGCGGTTCAAGAATTCCTGGCTTGGGTCACTGTTTGTGTGGAGTTTGCACATTCTCTTCGTGTCTGCGTGGGTTTCCTCCCACAGTCCAAAGATGTGCGGGTTAGGTTGATTGGCCAGGTTGAAAACTTCCCCTTAGAGTCCTGAGATGCGTAGGTTAGAGGGATTAGCAGGTAAAAATATGTGGGGGTAGGGCCTGCGTGGGATTGTGGTCGGTGCAGACTCGATGGGCCGAATAACCTCCTTCTGCACTGTAGGGTTTCTGTGAAGGCAGCTCACCACCACCTTCTCAAAGGTAACTACGGATGGGCAATAAAATGCTGGCCAGCTGGCGATGCCCATGTCCCACGAATGAATGAAAAAAAACAAGCCAGGACGGAGAATTTGACTATAATGTAGGAATCAAATCTCCGTTCACTGTGGCGGGACCAGGGCATTCTGGTGCCGTGAACGGCTGGAAAATTCCGACCCAGTTTTTTTTAGTGATGTTGATTGAGAGATAAAGATTGACCGCAGCACCAAGGAAAACTAGCCTACATTTCAAAATGAACTTGATGGGCTGAATGGCTGCTTCCTGTGCTGTAAGTGACTTTATGACTCTCGTGCTATGGGATCTTTCACATTCACCAGAAAGGGCAGACAAGACCTCAGTCTAATGACTCATCCTCCACGTGAATGAGTATAGGAAAGCTGCTCTTGAAATTAGACTCACCAACCAGCCTGTAATGTATTGTATAAAACAGTTTATAAAGATCATGAGGATGGGTATAGAGAGATATGGGCCAAACTTGGGCAATTAGGACTAGTTTAGTGGTTTTAAAAAAAAAGGGGCAGCATGGACTACTATGGCCAAAGGGCCTGTTTCCATGCTGTAAACCTCTGTGACTCTAACTGTGCCCAATGAATTGCTTCAGCCTTGAATGTTTTTCAAGAAGCAAGTACCTGAATTTTGTGACTGGGTCTAGTGAGTTCTTGAGTTTAAAATTGCACTTTGGTGGAAGTACTTGGGTTGTATAACCTGGGCTTCGTTTCGGATTCACTCTTAAGAATGTTCAGGAAAAGGCACGTCACTCTGTGTAAACATAACAACTCCATGCAACATGGACTTTGGCATCTTTGTTAAGGAGACATTTCAAAGTTTTGAGAGAAAATATCAACAGGACAAATTTATCTCTTCAAAAAGAATTTCCTCAAACTAGCCTTCGACATTCAATACGGGTTTTAAGAGTTACAGTTTGCAAGTGGCCTCAAACGTTAGGCTTGGAAATCGCCCATCATTAAATGAAAAGTTTGGTTTGAACTTCTGAGATCACTCCTAAGATTAATTGAAAGCAGGGTTTGGTTTTGGGGTATGAGTAATTGCTGACAGGAAATGTACAACATAACTTTATTTCCCTTTTATTCATAGAATTGTCAGCAATGATCTCATGTTTGTGTCAGAGCTTACTCGAGTCCACGTCCCATATCATTCCTCTTCCTGAAAAATAACTACATTTTACCTGACTTTATGGTTAGCCTGTTTATTTAAATTTCATTTTTTGTAGTTTTCATTCCCATTCCCTCCTCCTTAAGAAGGTTTATGATTCCTTAGTGGAAACAGCATTTGTGTTGCCATCCTTACACTTTTTCAAGAGGTCATATTGTTATAACAAAGCTTAAAAGAAGTAAATGCCAACAGATTATTTAAAGTCAGGTGGGAGGTGAGCAGACATTGTTTGTACGAAAGACTGTTAGTCCCTTCCCAGTATCCACACACAACTTTTCAGTAGAAATAGCTGGTTGGAATGTTTTCTTTCTGCATTGAATGTGATTTACAAATGCATGCTATCGGTGGTTCATGATTATCTGCCAACACCTTGATTCTCATCCTTGTTGTGGGCAGGCGGTGGCCGAGTGGTATTATCGCTAGACTATTAATCCAGAAACTCAGCTAATGTTCTGGAGACCCGGGTTCGAATCCCGCCACGGCAGATGGTGGAATTTGAATTCAATAAAAAAAATCTGGAATTAAGAATCTACTGATGGCCATGAAATCATTATTGATTGTCAGAAAAATCCACCTGGTTCACGAATGCACTTTAGGGAAGGAAATCTGCCGATCTTACCCAGTCTGGCCTACACGTGACTCCAGATCCACAGCAATGTGGCTGGCTCTCAACTGCCCTCGGGCATCCAGGGATGGGCAATAAATGCTGGTCATGTCCCATGAATGAATAAAGCTTCCAAATTCCTCCACGGCCTTATCCCTATCCCCTCCAGCCTACATTCTTCTTGACCTTTTGTGCTCCTCTAATTCTGGCCTCTTGCATATCCCCGATTTTGCTCACTCCTCCATTGGCAGCCGTGCCTTCAACCATCTCGACCAGTGGTTCCCAAACTTTTTTCACTGGGCCGCACTTTAGGAATAAAAATTTGCTCGCGCCACACCGAATTTTTTATTGATGAGAAATACATTCAAAAACAAAACAAAAACAACTCCTAGCAGTCAACTCCTAGCAGCAAAAACAAAACAAAAACAATGCTTGTTTAGACCATGTTTAAATATTTCTTTGATTGTCCTTGAATCTTCCCGCCACACTTGCCATCCTCTCTCGCCGCACCAGTGTGGCGAGCCGCACCCTTTGGGAACCGCTGATCTAGACCATAAAGCTCTGGAATTCCCTCGCTAAAGCTCTCAGCCTCTCCAGAGCTCTTTCCTCCATTAAGATGTGAGTTGGAACTCAGCTCTTTCAAGAATTTGGTCGTCTGGCCTTGTAACTCTGTCAAACTTTACTAGTCCTGTGAAGCATCTTGGGATTAGAGATACTATTTAAATGCAAATTGTTGTGTTTTTTCACATGTCCTTTTGAGCACAGTTGCTTTTCACTTGTCCTTTTGAGCACAGTCCTTATCTTTGTTCCTGCTGAGGTAATCTAGATTCGTACAGATCCACAACTGAACCATTCGGCACTTTCTAAGGAGATCTGGGAAGAGTCCCTCTTAATATCCTGGCAAATCTTTGTCCCTCAACCAGCACTGTCGTTTTTAAAAAAATGAAACACATCTGTTCATTATCACATTTACGTTTTTGTGACTTCTGTGCAAACTGGCTGCAGCATTTCCTACATTACATCTAGTAACTACAAAATGAAAAATACTTAAAATAGCTGTAATTTTCTTTGCGAAGTCCCAAGATCATGAAAGGCACTGCACAACATGTGGGTCTTTCTTGCATCCTGACTATATTTCCTCTCTTTAAACGTCTTTTTTTTTTCAGTCTTAACCCTACACCTCTCTTTCCACCATTAAGACACTGTCTAAAACCAGCTCTTTGACTCAGCTTTTGGTCATCTGACCTCATGTTTTCCTTGCGTAAAGGCACAGTACTGCGGATGCTTGAAAACTGAAATAAAAACGCTGGATAAACTCAGCAGTTTTGGCAGCATCTGTGGAGAGAGAAAAGCAGTTGACATTTCAGGTTTATATGACCCTTCCACAAGATGGACAGAAAAAAATGAACTGTGTTTTCTCCCCACAGATGCTGCCAGACCTGCTGAGTTTATCCAACATTTTCTGTTATCCTAATGTAGCTAGATGTCATACTTGTTGTGTATAATGCTCCTGTTAAGCGTCTTGGAATGTTTTATTACATTATAGGCACTATAAGTTTTAATTGTACTGCTTGCATTCCCTGACTCTGGGTTGATAGACTTCTGTGAGCAGCCTCGATTTATTTTAACCCCTTTACCGTGGAATAAATGCCTTTGCTTTAACACTGCAACATGGAATTCAGAAGAACAAGGGGAGATCTCATTGAAACATATACGATTATGAAGGGAATAGGTAAGATAGAAGCAGGGAGGTTGTTTCCACTGGCGGGTGAAACTAGAACTAGGGGACATAGCCTCAAAATAAGGGGGAGCAGATTTAGGACTGAGTTGAATGAAACTTCTTTACTCAAAGGATTGTGAATCTGTGGAATTCCCTGCCCAGTGAAGTAGTTGAGGCTGCCTCATTGAATGTTTTTTAAGGCAAGGATAGATAAATTTTTAAACAGCAAAGGAATTAAGGGTTATGGTGAGCGGGCAGGAAAGTAGAGCTGAGTCCACGATAAGATCAGCCATGATCTTATTAAATGGCGGAGCAGGCTCGAGGGGCCAAATGGCCTACTCCTAGTTCTGATGTTCTTGTGTAACCTATTGACAAGGCTGCAGCGAGAAAGTATGTGGAACTGAAATATGTGGCCTACCCCACTAGAGTGTGATGAGTTGATATCTCAATGCATTGCACCAACCCTGCTGTTCCTTTTATCTGAGATGAAAGGTATGTCTTGAATTTGGGAGTTTAAAAGTTATTGTCTTACTTTCTGATCTGAGCTTTTTTTTTGGCATAAGTTTTTTGTTTTTGTTCAGTTAGTGCTAATGATTAGTATAGTTATTGTGCAGTTTAGTTTGGCCTTGGGCAAGAAAATAAATGTCAGGTGGGTCTTTGTCTATACAGCGCGCAAGAAACAATACTTTTCACTGTATGCTAATATATGTGACAATAAATCAAATCATCTCTACACAAAATTACACCTCAGGGGATTGGGGAAATGATTTGTAGTGAGCTGGCTCAGAACGGACGGCATGGTAGCACAATGGTTAGCACTGCTGCCTCTCAGCTCCAGGGACCCGGGTTCAATTCCTGGCTTGGGTCACTGTCTGTGCAGAGTCTGCACGTTCTCCCTGTGTCTGCATGGGTTTCCTCCCACAGTCCGAAAGATGTGCGGGTTAGGTGCATTGACCATGCTAAATTGCCCCTTGGTGTCCCAGGATGCGTAGGTTAGAGGGATTAGCAGGGTAAACATGTGGGGTTATGGGGATAGGGCTGGGTGGGATTGTTGCCGGTGCAGACTCAATGGGTCGAATGGCCTCCTGCACTGTAGGGATTTTATGAACCCAAGCAATGTAGAGAAAATTTCTGCTCATTTTATTTTACGATTGATTTGTTTGAGTTAACTCCGAGTAGGAGGGTTAAAACAAATGTGGGAAATAGAAAATGGAAAAATAAGCCAGGACATCCATTCCTGATACACTATCCAGTGACTGACCTATTGGTGGTTGGAGCAAAGGGGTGAGTAAGTCCTGGGGACCATGAGGGAGGGTGAGATTGATTAGTTTGTGACGTGATGGCGAGGTTTGCAAATGAGTGAAAGGAATGGTGGAAGTGGAGTTCAGGAATGGGGCGATGTAAGTGTGTGAGAGAGGGGGAGCTGCGAGAGAGGGGTGGGGGGGGTGTTTTGAGGGCGAGTGGGGTGGGAGAGGGGAGCTGGGAGGGAGAAGGGGAGCTGGGGGCAGATGGGAGGTGAGGAGGTGGGAGAGGGGGAACTGGGGGTGTGGTGACGGGGGGAGCTAGGGGTGTGTGGGGTGGGAGAGGGGGAGGTGGGAGAGGTGGGGGGGGCGGTGGAAGAAGGGGGGGTGGGGGTTTGGGAGAGTGGAGTAACAATGCTGTCAGAGTCATTTCATGATGTGGAGATGCCGAGTTGGTGTACGAGGTGTTTTCACAGCAGTTCTGGTTTAGAAGGCATTCTGTTTTAAAGTTACCTGAAGCTGCAGTTCAGATCCATGGACTGTTACGTTGTGCTTCTATGTTCTGAATGCAGTAAATGCTCCTAAATAACACGCTTTCCCCGATTCACATTATTAACCAGCAATTAGATTAGAACAAAGCCAATCGCAGATTGCCCAGAGGATGACTCTGTTGAACATCAGCTAGTGGAGATTGTCTGCATTGGATTTTTTTCCCCTCTCTCTCCCTCTCTCTCTCTCTCCTTCCGCAACCAATGTGAGTCACTGAGAACATGACATCATGTCTGGGGAGGTCCCAGTCACTGTGTGCTGTTACTTGTGTTGCACACCGGTATTAGATGTTTGTGGCAGGAGAGGGAGAAAGAAGAGGAGCTGATAGGAACGATCCTTAAATTAGGTACGGTCTCGTAGCTTTTTAAAGAAGGAGCTGTGTGTGTGTTTGTGGGAGGATTGTGGAATAGGCAAACATGGTACAAAGCAGTGCAAAGACTGAGCCTTTGTTGAGGTAAGGCTTGTGTTCTGAGGCAGTGCTGTGTGTGTTTGTATTGTCTGATCTAGCTGTCAGTGCTTGGGGACTGGAGGGGGATGGGGGAGACATGATATATATCGGTGTGATTAATAAGCAATTACTGCGGGTGACAAATGAGGGAAGGTTCCTGGTCGTGCAGGTGAAGACTGTATGATCGAGAGCAAGACATTCATTCATTCTGTTGTGCTGAGCTTCAGTATCTGACTGAAGTGGCCTAGCACTGAAGGTGTAGCAGAAAGATTTTGGTCTTTTAAGAAAATGATTGAGATTTGTTTGCTGCTGTGTTTTGTGAGGAGCTGGAGTGATAATGCATATATTTGCCTCTTAAAAGGCTAATATAACTGTTCGAGTGTGGCGATGTTTCATGCAGAGCTGCTTTATCAAACTCTGGTACTGAGCTTGGGTGCTTTTTAGCACAAGAGCATTTGAATGGATTTCCTGATGCTGAACTTTGATTGAGGAGTTTTAGCACACAAAAGTTCTGTCATTTACTCTCCTGCTGCAGGCTACACTTCAGGAGACGCAGCTGCTTATTTTTGGCCTCTTGCAAATGGGGAATGATTTAAACTGAATATTTGGTGGTTGTTTTCAAAGTTGCATGCACACCTGTGTCTGTTTATTTGATTGGGGCATCTTTTGAAATCTGTGTTTACTTTAAACAAATGACTGTACTGTGAAGATGCACAGAATCAAAGGCGAAAATGTATTAGCACAACTTGTTTTGCTTTGCCTCTTTCTCTGCCTGTGAGACTGGAGGCTCTCTCCTCTCTCTTTATCTCCCCATCTAAATTTCGCTTTGCCTGTTTTCTATTTCTTTTGCCCCTTTCCTATTTCCTCTTCTTTGTCCCTCCCTCCCCTCTCCCTTCCCCCTCTCTCTCTCTCTCTCTCTCTCTCTCTCCCTCCCCCCTCCTCCCTCCCTCCCCCCGCCCCCCTCCCTCCCTTCCTCCCCCCTCCCTCCTCCCTCCCTCCCTCCTCCCTCCCTCCCTCCCTCCCTCCCTCCTCCCTCCCCTCCTCCCTCCCCTCCCCTCTCTCCTCCCTCCCCTCTCTCCTCCCTCCCCTCTCTCCTCCCTCTCCCTCCCCTCTCCTCCCTCTCCCTCCCCTCTCCTCCCTCTCCCTCCCCTCTCCTCCCTCTCCCTCCCCTCTCCTCCCTCTCCCTCCCCTCTCCTCCCTCTCCCTCCCCTCTCCTCCCTCTCCCTCCCCTCTCCTCCCTCTCCCTCCCCTCTCCTCCCTCTCCCTCCCCTTTCCCTCCCCTCTCCTCCCTCTCCCTCCCCTCTCCTCCCTCTCCCTCCCCTCTCCCTCCCCTCTCCTCCCTCTCCCTCCCCTCTCCTCCCTCTCCCTCCCCTCTCCTCCCTCTCCCTCCCCTCTCCCTCCCCTCTCCTCCCTCTCCCTCCCCTCTCCTCCCTCTCCCTCCCCTCTCCTCCCTCTCCCTCACTCTCCCTCCCCTCTCCTCCCTCCCCTCTCCTCCCTCTCCCTCACTCTCCCTCCCCTCTCCTCTCTCCCTCCCCTCTCTCCCTCCCCTCTCTCCCTCCCCTCTCTCCCTCCCCTCTCTCCCTCCCCTCTCTCCCTCTCCTCTCTCCCTCCCCTCTCCTCCCTCCCCTCTCCTCACTCTCCCTCCCCTCTCCTCTCTCCCTCCCCCCTCCTCTCTCCCCTCTCCTCTCTCCCTCCCCTCTCTCCCTCCCCTCTCCTCTCTCCCTCCTCTCTCCTCTCTCCCTCCCCTCTCCTCTCTCCCTCCCCTCTCCTCTCTCCCTCCCCTCTCCTCTCTCCCTCCCCTCTCCTCTCTCCCTCCCCTCTCCTCTCTCCCTCCCCACCCCTCTCCTCCCTCCCTCCCCACCCCTCTCCTCCCTCCCCACCCCTCTCCTCCCTCCCCACCCCTCTCCTCCCTCCCCACCCCTCTCCTCCCTCCCCACCCCTCTCCTCCCTCCCCACCCCTCTCCCCCCTCCCCACCCCTCTCCCCCCTCCCCACCCCCTCCCCCCTCCACCTCTCTCTTTCTCTTCCAACTCTCCCCATCTGGCACTGCACTTATATTGGACGTGTTTCCTGCAACCAAATTTAAAACAAATGCCCATGGGCTTAGAACCTAGTATTTTATATAGATATACACATCCCCACGCAGCTACTTTAATGTAATGCTTTGTCAGGCTGAGTTGTTTGCATTCACTGTTATGACCAGGTTTGTGATGTGCTCTTAAAGCATTGGTTGGAAATTGGGTTGGTTTTATTTTGCAGGAATCTTTGCATTTGTTCTTTTGCAGGTTTAGAGGCAAATATTTCTGAGTCCATGAGTTTATTCATTAGCTGTTGGTGATATTGTGTGAGGCTGTGTAGTTTCATTGATCATCAAAGAAAGAAGGACTTGCATTTGTATAGCGCCTTTCATGAAGATGGCCCAAAAGACTTTACAGCCAATCTAGTGCTTTGGAAGTGCGTTCATTGTTGAAATGTAGAAATTAAAGCATAAATCACAAAACAGCAGGATCCTACCATGATAATGGCCAGATAATTTTGCTAGACAACAGGAACAACTTTTATTTATATAGCATTTTTAATGCTGAAAAACCTCCCATTGTGTTTTGAGGAGCATTATCAAGTAAAATTTGAAACCAAGCCACAAAGGTGGTGTTGGGGCAAATGACCAAAAATGTGGCCAGCGTTAGATAGCCTCTTGAAAAGAGGCGGAATAGAAAGGTGGAATAGTTTAGGGAGAGAATGCCTGAGCTTTGAAACTACAAAACTGCCATCCCAATCAATAGTTGCTTGAGTTGAAGGATTACATATCTGAGGGTTTTGCAGCTGTGGGGGGTGAGGTAGTACGAGATGGTGAAGCCATGGAGGAATTTGAAAACCAGGATGAGTCACTTAATTGGAAAGTAAGGAAGCTATGCTAAAGCTGTTTTGAACCTTGGCTAGACCACACTCAGCACTGTGTAGAGGCCTGGTCATATTATGAAAAGGACACAGAGACAATGGGGAGAGTTCACAGAAGCTCATGAGGATGTGGGTACACGTCTCAGGGAAGGATCGACAGGCTGGGGTCTCGACGAGGCTGAGCATTGATCTAATAAAAGTCTTTAAAATGATCAAAGGTTTGGATAGACGTGGAAACGGAGTGTTTTCTCTTGTGGGAAAGAGCAAAACAAAGGGACCACCAACGTAAGATTGTTACCAAGAAATCCAATAGGTAATTCCGAAGAAACGTCTTTACCGGGAGAGCATGGTGAGAATCTGGAACGTGCTACCACAGGGCGCGGTATGGTGTATATGCATCTAAGAGGGGACTGGATAAGCATACGAGGGAGGTGGGAATAGAGGGATACGAAGATAGATTTAGATGGGAGGAGGCTCAAGTGATGCATAAACATTGACATTGACTGGTTGGACTAAATGGCCTGTTTCTGTACCGTATGTTCTATATAATCCTATATATCTGATGGTAGACCACCCTGTCAGTACCACACTAGGAGTGTCAGCCTGGGTTGTGTGTCTCTGGAGTGAAAAGCTCAAGCACAAACTTGCACCCTTTTGTTTGTAGTACAATCAGTACAAAGATACGATACAGGATGTGTAAAGTTAAAGTTTATTTATTAGTGTCACAAGTAGGCTGACATTAACACTGCAATGAATTCACTGTGAAAATCTCCTAGTTGCCACACTCCGGTTGGTGCCTGCTCGGGTACACCGAGGGAGAATTTAGCACGGCCACTGCACCCTAACCTGCACGTCTTTCAGACTGTGGGAGGAAACCGGAGCACCTGGAAGAAACCCACGCAGACACGGGGAGAACGTGCAGACTCCGCGCAGACAGTGGCCCAAGCCGGGAATCGAGCCCGGATTCTTGGCTGTGAGGCAACAGTGCTAATCACTGGGCTACCGTGCTACCCCCAACTCATATGGTGTGTTTTGATTTGATTTAAATCCGGCAATATTAGTGCTCTCGCAGAGTTGCTTCCATTTTTGTGTACATTTAATTTAGCTGAGAAATGTTTGCAGTGAGTATAAATTTGTGGTGAAAGGAGAAGCGACGGGATGGAAGCTGAGGATATTTCCCCTTGTGTGGGGTAGTCTAGAATTAGGGGACACTGATCAGCATTGTATTTTTGTGGTTTGGATGTTCCTTGAACAAATGCACTGCCTGCACAGCTTTGAAGCAGGCTCCTGAGCTGCCTTCACTTCTCACTCGACGATGCACTGTGACAAGAAATTTCCCATTTGAGATGGTGATGGAGAAGAAACCATGGTCGGGCAGCACGGTCGGTGCAGGCTTGGAAGGCCGAAGGGCCTGTTCCAGCGCTGTAATTTTCTCTGTGCTTTCTTCTTAAATCTGGTCTCTTGAGGGTCTATAGAACTCTCTTTGCCAGAGAGCAGTGGAGGCTGTGTCATTGAATATATTCAAGGCTGAGTTAGATTTTTGATCGACAAGGGAGTCTATGGTTATGGGGGGCACACAGGAAAGTGGCGTTGAGGTCATCATTCAGATCAACTGAGAAATTATTGAATGGCAGAACAGGCTTGAGGGGCTGAATAGGCTACTCTTGTCCCGAGATCATGACCGGAACTTACCGGCTGTTCACGCTGGTGGGAGCTTCCAATTCCACAGAAGGCGCACCGACGCTGCGGGGGCAGTGAGGAGTGCACTCAACGGAAAACCCACCGACAACAATGGGATTGGAAGATCCCACGGGCGGCCAATGGCGAGCCATGCAGAAAGTCCCGCCCTTGTATTTAAAGTTTATTTATCTAGTAGTCACAAGTAGGCTTACATTAACACTGCAATGAAGTCACTGTGAAAATCCCCTAGTCGCCACGCTCCGGCACCTGTTCGGGTAACGGAGGGAGAATTTAGCATAGCCAATCCACATAACGTGCACATCTTTGGATTGTGGAGGAAACCAGAGCACCCGGAGGAAATGCACACAGACACGGGGAGAACACGCAGACTCCGCACAGACGGTGACCCAAGCAGGGAATCGAACCAAGGTGCTGTGAGGCAGCAGTGCTAACTGTGCCGCCGTGCCGTCCCTTGTAAATGTACAAGTGGGAACCTCCTTTGACTGCTTTGATTTTTTTTCAACCAGATTTTCTTCAGTTGCTGGAACACTTTAACCGCAGCAAATAACTCCCTGGCTGTGTTGAACACAGCAGCCAATGTAGGCTACGAAAAAACCACTAAATTCAGGGTACCTTCAAAATAACCCAGTATATAGCAGTTTGCAAAAGACATGAGCAATCCATGAGATCCATTGCTTGTACTTATTCTCTCCTCCTCCCTTCACTGTTAGCTGTAGTTGCCCTCGGCCTTTCCCAAATGACCATCTCCCCATGTGCTTGGTAGTGCATGTTGGCACTTTATAAATATCCGTGTCAGACATCCATGCCAGGCTCACATTGTGGGAAGTTTGGTTCAATCTCCTACTCTTGTGCAACCTGAAGATGTTGAGCTGATTCTAATACCCCTAATGTCATGCCATCACACTTACCATCAAAGGGGGCCACATGGCCCACCATGTTACTGCCATGTCTTTGAAAAAACTATCTGATTAGTCTCACTCGCCATGCTCTTTCCCTGTAAGAAGTATTTTCATATTATTCCACAATCCTCTCGGGCATTGCATTCCAGATTATGCTAAATAGCTGTACCTTTTTTAAGTCAATTTGTTTGGGCGGCACGGCAACACAGTGGTTAGCACTGCTGCCTCACAACGTCACGGACTCAGGTTCGATTCCCGGCTTGGGTCACTGTCTGTGTGGAGTTTGCACATTCTCCTTGTGTCTGCGTGGGTTTCCTCCGGGTGCTCCGGTTTCCTCCCACAGTCCAAAGATGTGCGGGTTACGCCGATTGGCCATGGTAAAATTGCCCCTTAGTGTCCTGGGATGCGTAGGTTAGAGGGATTAGCGGGTAAATATGTGGGGGTAGGGCCTGGGTGGGACTGTGATCGGTGCAGACTCGATGGGCCCAATGGCCTCTTTCTGCACTGTAGGGTTTCTATGATTTCTAAACATTTTAGGTGGGCAGGTTAGGGCCTTTCACACGTTGGGCAGACTTGATGGGCCAAAGGGCCTTTTCTGCATTGTAGTATTCTGTGAAAAGTTCTTCTGTTGAAACCTGTTTTCTGATGACTGACCAATCTGCCAAAGGGAAGAGTTTCTCTTAATTTATTCCATTGCTTTATGCCATATATAAGGTAAGGTCGCCACAGCCGCAGATGACCATCGGCTGCTTTTTTTCTTTGAGGGGGGGAGCTGACTGGTGGTGATTTAACCTGAGGATCACCAAACCTCAGGCGAGAGGCAAGCTTGAGAAGGTAGGGCCTTCATGGGAATTGATACCACATATACAGAGGGTCAAAGCTGAAGTTTTCTCAATCTGTATGGCTTAGCCATCAAGAAAGCGCTCTGATTTTTACCCCATAATGGGAATTAAATATCCTGCCTGTAATGTCTTTTGCTCAGGAGAACTGCTCTAGAACTTAAATCTTCAAACAGGTTGGCTAGGGGTAAGTCTGCATCCCGAATATATGGTGAACATCTAAAATCTGGTCCAGTGTGTACATATAAAACCTAGAGCTCTTTATTATCTGAGCATATTTAATCATTAATTTGCCTAATCTTCAGTGGTTGATAAGTCACCAACAGCTTGCGTTTCCCCTTAACCCCTGTAGAAAAATACCTCCAAGGTGCTCCAAAGGAATGGACTCAGATGGAAATATTGACATCGAACCAAAGAAGGAATTGTTAAAATAGGTCAAGGCAGCAGGTTTTGAGGAGCATCTTCAAGGAGGAGAGAGATGTAGAGAGGGAATTGGGAGTCTAGACAACTGAAGGCATCGTCACCAGTGGGGGTGTGAGAGAAGTGAGGGATGTATAAAAGATCAGAACTGCAGAAACAGTGTTCTTGGAAGGTTGTAAAGCTAATGAAGGTTACAGAAATGGGACAAAGCCATGGAGATGTTTGAACACAATTGTATTTTGTATTTCATAGAATCATAGAATCCTACAATGCAGAACGAGGCCATTCAGCCCATCGAGTCTGTACCGAACCACAATCCCACCCAGGCCCTATCCCCATAACCCCATGCATTTACCCAAGCTCGTCCCCCCTGACACTAAGGGGCAATTTAACATGGCCAATCCACCTAACCTGCATCTTTGGACTGCAGGAGGAAACCGGGAGGAAATGTAACTCCGGGTACACCAATGCCTCACCAGGGAGGCCGTGGCATGGTGGATTGTCACTGGATGAGTAATCCAGAGACTCAGAGTCATGGTCAGGGTACCTGGGTTCCAATCCCACCATGGCAGATGGTGAAATTTGAATTCAATAAAAATCTGGAATTAAAAGTCGAATGATGACTTTTCACATTGTCGATTGTTATTAGGAAAAAACCCATCTGGTTCCTTCACTAATGTCCTTTGGGGAAGGAAATCAACCATCCTTGTACAGCCAAATGTGACTCCAGAGCCACAGCAATGAGGTTGACTCTTAAATGCCTGCTGTAATGGTCTAGCAAGCCACTCTGTTCAATAGATACTGGCCCAGCCAGCCACACCTATATCCACTGAATAAAAAAAAAGTGCGTCAACAAGCGGGTGATTCGCACACAATCTCTAAAATTTAGTCATACAATGAGAAATATTCTGTGTCGACAGTTATACAGCTACACTCTGGTCTCATTCAGTCTTGGGTTTTTTGTGCCCACTCAACTATCTTGTTGGTGCTAAAGTTCTGGAAGCAGCCAGATGTCAAGTGGTGATTGATTCGGTTGTGCAGCTTCCTCTGTTCCTACCCAGTCAGCAAGTTAAGCTGCTGTATATGTTTCAGTGGAATAGGTAAATTAAGTTGAAGCACATCGAGTGTGATGTGAATGAATGGTGGAGCAGGCTCGAGGGGCCTTTTCCTGTTTGTATCATAGAATCCCTACAGTACAGAAGGAGGCCATTCAGCCCATCAAGTCTGTACCAACCACAATCCCACCCCTGGCCCTATTCCCGTAACCCACACATTTATCCTACTAATCCCCCTGATACTAGGGTCAATTTAAGTTGGCCAATCAACCTAACCCGCACATCTTTGCACTGTGGGAGGAAACCGGAGCACCCGGAGGAAACCCACGCAGACATGGAGAGAAAGTGTAAACTCCACACAGACAGTGACCCAAGGCCGGAATTGAACCTGGGTCCCTGGCGCTGTGAGGCAGCAGTACTAATCACCGTCCTGCATCATGGGACCATGTTTCTAAGTTCTAGAGGGACTTGCAAAGATAGGGGAGTCTAAAACTAGAGGGCATAGGTTTAAGGTGAGAGGGGAGAGATACAAAAGTGTCCAGAGGGGCAATTTCTTCACACAGAGGGTGGTGAGTGTCTGGAACAAGCTGCCAGAGGTAGTAGTAGAGGCGGGTACAATTTTATCTTTTAAAAAGCATTTAGATAGTTCCATGGGTACGATGGGTATAGAGGGATATGGACCAAATGCGGGCAATTGGGATTAGCTTGGGGTTTTTTTTAAAAAAAAGGACGGCATGGACAAGTTGGGCCGAAGGGCCTGTTTCCATGCTGTAAACCTCTATGACCTCTATGACTTCCATTTATATGACTCACTACAACAATGAGCTTGGCTGAAACCAAAAGAGAAAATGCTGGAAAATCTCAGCAGGTCTGGCAGCATCTGTAAGGAGAGAAAAGAGCTGACGTTTCGAGTCCAGATGACCCTTTGTCAAAGCTAAAAGGCATCGAAAGTGGGAGATATTTATACTGCAGGGTGAGGGAATGAAGGATGAGTCATCGCCACAAAAACCAGGGGAAAGGCTGCTAATGGCAGCCCATAGAAAGAATAAAGGGTGTGGAATGGCCAAACGGCAGAGAAGCTGAAACCTGAGGGTAAACTGTGACAGATGAAGCAGCAGTCTGTAATACACATACCCCAATAAGTTTGGAGGTGGAGGGCAGGTAGTGGGGCACTGTTCAGGTGGGTCTCTGTGGTTATTGTTGCTGTTTTTTCAGGCTGGTGTGGCCTATTACATAAACCAAGAGCCTCTCGGCCTAACACGTACAGAAGCTACATTCCAGCAGACACAATCAGGAAGCTCCCAAATCCATTAATTCTTGATTACATTAAGCCACTTTCATTTACTGCAAGATTGTTTGCACATCCGGCTCCGAATCCAGCATGAGTCATCACAGGCTAACGAATACTTCTGAATAATAAAACCGAATACAATACAATGCATCTTTTTTTATGAAAGGCAGGATTAAAAATCCATTGATAGAATTTATTACTATTCCATTCCTTCCCCCGACTGTCGTGTTTCATTCTGGGGTTATAACAATACCTCGCTTAACTGGCCATTATTGATTTGTTTTTATTCATTCATGGGACGTGGGTGTCACAAGCTAGACCAGCATTTATTGCCCATCTCTAATTGCACTTGAGAAGGTGGGGAGCTGCCGCCTTGAACCAGGCAGCCCATGTGTTGCAAGAAGACCCACCGTGTTGTTAGGAAGGGATTTCCAGGATTTTGACCAAGGAACGTTGATATAGTTCCAAGGCGGGATGGTGTAAAGTTTATTTATTAGTGTCACAAGTAGGCTTACATTAACACTGTAATGAAGTAACTGTGAAAATCGCCTAGTCGCCACACTCCGGAGCCTGTTCAGGTACACTGAGGGAGAATTTAGCATGGCCAATGCACCCTAACCAGTGGGAGGAAACCGGAGCACCCGGAGGAAGCCCACGCAGACACGGGGAGAACGTGCAAACTCCACACAGTGACCCAAGCTGGGAGTTGAACCCGGGTCCCTGGCACTGTGAGGGTAGTGTGTGGCTTGAATGAAAACTTGCAGGTGATTGTTGTGTTCCCACATATCTGCTGCCCTTATCCTTTGGAAGGTGCTGACAAAGGAGCCTTGGTGAGTGGCTGCGGATGGATGGTACGCCCTGTTGCCTTTGTGTTCCACTGATGGACGGATGGGGCGGGCTGCTTTGTCCTCAGTGGTGTCGAGCTTGAGTGTTGTTGGAACTCATCCGAGCAAGTGGAGACACAATTCTGACTTGTGCCTTGTAGATAATGGACAAACTTTGGAAGTTTGCAGTTTATTTATTAGTGTCACAAGTCGGCTTACATTAACACTGCAATTAAGTTACTGTGAAAATCCTCTAGTTGTCACACTCCGGCGCCTGTTCGGGTACACTGAGGGAGAATTTAGCACGGCCAATGCACCTAACCAGCAAGTCTTACGGAATGTGGGAGGAAACCTGAGCACCCGGAGGAAACCCACGCAGACACGGGGAGAACATGCAGACTCCGCACAGACAGTGACCTAAACCGGGAATCGAACCCGGGTCCCTGATGTTGTGAGGCAGCAGTGCTAACCACTGTGCCACCCATAGGGTGTCATGAGATGAATTGCGCTCTGCAGCAATGCCTGTAGGCATTGTCCCCCCCCCCCCCCCGGTTAGATTTCCTGCCTTTGAAGGTGATCATTACCTGGCACTTGTGTGGCACAAATGTAACTAGGCACTTATCAGCCCAAGTTTGAGTACTGTGCAGGCCTTGCTGCAAATGGAAATGGACTGTCTGAGCAGTTGCATCATCTTGCATAGTGGTGGCAAACTGTTCATATCTGCTTCAAATTTATTTTTGATGGTTTAAAAGTAGCTATGATGAGGATTAGCAAATGATGAACATGAAGATTAGGTTTTGCATTTATACTGAACCTTTTGGGGATATTCGAATGGCCGACCGGAATCACAGACCTGGATATTTTTATGCAACCAGCCATTATCCATATTATACAATAAATGGCTGAACCAAACTGTTCACAGCTTGATGTTATATTTGATTCTGGGATGTACTTCCATTCATACGTCCATGGCATCATTAAGACTACCCATTTCCACCTCTAACATCTCCTAGTTCCGTCCCTGCCTCAGCTTATCTGCTGCTGAAATACCTGTTTTTGTTACTTTGGATTCGACTATATTAATGCAATCCCGCCTGGCCTCCACATTGTACTCTTTGCTAACACAAGGTCATTTAAAACTAAGCTGCTCATATCTTAAATTTTCACCATGTTCCATTCGCCCATCGCCCTTGTGCTTGCTGGCCTCCATTGCTTCCTGGTTAAACAATGCCTTGATTTTAAAATCCACATCCTTGTTTTTATCTTCCTCTATGGCCTTGCTATTTCCTATCTTTCTAATTTCCTCTAGCCCTCCTAAGTAAAGTTTATTTATTAGTCACAAGTAAGGCTTACATTAACACTGCAGTGAAATTCCCCTAGTTGCCACAGTTCGGTGCCTGTTCGGGTCAATGCACCTAACCAGCATGTCTTTCAGAATGTGGGAGGAAACCGGAGCACCTGACGGAAACCCATGCAGACACGGGGAGACCGTGCAAACTCCACACAGACAGTGACTGAAGCCGGGAATCGAACCTGGGTCCCTGGCGCTGTGAGGCAGCAGTGTTAACCACTGTGCTACCGTGCTACCCAGATCCTAGATCTCTACACTCCTCTAATTCTATGCTTTGTCACCATCCCCAACTTGAATTGTTCCATCATTGATAGACATTCCTTCAACTACCCAAAGCACTTAGCTCCCAAATTTCCTCGCTAAATCTCACTGTGTCTCAAACTCCCTTTCCTCCCTTTAAAACCTATCTCTCTGCTAAATCTGCTAGTCATCTGCCCATATCTAATATCTCCTTGTGTAGCTTGTTGTCAAACTTATAATGCTCCTTTGAAATGCCTCGGATCAATTTATTATGCTAACAGTGCTAGGTAACCCAAGTGTAAAGAAAGACCATCTCTTTTATCATTTCTCCTGCGAGCCTCATTACATAAAACAGTCGTAATTCACTCGTGGATTGGCACATTTTAAATTTAATTTATTATTGTCACATGTATCACACACAGTGAAAAGTATTGTTTCTTGCGTGCTATGCAGACAAAACATACCATTCATAGAGAAGGAAAGGAGAGAGTGCAGAATGTAGTGTTACAGTCATAGCTAGGGTGTAGAGAAAGATCAACTTAATGCAAGGTAAATCCATTCAAAAGTCTAATGGCAGCAGGGAAGAAGCTGTTCTTGAGTTGGTCAGTATATGACTTTGGACTTTCCCGAAGGAAGAAGATGGAAGAGAGAATGCATGGGGTCCTTAATTATGCTGGCTGCTTTGCTGAGGCAACGGGAAGTGTAGACAGAGTCAATGGATGGGAGACTGGTTTGTGTGATGGACTGGGCTACATTCATGACCTTTTGTAGTTCCTTGCAGTCTTGGGCAGAGCAGGAGCCATACCAAGTTGTGGTACAACCAGAAAGAATACTTTCTATGGTGCACTGATAAAAGTTGGTGAGAGTCGTAGCTGATATGCCAAATTTCCTCAGTCTTCTGAGAAAGTAGAGGCATTGGTGGGCAAAGCAGCCAGCATAAAGAGTCGCTAAGCTCCATGTTCTTTTCTAGTTGCCAACTAGAAATCTGTGATAGTTTGAATTTGAAACAGCAAAAATGGATAGGGTATGATTCTTGGTCTACCTATGTTCCCGATGGTGGGGGAGTCCAGAACTAGGGGTCGTAGTTTGAGGATAAGGGGTAAATCTTTTAGAACTGAGGTGAGGAAAAATTTCTTCACCCAGAGGGTGGTGAATGTGTGGAATTCACTACCACAGAATGTAGTTGAGGCCAAAACGTTGTGTGATTTCAAGAAGAAATTAGATATAGCTCTTGGGGCTAAAGGGATCAAGGGATGTGAGGGGAAGGGGAGAATCCGAATATTGAATTCGATGATCTGCCATGATCAAAATGAATGGCAGAGCAGACTCGTCGGATCAAATGGCTGATTCTAGTTTCTGTGTTTCTATGAATTAACTACGATTGCATTTTATGGCCATTATCTTTGGACAAAAGAGGGGAAAGTCCAGCCATGGTTCCTCTTCCTAGTTACTGTTCAGCAGCTTACAGGCAAGTGCTTACATGGATGTCAAAATTGGTGAAAAATAAAATACTGCAGCGGCAGGTAATCTAATGAGCTCAGAAAATCCTGGAGGCACTCAGTGGGTCAGGCAGCATCCATCTAAAAAAGACGGTCGATGTTTGAGGTATCAGAAGGGAACAGTATTGAGATAGGCTTTGATGCCCATCACGGTCAGGTCAGATAGTCGGATGACAGTCTAGGCATCCACATGAGTATAACCTGCCCAAGATGCTGAAAGCATCTTGCAAGAGCTGCTGTCTTCAGGAGAGCCTGTGTCAGTGGCAGCCATGGCTCAGTTGGTAGCACTCGCCACACAGTTAGAATTCTATGGGTTTAAGTCCCATTCCAGGGTTTCCTCCCATAGTCCCAAGATGTGCGGGTTAGGTTGATTGACCATGCTAAATTGACCCTAGTGTTAGGGGATTGATGGGGTGAATATGTGGGGTTACGGGAATAGGGCCTGGGTGGCATTGTGGTCACTGCTGACTCGATTGCCTGAATGGCTTCCATCTGCACCGTAGGGATTCTATAATTCCAGAGCCTTTAGCTCCAGAATCTAGGCTGACACTCAGGGGTACGACACTGTCAAGTCCCCTTAGGTCGTCTTGGGTGGATGTAAAGAATACCACTGTATTCAAGGAATAGCATGGAGCTGTCTCCTGTGTCCTGCCCCATATGACCTTATAGAGGTCTATAAAATAATGAGGGACCTAGACAAGGTAGATAGTCAATATCTTTTCCCAAAGGTAGAGGAGTCTAAAACTAGAGGGCATAGGTTTAAGGTGAGAGGGGAGAGATACAAAAGTGTCCAGAGGGGCAATGTTTTCACACACAGGGTGGTGAGTGTCTGGAACAAGCTGCCAGAGGTAGTAGTAGAGGCGGGTACAATTTTATCTTTTAAAAAGCATTTAGATAGTTACATGGGTACGATGGGTATAGAGGGATATGGGCCAAATGTGGGCAATTGGGATTAGCTTGGGGTTTAAAAAAAAAAATAAGGGCGGCATGGACAAGTTGGGCCGAAGGGCCTGTGTCCATACTGTAAACCTCTATGACTCTATATGTGTCCCCTGTACAAGATAACTCAAAGTTTCAGATTATCTGATTCATTATCTCATTTGTTCTTTGTGGGGTCTTGTTGTGTACAAATTGGCTGCCATGTTTCCTGTAGTATAACAATTCAAAAGTATTTAATTGGCTGTAAAATGTCCTGAGATCATGAAAAGCACTAGAGAAATGCTAGTGTTACTTTTACTTGCATTTAAAAACCAACAACCAGAGTTGTATTGCCTCTTGGGGATGAGCGCATCCTACATTAATCTGCAGCATGCCGGGTTCTTGTGTATTTAAATCTGTAATTCCAAATATCTCTGTCCCCCTAAACCCCAACTCGTGCAAGGGCCTCAATAACCTTACCTGAGGTGATTCAGTGCATGAACTTTGGGGCTTTGGGCGAATGGGATCAAAGGTTATGGGGAGAAAGCGGGATTAGGCTATTGAGTTGGATGATCAGCCATGATCGTGATGAATGGCGGAGCAGGCTCGAAGGGCCAAATGGCCTCCTCCTGATCCTATCTTCTATGTTTCTATGAACCAGAATAGTCCTATTTTATCCCTACAGATTTTATTCACTGTCCTCCCTGAAATCGCCAAGAAGGCAGAATCGGGTATGCAGTAAATTTTGGGGGAAATAATGTTTCCTCTGTCTACGGAGGGGATGAGGATGGTAGTAAAGGATGACCCAGATTTTGCAATAGTGATGGTAGAAATGGTGAAACTGTCTAAATTCACCATCCTTACACATCTGAAGCAGGCAGCAACCTCTGGAGTCTGCACATGTCAAGGGATCCAGAACTGGCTTGCCTGCAGAAGGCAGAGAGTGGCTGTGGAGGGGTCTTTCTCTGCATGGAGGTCAGTGACCAGTGGAGTGCCCCAGGGATCTGTTCTGGGACCCTTGCTGTTTGTCATTTTCATAAATGACCTGGATGAGGAAGTGGAGGGATGGGTTGGTAAGTTTGCTGACGACACCAAGGTAGGTGGTGTTGTGGATAGTTTGGAGGGATGTCAGAAGTTGCAGCGAGACATAGATAGAATGCAAGACTGGGCGGAGAAGTGGCAGATCGACTTCAACCCGGATAAGTGTGTGGTGATCCATTTTGGCAGATCCAATGGGATGAAGCAGCAGTATAATATGAAGGGTACCATTCTTAGCAGTGTAGAGGATCAGAAGGACCTTGGGGTCCGGGTCCATAGGACTCTTAAATCGGCCTCGCAGGTGGAGGATGCGGTCAAGAAGGCGTACGGCGTACTGGCCTTCATTAATCGAGGGATTGAGTTTAGGAGTCGGGAGATAATGCTGCAGCTTTATAGGACCCTGGTTAGACCCCACTTGGAGTACTGCGCGCAGTTCTGGTCACCTCATTACAGGAAAGATGTTGAAGCCATTGAAAGGGTGCAGAGGAGATTTACAAGGATGTTGCCTGGATTGGGGGGGCATGCCTTATGAGGATAGGTTGAGGGAGCTTGGTCTCTTCTCCCTGGAGAGACGAAGGATGAGAGGTGACCTGATAGAGGTTTACAAGATGTTGAGAGGTCTGGATAGGGTAGACTCTCAGAGGCTATTTCCAAGGGCTGAAATGGTTGCTACGAGAGGACACAGGTTTAAGGTGCTGGGGGGTAGGTACAGAGGAGATGTCAGGGGTAAGTTTTTCACTCAGAGGGTGGTGGGTGAGTGGAATCGGCTGACGTCGGTGGTGGTGGAGGCAAACTCGTTGGGGTCTTTTAAGAGACTTCTGGATGAGTACATGGGATTTAATGGGATTGAGGGCTATAGATAGGCCTAGAGGTAGGGATATGATCAGCGCAACTTGTGGGCCGAAGGGCCTGTTTGTGCTGTGGCTTTCTATGTTCTATGTGCAGTTAAATGTGGAAATCCAGACATTTCTGTCAGTGTGATTCTAAGCTTCTCCATAGGGATGCACTGTTGAAATTCCCGCAGACAGCAATCACTCAGAATTCACATGTACAACCCTTTTTTTGTTTTAAAATAAAAATTGGCAAGCTGTACTTATGAGGTATCATTTCATTTTTAGCAGTGTGTTAAGTTTATAATTAATGCTGAACTGCCTCACTGGCCCTGAAAAAATTATTTTTATATTTGTGCAACGTCAAATTTTTCATATGATTAATATTACACCTAATTTTCATTTTTAAAAAACTTTAGCAGTAATATTTCAGCTTCTCCCTTAATCCCATGTGTATGCCCCAATTTTGATTTCATGTTCTATAAGATTGTACTTAAAAGGTGAAGGGTGACTCGTGCTTGTAACTCCCTGATTTGCTATCTGTGAGAATACCTGATTGTGATTGGCTGCTTAATGCTGTTCTTAACATAGAAACTAGAAGCAGGAGTAGGCCCTTCGAGCCCGCAACACCATTCATTATGATCATGGCTGATCATTGAATTCAATATCCTGATCTACCTTCTGTTCGCCCCCCCATCCCTTGATGCCTTTAGCCCCAAGAGCTACATCGAATTCGTTCTTGAAATCAGACAACGTTTTGGCCTCACCTACTTTCTGTGGCAGTGAATTCCACACATTCACCACCCTCGGGGTGAAGAAGTTTCTCCTCGCCTCCGTTCTAAAAGGTTTACCCCTTTATCCTCGAACTATGACCCCTAGTTCTGGATTCCTCCACCATCGGGAACATTCTTTCTGAATCTACCCTGGGGATAGAAAGAATCATAGAAATCATAGAAACCCTACAGTACAGAAAGAGGCCATTCGGCCCATCGAGTCTGCACCGACCACAATCCCACCCAGTCCCTACCCCCATATCCCTACATATTTTACCTGCTAATCCCTCTAACCTATGCATCTCAGAACACTAAGGGAAATTTTTAGCGTGGCCAATCAACCTAACCCGCACATCTTTGGACTTGTGGGAGGAAACCGGAGCACCCGGAGGAAACCCACGCAGACACGAGGAGAATGTGCAAACTCCACACAGACAGTGACCCAAGCCGGGAATCGAACCCAGGTCCCTGGAGCTGTGAAGCAGCAGTGCTAACCACTGTGCCACCGTGCCGCCCTTTCATTTGGTGCCAGGTTCAAACCCAACGTTCGGGAAATGGGAAATCCACGCAGTGAATGTTAGATCTTTGCAGGTAGCTTTCTTCAAGGTCAGTGAGCACTATCGGTTCACAGCTGAATGGGATATATGGATGGTGTTCTATATTAAAGATGCATTTCCACATCTGCTGTCAACGTGTTTTACCTTCACTTTTAGTACCTCACTTTTAATACCTGCATTTTAACAGTTTTTTTAAAGGGCTTTCTTCCACCACTTTGCGAAGGTAGAAGTGAGATTGAGCTAAAATAGTAGCCTACGTAGACATGATCACTGGCTGACACTGCAGGTCTTGCGTGTCTGCAGCGGTGCCTTTTCTGTTTTTAAAAAAAATTAAATCACACTTTTGCAGTTTTAATAACTTTTAAGCATTTGTCCACTGTTGTTGCTGAGATTTTTCTGATGGATAGTACTGGATATGAGAAATGTTAATACAGTTGGGTTATTGATTTTTGTCCTTCCGATCTTCAGTCGTGTGTAGAGTGAGTAATTTGACTTAAATAACATTAGTTGGTGAATAACTGGTTGGATTAATTTGAGGTGATGAATTAAGTGCTTCACAGAAGGAGCACATTGCCATAACATTCAAGACTAATTGGTGATTTTTATCTTCCTCTGTAAAGTATTGGTGGCAACAAGCTAAATATACCTAATAGGCGCCGTTGAATTATTGGAATGATCTGCACTGATGATGTATAATCAAAGGCTCCACAGAGATGCTGAAGTATCCACTGTACCAACTAACTTGGAGTTTTATAGGGGCCACGTAGCTGCAATGGGAAATGTTGAAGTGGGTGTGACTGTTGCAAAAGCCCCGTTCTGTCAACTCAATTAATGCAGTGATTATTCTTTTACATAATTTCATGGGATGTGGGCACTGCTGACGAGGCCAGTGTTCGTTGCCCTTGCAAAGGTGGTGGTGAGCTTCTTGAACTGTTGCAATGCAAGTGGTGTACGCAAGCAGTAGATATGACATTGAATGATGAGATGAGTAGTGAGTGTAAGTGCATTCAAAATAAAAATGAATGTATTGAATAAACTCTTGGATAAAATCTCCAGTCTGGATGCATTTTGCATCCACATATTTTAAAACAATCCAGAGAAGAGATGTCAGAAACATTACTACTTGTATTTGATCATCGAGTCATAGATTCCCTACAGTGCAGAAGGAGGCCATTCGGCCCATCGAGCCTGCACCGACTACAATTCCACCCAGGCCCTATCCCCGTAACCCCACATATTTAGAACATAGAACATAGAAAGCCACAGCACAAACAGGCCCTTCGGCCCACAAGTTGCGCTGATCATATCCCTACCTCTAGGCCTATCTATAGCCCTCAATCCCATTAAATCCCATGTACTCATCCAGAAGTCTCTTAAAAGACCCCAACGAGTTTGCCTCCACCACCACCGACGTCAGCCGATTCCACTCACCCACCACCCTCTGAGTGAAAAACTTACCCCTGACATCTCCTCTGTACCTACCCCCCAGCACCTTAAACCTGTGTCCTCTCGTAGCAACCATTTCAGCCCTTGGAAATAGCCTCTGAGAGTCTACCCTATCCAGACCTCTCAACATCTTGTAAACCTCTATCAGGTCACCTCTCATCCTTCGTCTCTCCAGGGAGAAGAGACCAAGCTCCCTCAACCTATCCTCATAACGCATGCCCCCCAATCCAGGCAACATCCTTGTAAATCTCCTCTGCACCCTTTCAATGGCTTCAACATCTTTCCTGTAATGAGGTGACCAGAACTGCGCGCAGTACTCCAAGTGGGGTCTAACCAGGGTCCTATAAAGCTGCAGCATTATCTCCCGACTCCTAAACTCAATCCCTCGATTAATGAAGGCCAGTACGCCGTACGCCTTCTTGACCGCATCCTCCACCTGCGAGGCCGATTTAAGAGTCCTATGGACCCGGACCCCAAGGTCCTTCTGATCCTCTACACTGCTAAGAATGGTACCCTTCATATTATACTGCTGCTTCATCCCATTGGATCTGCCAAAATGGATCACTACACACTTATCCGGGTTGAAGTCCATCTGCCACTTCTCCGCCCAGTCTTGCATTCTATCTATGTCTCGCTGCAACTTCTGACATCCCTCCAAACTATCCACAACACCACCTACCTTGGTGTCGTCAGCAAACTTACCAACCCATCCCTCCACTTCCTCATCCAGGTCATTTATGAAAATGACAAACAGCAAGGGTCCCAGAACAGATCCCTGGGGCACTCCACTGGTCACTGACCTCCATGCAGAGAAAGACCCCTCCACAGCCACTCTCTGCCTTCTGCAGGCAAGCCAGTTCTGGATCCACAAGGCAACAGCCCCTTGGATCCCATGCCCTCTCACTTTCTCAAGAAGCCTTGCATGGGGGACCTTATCGAACGCCTTGCTGAAGTCCATATAGACCACATCCACCGCTCTTCCTTCGTCAATGTGTTTGGTCACTTTTTCAAAGAACCCAACCAGGCTCGTAAGGCACGACCTGCCCTTGACAAAGCCGTGCTGACTCCTTTTGATCATACTAAACTTCTCTAGATGATCATAAATCCTGTCTCTCAGGATCCTCTCCATCAACCTACCAACCACTGAGGTTAGACTCACCGGTCGGTAATTTCCCGGGCTGTCCCTGTTCCCTTTCTTGAATATAGGGACCACATCTGCAATCCTCCAATCCTCCGGAACCTCTCCCCTCTCCATCGACGATGCAAAGATCATCGCCAAAGGCTCCGCAATCTCCTCCCTCGCCTCCCACAGTAACCTGGGGTACATCCCATCCGGTCCCGGCGACTTATCAACCTTGATGCCATTCAATAGTTCCAACACATCCTCTTTCTTTATGTCCACATGCTCGATCCTTTCTGTCCACCGCAAACCAGCAGTACAACCACCCAGATCCCTTTCCACCGTGAATACCGAGGTAAAGTATTCATTAAGCAGCTCCGCCATTTCTAACGGTTCCGCACAAACTTTTCCCCCTTCACCTTTTAAGGGTCCTATGCCTTCACATCTCATCCTTTTACTCTTGACATATTTGTAGAAAGCCTTGGGATTCTCCTTAATCTTACCCGCCAAGGCCTTCTCATGACCCCTTCTCGCTCTCCTAATTTCCTTCTTAAGCTCCTTCCTACATCCCGTATACTCCTCTAAATCCTTAACACCTCCTAGCTCTCTGAACCTTCTGTACGCCTCTCTTTTCTTATTCACCAGGTTCATCACAACCTTCGTGCACCACGGTTCCCGTACCCTACCAACACCCCCCTGTCTCATCGGAACGTTGTCATGCAGAGCTCCAGCCAAACATTCCTTGAAAATCCTCCACTTTCCTTCGGTACTTTTCCCCAAGAATGCCTCCTTCCAATTTACCCGTCTGATTTCCTCCCTGATGACACTGTATTTCCCTTTACTCCAGAGAAACACTTTCCTAGCCTGCCTGATCCTATCTCTTTCCAATGCTATCGTGAAGGAGATAGAATTATGATCGCTATCCCCAAGATGCTCACCCACCGAGAGATCCTCCACCTGTCCAGGTTCATTAGCCAGCACCAGATCAAGATTTACCCTGCTAATCCCCCTCAAGCTAGGTGTCAATTTAACATGGCCAATCAACCTAACCTGTAACCTAATCTTTGGACTGTGGGAGGAAACGGGAGCACCCGGAGGAAACCCACGCAGACAAGGGGAGAAGCTCCAGACAGACAGTGACCTGAGGCTGGAATTGAACCCGGGTCCCTGGCGCTGTGAGGCAGCGGTGCTAACTGATAATTCAGTAAAAAAAAGTAGTGCCAGTGCGCTGGCGGATAGATAATGTAATCCCTATGTTTGAGAAGGGAGAAGAAAATATCCAGCAAGTTATTGACCACTCAGTTTAACATTGGTGCTAGGAGAAATAATGGTATCTTTACCAAAGGAGAGGATAGAAAAAGAACATCTAGAAGTGAGAAATATAATAACGAATACCATGGATTCAAAAGAGAAAGTTTTGCTTGACCAATATTATTGAGTTATTTGAGATAATGAAGCGTGGATAATGGACGCAAGATGTGATGGTCGTAATTTATCTGGATTTTTGAAAGGCCTTCATTAAGGTGACCATAACAGACTAAGGTCGAAGTATATGGAGTCGGGGAACAAGTGAAAGAACGGAGAACCTAAATAGAGGGTAGTCATTCAGAGTGGCGGAAGGTGGTAAATGGCGTTCCACAAGGATCAGTGCTGAGATCATGCCTGCTCACAATTTACATCAATGATTTAGACTTTGGAATCAAAAATCTATTTCTAAATTTGCGGATGGTCTTCAAAGTGGATACCAGGTTTAGTCAATACTGAGGAGGACCCCAACAAATTGCCGGAGGACAGTAGTGAATTTGCAAAATAGGCAACTACTTGGCAAATGAAGTTCAGCACAGATAAATGTGAAGCCGTATATTTTGGTAGGGAGAGTAGGGAAGTCAGTTATTACTTGGGAGGTGCAGGTCCAAGTGGATGGAGGAACAAAGGGTTTTCGGAATTCAAATGCATCAATCGCTAAAGGCTGGGACACGGGTAAGCAAGTTTGTTTTAAAAAAAAAGACAACAAAGCACGGGGCTTTATTTAGAGTCATAGAGGTTTACAGGATGGAAACAGGCCCTTCGGCCCAACTTGTCCATGACGCCCTTTTTTTAAAATCCCCTAAACTAATCCCAATTGCTGGCATTTGGCCCATATCCCTCTATACCCATCTTACCTATGTAACTGTCGAAAATAAAATTTCTAGCGGGATAGAATTGAAAGTACGGAGGTTAGGCTCAGCCTATGTTGAACTTTGGTTATCAAGTTCATTTCTGCTTGCCATATGATCAAAAGGATATCGAGGCACTGGAGAGGCTGCAGAGTAGCTTTACCAGAAATGCGAGAGTACGTATATCTGGAAATGATTAACATTCTTTGTCTTTTTTCTCTTGAAAAGTGAAGACCTAATAGAGATCTTTAAAATGATGTAAGGTTTGGAGAGAGTGGATACAGAGAATGTTTCTCTTGTGGGGAATAATATAACTAGAGGCCATGAATATAAGGTAGTCACCAAGAAATTCAATAAGGAATTCAGATGAAACTTATTTAGGTAAAGAGTGAGGAGAATGTGGTAGCGTGCTGCGCAGTGAGTGAATAGTATAGATGTGGAAATCAGACAAGCGTATGAGGGAGAAGGGAATAGTTTACAATGGTAGATTTTAAATGAGAAAATATGGGAAGAGGCAGAAGCAGAGCATAAACAGCATGAACTGGTTGGGCCAAATGTCCTGTATGTAATTACAACACACCACTGAGACAAAGATTGGGAATGACAGTGAGATCAGTGAAGAAGTATTGGTTGATCATGAGCTTGGGTTTTAAATGCGTTAGGATTGCAGTTGGCAGAAAGGACTGAGGAAAATAAGTTCTATCGGCAGATGCACAATCCTGGGAAAGAATGCATTTGAGTTTGCAATGGTCCTTATTTCAACACACCAAAGTTGTGGGAGGATGGAGAGAGCATGTTGTAGAATGCTGTACTTTCCATAATAATAATGCTTAAAATTCAGGCACAGTGGCAAAGTGGTTAGCACTGCTGCCTCACAGCGCCAGGGACCTGGGTTTGATTCCCGGCTTGGGTCACTGTCTGTGTGGAGTCTGCATGTTCTCCCCATGTCTGCGTGGGTTTCCTCCGGTACTCCGGTTTTATCCCACAGTCCAAAAGACGTGCTGGTTAGGTGCATTGGCCGTGCTAAATTCTCCCTCAGTGTACCCGAACAGGCGCCGGAAGGTGGTCACTAGGGGATTTTCACACTAACTTCATTGCAGTGTTAATGGAAGCCTATTTGTGATATTAATAAATACAAAGCTAAAATAAGTCGTACTATTTTTGTTTTTTTTCCTTATCCCAGAACGCCATGGATGGTAATATTGGAAGAAATATAACTGTACCAAACAGACTCCAAACATTTCGAAACATTAACTGAAAATTAATCCTGTAACTAATTTCCACATTGGTTATAACTTGGATTTATTAATGGCATTGATGTACACAGGGCTAGAACTAATTTCTTACAATATGTAGGAAGCTTATGTTTCTTGAGCAGGTTACATTGATTATGCCTTGAACTGAGATGAGGAGAAGCTTTTTACTCAAGTTACGGAAACAAGTTAGCTTTGGAAAGCCAAATTGGTGTTTTGCTGTTAGTTTATCTTACATAGCTGTCCTGATGAGTGTAAGATGAAAAGCTTCACTAGCAAGGCGGCACAGTAGTTAGCATTGCTGCCTCACAGCGCCAGGGACCCGGGTTCGATTCCCAGCTTGGGTCACTGATTGTGTGGAGTCTGCATGTTCTCCCCGTGTCTGCGTGGGTTTGCTCCTGTTTCCTCCCACAGTCTGAAAGACGTGCAGGTTAGGTGCATTGGCCATGCTAAATTCTCCCTCAGTGTACCCGAACAGGCGCCGGAGTGTGGCGACTAGGGGATTTTCACAGTAACTTCATTGCAGTGTTAATGGAAGCTTACCTGTGACTAATAAATAAACTTTAACTTTACACATCCATCAGTGCCCCTTCAACAGCATCTCCCAAATGGTAACCTCTACTGCCTTGATAAGACTAGGTCAGCAGCCACATGGGACCATCTCAGACAGACACCCTCCTGTCTTGGAAATATATCATTCGCACTGCTGTCTCACAGCGCCGGGGACCCGGGTTCGATTCCTGGCTTGGGTCACTGTCTGTATGGAGTCTGCACGTTCTCCCCATATCTGCGTGGGTTTCCCCCGAGTGCTCCGGTTTCCTCCCACAGTCCGAAAGACATTCTGGTTCGGTGCATTGGCTGTGCTAAATTTGCCCTCTGTGTACCTGAACAGGCGCCAGAGTGTGGCGACTAGGGGAATTTCATAGTAACTTCATTGCGGTGTGAATGTAAGCCTACATGTGACTAATAAATAAACTTTTAAGTCTCTTTCTTAAGCAATACTCAAGTTCTCTACTACCAAACGACTATTTGGTGTTTTTACTTCAGGCACGTTGACAAGATGGAATCAGCTTCTTGGGATAGAGCTTAGGACCTTCTACATTGTTGGTAGATGGTAACAGCTGTAGAAACACTGTCTGTAACTCAAGATCCTTCCCTTAGGAATCCAGATTAGATCACATGCTACACATGAACATGGAAACAATAGAAAGTTAATGAGAGCGAGATGTTCAAACTAACTTCTGGATCACCCCAAAAGTGTGTATCATGTGTGTTTACACTTGGCTTGATCGTCTCAATTTGGTTCCTAATGCAGTTTTTAAAAAATTGTATGGGCTTAGCTGAGAATCTCTTCCTCATCCTTTTGGGGAGTGAAATTCTTAGCTTTCAGCTTTATACCTCTGTCCTAAGGGAGTATACTGAGAGACTCCAGAAACTGAGAGTCCAATCATCTATTGTGCTTTTCTGAAAAACCGACTCCCCAGTCCATTCATGCCCCTTTGAATGAAATGCACCCAAACATTGACATAATATTCCAAGTGCAGACCTAATCAATGATTTGCATAGAATTGGAATAACTCATTTAGTTCCACAGTTCAATGCACTTGTGTGATTTCAGTACAATAACTTAGCTCTGTTATAAACTGACCTGCATTCATTGGATACTAGGTCTGGGTGAATGATCATAATTTTTTTTATTCATTCATGGGACATGGGCGTCACTGGCTGGCCAGCATTTATTGCCCAACCTAGTTGCCCTCGGGGAGAAGTTGAAAGTCAATCACATCACTGTGGCTCTGGAGTCACATGTGGGTCAGATCAGGTAAGGACAGCAGGTTTCCTTTCCGAAAGGACATTAGCGAACGAGATGGATTTTTACGACAATCGACAATGGTTTCATGGTCATCAGTAGATTCTTAATCCAAATATTTTTATTGAATTCAAATTCCACCAGCTGCTGTGGTGGGATTCGATCGTCTAAAGATGTGCTGGTTAGGTGGATTGGCCGTACTAAATTGCCCCTTAGTGTCAGGGGGACTGGCTAGGGTAAATACGGGGATAGGGCCTGGGTGGAATTGTGGTCGATGTAGACTCCATGGACCGAATGGTGGTCTTCTGCACCGTAGGATTTTATGAACCCGGGTTCCCAGAACATTAGCTGAGTTTCTGGATTAATAGTCTAGCGATAATACCACAGGGCCATTGCCTCCCCTCCTACGAGATAGTAAATCTGCAAGATGGCAAATAGGGCCTCACCTTCAGGTCTCATCTGAAAGACAGCACCTCCAACAAACATAGAACATAGAACAGTACAGCACAGAACAGGCCCTTCGGCCCACGATGTTGTGCCGAGCTTTATCTGAAACCAAGATCAAGCTATCCCACTCCCTATCATCCTGGTGTGCTCCATGTGCCTATCCAATAACCGCACCAACAGTGCAGCATTCCCTCATCACTGCACTGGGGTATCAGCCTGGATTGTGTGCTCTCGTCTCTTGAGTGGAACTTGGACCATCGAATTTCAGCCTCTGATTCCAAAACTGAAAATGTTGCTAACTGAGTCGTAGGCGATACCTAAAATTACCCGAGTACCTTTTGTGAAAAGTGTGTTGTGTTCGTCAAAGTTCAACTGCCTCCATAAAACTCGCATCTCGATCCTAATGGTAGCAGAGTTCTCAAATTCTGTCAGTGAGGCAGCAGTTTGTATTCTTTACAAATCCCATTTGTATCATTCCAAACTTTTTTTCTTTCACTGCAGCTATTAAACCTCATAGAAATCATAGAAACCCTACAGTACAGAAAGAGGCCATTCGGCCCATCGAGTCTGCACCGACCACAATCCCACCCAGGCCCTACCCCCATATCCCTACATATTTACCCACTAATCCCTCTAACCTATGCATCCAAGGACACTAAGGGCAATTTTTTTTTTAGCATGGCCAATCAACCTAACCCGCACATCTTTCGACTGTGGGAGGAAACCAGAGCACCTGGAGGAAACCCAGGAAACCTACTGCACCTTTCAAATTGTTTCGCATCCAGTTTCCAACTGCGATTTCTCTAGGACTTTAGCCCTCCAAAGGCATTAGCAGCCAAAGGGATGATTTCAGTTCATTTGGGTGACTCTTCCTTGGTGACACCACACCAGAGCCAGATCCTGTGCTCTGCAGAAGTCCAAGCAGCCCATTTGATTGGCACTTCATCCACCGCCTTAAATATTCACTCACTTGATCACAGGTGCATAAAAGCTGCAGTGTGTACTATCTACAAGATGCTCTGCAGCAAGTCATCAGTGCCCCTTCAACAGCACCTCACAAATGGTAACCTCTACAGCCTTGGTAGGTTGGGTCAGCAGCCACATGGGACCATCTCAGACAGACACCCTCCTGTCTTGGAAATATATCATTCCCACTGCTACCTCACAGCGCCGGGGACCCAGGTTCGATTCCTGGCTTGGGTCACTGTTTGTGTGGAGTTTGCACGTTCTCCCCATATCTGCGTGGGCTTCCTCCGGGTGCTCCGGTTTCCTCCCACAGTCCGAAAGACGTTCTGGTTAGGAGCATTGGCCATGCTAAATTCTCCCTTAGTGTACCCGAACAGGCATCAGTGTGGTGACAAGGGGATTTTCACAGTAACTTCATTGCAGTGTTAATGTAAGCCTACTCATGACTAATGAATAAACTTTACTTTTTTAAGTCTGTGGATATTAATCAGGCGTAGATACCTTAACTAATCCTCCTTCCCCCTCAGCCCAGAGTTATTCAAACTAAATCTAGCACCACCATCCTGCCTCATCCCTAGCTGCGATCAGTGAATTATAATTGACTGGGATCAAACTTGAGATCTCTCGGGCTCAACATCACACTTGGGTGACGAATTTACCAAGTTGACTGATGACGAAAGTACCTTCTGCTACTTGCAAAGTGCTCAAGAGATTATATTCACAGTCTTGTGCTAAGCAGATAGCTTTTTTGTGTTAATGGATGACTCAGGATGGAATGATTAAAGGAGGGGATTTTGATCATTGTTCAGTGTTTGCCAGAACTCTGTCGCCAGGAGCTTTTTGTTTTCCCCGATGTTGCATTTCAATATTGTCTGTGACTCTTGAGTCAGAGTACAGACCCTATTTCCCATGGGTTTCTTCTGAAGTTGATCATGTAGGTGGCACTTGACCTGAAAAGGCTGTCTCGTTCAGTTTGACTACTGTCCTCAAGATTCCAGTTGGTTGCAATTGATCTATAGGTCGTGCCCTTCCGAAGTCTTCACCCTCAGACTGAAATATGCACATCCAGTTAACCGTTTGCTGTATTAAGTCTTGGTCATCTGTGGTTTTCTTGTAAAGTTGTTCTGCTTTGCACATTTTTCTCCAGCAATTGATACCAGATTGTGTAAGCAACCTTATTGAGATGTATAGGATTCTTAAGGGACTTGACAGGGTAGATGCTGCGAGGTTGTTTCCCCTTGTGGGAGAGTCTAGGACCAGAGGGCATCATCTCCAGAGTAAAGGATCACCAACGAGTTAAGGCTAGGATGAGGGGGAATTTCTTCTCGGAGGGTAATGAATCTGTGGAATTCTTCTTAGACACATGCCCTTAGACAGAGGGCTGTAGAGGCTGGCCCGCTAAGTATGTTCAAGGCTGAGATAGACAGATTTTAAATCCATAAGAAAATTGAGGGTTATGGAGATAAGATGGGAAAGTGGAATTGAGGATTACAGTTTAAAGTTCATTTATTAGTGTCACAAGTAGGCTTACATTAACACTGCAATGAAGTTACTGTGAAAATCCCCTGGTCACCACACTCCGGCGAACTGTAGTGGATCCAGGCAATCTGGGAGGCCGGAATTGATTCTCGTGCCATGACTAACCTTTTGAAGCACTCCATAATGATGGATGTCAGAGCCACCGGATGATAGTCATTCAAGACACGCTGCTTGGCTTTTCTTTGGTACCGGGATGATGGTCGTCATTTTGAAGCAGATAGGGACCTCAGATTGGTGTAAAGAGAGGTTAAAGATATCTGCGAATACCCCCGCCAGCTGTTCCACGCAGGATCTGAGTGCTCGTCCGGGTACCCCATCCGGGCCTGCCGCTTTCCACGGTTTGGACTTTGAGAAAGTTGCTCTGACATCTGCAGTGGTGATCTTGGATACAGGTTCATCCGAGGCTCCTGGGGTGGAGGGCATGCTTTCGCTGACCTCTTGCTCAAAACAGGCATAGAATTCACTGAACTCATCAGGGAGGGGTACATTGGTGGTGGCGATTTTACATGCCTTCATCTTGAAGCCTGTTATGTCTTGCAGGCCTTGTCATAGTCAGTACAAGATGCACTGTGGAGTGCTGCAAAGGCCTGGGCCAACCACGATATTTTGATAAATGGATAGCTCAACTTGTGGCCATTTACCATGTTTCTAAATGGTGACTTTGAAGTAGAACCTGATTTTGGTGGTTTCCATGTGTCCAAGGAGAAGAATGATTGTTGAAGATGTATTGGCATAGCCGAACAGTAACAAGCCCAGTTGTTGGATGAAGAAGCTGTTGAGGATTGTTGAATATTGACAATGTATGGTTTGCCACCAACTCTCACAGTGAAATATGCAACATGGTGGTGATTTAAGAACAAAGAAAATGAAAGTGATAATGATGAAAATGGGTGAACAGGATAAAGTGTCTATTGACTGGTGCATAAGCATTACAGAGGAATTGATTTGTGGGACGGAGCAGAAGAGCTTCATTATAGAAACACATATAATGTGGGTCTACAAAATTCAAGAGGTGTCGTAGGGACAAAGGAACAGGAGTAGGCCATTCAGCCCTTTGAGCCTGCCCTGCCATTCAGTAAGATCATGGCTGATCTGTGGCCTAAGCCCATGTACCTGCCCATATCCCTTAATACCCCTGCTCAAAAAAAGTTTCTCCATCTCAGATTTAAACCTAACAATTGAACACGCATTCACCACCATTTGGGGAAGAGAGTTCGAAACCTTCACCACTCTGTGTGTAGAAGTGTTTTCTAACATCTCTTCCTGAATGACTTGGCCCTAATTTTTAGATTATAGCCCGTGGTTCTAGAGCCTTCAACCAGTGGAAACAGTTCATTCTAATCCACCTCTTCCTTCCCTGTAAATATTCTGTAGACTTCTATCAGATCACCCCTCAACCTTTTGAACTTGAGAGAATAAAGGCCTAATTTGTCTAATCTCTCCTCGTAACTTGACGTCCAGGTATCATTCTTGTAAACCTGCGTTGAACGCGCTCCGGGACCAGAACATCCTTCCTAAGGTGTGATGCCCAAACCGGTTCACAGTACTCTAAGTGGGGTCTAACTCAGGTTTTGTCCCGAAAGGAGGGCCCACATATTTGAAACAACTTGTGCTGTAGGACATGTTTAACATGAGTACAATGGAGCCTGAACCTTCAACATCTGCAACCATCCATCTAGGATGTGGAGATGCTGGCGTTGGACTGGGGTAAACACAGTAAGAAGTTTAACAACACCAGGTTAAAGTCCAACAGGTTTATTTGGTAGCTAAAGCCACAAGCTTTCGGAGCCTTAAGCCCCTTCTTCAGGTGAGTGGGAATTCTGTTCACAAACAGGGCATATAAAGACACAAACTCAATTTACAGAATAATGGTTGGAATGCGAGTACTTACAGCTAATCAAGTCTTTAAGATACAAACGATGTGAGTGGAGAGAGCATTATGACAGGTTAAAGAGATGTGTATTGTCTCCAGACAGGACAGCCAGTGAGACTCTGCAGGTCCAGGCAAGCTGTGGGGATTACAGATAGTGTGACATGAACCCAATACCCCGGTTGAGGCCGTCCTCATGTGTGCGGAACTTGGTTATCAGTTTCTGCTCAGCGACTCTGCGCTGTCGTGTGTTGTGAAGGCCGCCTTGGAGAACGCTTACCCGAATATCAGAAGCTGAATGTCCGTGACCGCTGAAGTGCTCCCCAACAGGAAGAGAACAGTCTTGCCTGGTGATTGTCGAGCGGTGTTCATTCATCCGTTGTCGCAGCGTCTGCATGGTTTCCCCAATGTACCATGCCTCGGGACATCCTTTCCTGCAGCGTATCAGGTAGACACCGTTGGCCGAGTTGCAAGAGTATGTACCGTGTATCTGGTGGATGGTGTTCTCATGTGAGATGATGGCATCCGTGTCGATGATCCGGCACGCCTTGCAGAGGTTGCTGTGGCAGGGTTGTGTGGTGTTGTGGTCACTGTTCTCCTGAAGGCTGGGTAGTTTGCTGCGGACAATGGTCTGTTTGAGGTTGTGCGGTTGTTTGAAGACAAGAAGTGGGGCTTCTTGCCTTCAAACAGCGACAAACAATGACCACGACACCACACAACCCTGCCACAGCAACCTCTGCAAGACGTGCCGGATCATCGACACGGATGCCATCATCTGACGTGAGAACACCATCCACCAGGTACACGGTACATACTCTTGCAACTCGGCCAACGTTGTCTACCTGATACGCTGCAGGAAAGGATGTCCCGAGGCATGGTACATTGGGGAAACCATGCAGACGCTATGACAACGGATGAATGAACACCGCTTGACAATCGCCAGGCAAGACTGTTCTCTTCCTGTTGGGGAGCACTTCAGCGGTCATGGGCATTCGGCCTCTGATCTTCGGGTAAGCGTTCTCCAAGGCGGCCTTCACGACACACGACGGCGCAGAGTCACTGAGCAGAGACTGATAGCCAAGTTCCGCACACATGAGAACGGCCTCAACTGGGATATTGGGTTCATGTCACACTATCTGTAATCCCCACAGCTTGCCTGGACCCCTGCAGAGTCTCGCTGGCTGTCCTGTCTGGAGACAATACACATCTCTTTAACCTGTCTTGATGCTCTTTCCACTCACATTGTTTGTATCTTAAAGACTTGATTAGCTGTAAGAAGTATTCACATTCCAACCATTCATTATTCTGTAAATTGGGTTTGTGTCTTTATATGCCCTGTTTGTGAACAGAATTCCCACTCACCTGAAGAAGGCTCCGAAAGCTTGTGGCTTTTGCTACCAAATAAACCTATTGGACTTTAACCTGCTGGTGTTAAACTTCTTACTGTGACCATCCATCTATAGCAGCCCCCACTCCTGACATTCCTTCTGATGCTGATTCTTCCTTTGTTGAGATGTAATTGACAAAAATAAAATAAACAGTCTTGTATTTCTTGTACTTGTATAATATTAAGTGCACCATACAGGACCTAAAATCCCCAAATGTGGAATACATCCGATCTGAAGCATTGCAGATATGGCCGGGGGTGGGTATACAGAACACTTTGAATGCTCAAAACTCAAAAACGGCAGATATTAGAAATACCGAGCGTGTCGGGTCACCCTGTCCTCACGAAAGGTCATTGACCTGAAATGTTAACCCTGTCTCTCCCATCACGGATGCTGCCTGACCTGCTGAATATTTCTGTTTTTTTGGGTTGGGAAATTTTGTGACGGTTTTAAAATTACAAGTTTCAATGCACAGCTCATTTTAAGCATAATTCACGCACGTTACATACCGCATGTTCATTTGGGGAAGCTTTTCAATTTTTAATGAGACTTGTATTTATGCCAGAAAAAAAAGAGAAATAGAGCAGCCCTCATCGAGGATAATGTTTTTTTCATAAAATAATGCAAATTGAAGTGCGACAAACAATTGCTGCTGCACTTGAAGATCTGGGCAGAATGTTGAAACCTTCCTCCCACAAACAGACCAGTTTTGGGATACTTGCTTCTATGGCCATGACCCCAACTCAATGTTGTTGACGGTGATCCTTTCAGACGTTGGGCTTGATGGGCAGATGCAAAAGTTTAGAGTTTATTTATTATTGTCACAAGTAGGCTTACATTAACACTGCAATGAAGTTACTGTGTAAATCCTGTAGTCGCCACACTCCGGTGCCTGTTCGGGTACACTGAGGGGACATTTAGCACGGCCAATGCACCTAACCAGCACGTCTTTCAGACTGTGGGAGGAAAATGGAGCACCCGGAGGAAACCCACGCAGACACGGAGAAACGTGCAGACTCCACATGGACAGTCGCCCAAGGCCGGAATCAAACCCGGGTCCCTGGCGCAGTGAGACAGCAGTGCTAACCACTGTGCCACCATGCCATCCAAGATCAAGGAGACTTAAATGCATTGTGGTTACGTGGGTAACTCCTAGCACACAAAATTCCCAAATCATCTTGTACCCAGATACATGCATGGCTTGAAGAGCAGGAGAAACTCCATTCTGTTATACCCATTTTCATTGCACAGTAACTAGGTAGACGGTTTACCTTTGGCATTTTAAGCAGTTATAACAGTAGATAGCTGTGCATTGTACAGAACATTGTACTGCTGTGTGAGTACACATGTGGCTCAGTTAGTGGTGTGAACAATTTGAGGATTCAGAACTGCATTGCGTGGCGTTAACTGGTTTAAATTTGATTTTTCCCATAAACTATTACTAACAAACGAAATAACACAGGTGGGAGTTTTTTAAAAAAGCACTGGTTTCACCTCTTTGCAGCAGATTGGATTTGAACCCAGAGGATGGCGGCAATTAAGGTGAATTTAATTCATCTGAATGGCCACCTGATCCTAAATACCAACAACAGACTACGTAACTTTCTTTCCTAACGAGGTTGTTCAACTTGTATAGAGTTGTAGAGAATGTTGGCTCCTTTGGTTCGGCTACCAATTATTTCCAATCTTTCGCTCTCCTCTGTAAGTTTTTTCTCCTTCAAGTTTTATGCGAGTTCTCTTCATGGTGTTACGATTAAATCTACTTCCAGCACGCTTTCAGGCAATGTATTCCTAAACACACAATCTCACTTTGTTTCAACTAAAAAAAATCTTTCTGTCGACTCATCGTAAATCTGTGTCCCCTGGTTACTGACTCAAGAAGGAATTTGGATTCGGAGAGTGCCCTTCATCGCTACAGGATGTCTCAAAGCATTTTAAAGCTCATGATGTACGATTGATTTTTTAAAAATTCTTTCATGGCATGTGGCCATACCCAATTGACCATAAACTAAGAGGCTTGCTGGGCCATTTCAGAGGGCAGTGGAGAGTCAACTACTTTGCTGTGGATCTGGAGTCACATGTAGGCCAGACCAGGTATGGGTGGCAGATTTCCTTCCCTAAAAGACATTAGTGAACCAAATGGGTTTTTACAGAAGTTTCATGGTCACCATTACTAAGAGTGGCACGGTGGCACAGTGGTTAGCACTGCTGCCTCATAGCGCCAGGGACCTGGGTTCGATTCCCCGGCTTGGGTCACTGTCTGTGTGGAGTTTGCATGTTCTCCCCGTGTCTGCGTGGGTTTCCTCCGGGTGCTCCAGTTTCCTCCCAAAAATGTGCTGGTCAGGTGGATTGGTCATGCCAAATTCTCCCTCAGTGTACCCGAACAAGTGCCAGAGTGTGGCGACTAGGGGATTTTCACAGTAACTTCATTGCAGTGTTAATGTAAGCCTACTTGTGACTAATAAATAAACTGTACTTTAAGACTAGCCTTTTTTTAAAAATTCCAGATTTTATTCATCGAATTCAAATTCCACCAGCTGCCATGGTGGGATTTGGATCCATGCCCCAAAGCAATAATCTGGACCTGTGATTTACTAGCCCAATGTCCATTACCGCTATGCCACTGTCTCACATGAGGTAAGAAGCGCAGAAGCCCATTTGCACACAGCACAGTGATAACAACCCATTAATCTGCTTTCTTTTTAAAGAAAAGGTATTGTTGGACAAATATTGGTCAGAGCAGTGGAGAGAGCTGTCCTGCTGTCCTTTAAAACAAGTGTCAAAGTATCTTCTACGTTAGGGTAGAGAGGGTAGTTGGGCTCTCTGCTTCACCTGAACAATGGCACCTCCCACAGTGCAGCACCTCCTCAATGTTGAATTGTGACAGCCTAGGTTTCTGAGTTCACATCTCTGGAGGGTGACTTGGAAGCTAAAGCTACAACTGAGCCGCAGCTCATAGAAATCATAGAAACCCTACAGTACAGAAAGAGGCTATTTGGCCCATCGAGTCTGCACCAACAACAATCCCACCCAGGCCCTACCCCCATATCCCTACATATTTTTACCCGCTCATCCCTCTAATTTACGCATCCCAGGACACTAAGGGGCAATTTTAACATAGCCAATCAACCTAACCCGCACATCTTTGGACTGTGGGAAGAAACCGGAGCACCCGGAGGAAACCCACGCAGACACGAGGAGAATGTGCAAACTCCACACAGACAGCTATCACCACCTCGAAGAGAACAAATTTGTATCTGGCTTGGGTTTTAGTTTAGAAAGCTCAGAAGAAGCTCACCCTCTTTTCCTGCATGGTTCTTTCTTACTCTTGTGTAGCTCTTCCACTGTCAGAACAAAGAACAAAGTACAGCACAGGAAACAGGCCCTTCGGCCCTCCAAGCCTGTGCCGCTCCTTGGTCCAACTACACCAATTATTTGTATCCCTCCATTCCCAGGCTGCTCATGTGACTATCCAGGTAAGTCTTAAACGATGTCAGCGTGCCTGCCTCCACCACCCTACTTGGCAGCGCATTCCAGGCCCCCACCACCCTCTGTGTAAAAAACATCCCTCTAATATCTGAGTTATACTTCGCCCCTCTCACCTTGAGCCCGTGACCCCTCGTGAACGTCACTTCTGATCTGGGAAAAAGCTTCCCACCGTTCACCCTATCTATCCCCTCCATAATCTTGTACACCTCTATTAGATCTCCCCTCATTCTCCGTCTTTCCAGAGAGAACAACCCCAGTTTACCCAATCTCTCCTCATAGCTAAGACCCTCCATACCAGGCAACATCCTGGTAAACCTTCTCTGCACTCTCTCTAACGCCTCCACGTCCTTCTGGTAGTGCGGCGACCAGAACTGGACGCAGTACTCCAAATGTGGCCTAACCAACGTTCTATACAGCTGCATCATCAGACTCCAGCTTTTATACTCTATACCCCGTCCTATAAAGGCAAGCATACCATATGCTGCCTTCACCACCTTCTCCACTTGTGTTGCCACCTTCAAGGTTTTGTGGACTTGCACACCTAGGTCCCTCTGTGTTTCTATACTCCTGATGTCTCTGCCATTTATTGTATAACTCCTCCCTACATTATTTCTTCCAAAATGCATCACTTCGCATTTATCCGGATTAAACTCCATCTGCCACCTCTCCACCCAATTTTCCAGCCTATCTCTTTCCTGCTGTATTGCCCGACAATGCTCTTCGCTATCCGCAAGTCCAGCCATCTTCGTGTCATCCGCAAACTTGCTGAGTTAGTCAATAAGCTAGACAGCTTGTTGGATGCTGAATTAATCAGCAGGAAATGTGTTCCGCTGACTTAGCTTTGAGTGGCTCTTTGATGTATATTTTTTTCCCGTTTTGTTCTGGGTCTTGCCAATGCTTTCTCTTCCCTTTTGCACTTAGCATTTCCTTTCTCTCTCTCTGTCTCTCACTTTCTCTTTCCCAATTTCTTTGCCTCCTTATTTTTGGAATTATATCTCATACGGGGTGGCACAATGATTAGCGCTGCTGCCTCACAGCGCCAGGGACCCGGGTTCGATTCGAGGCTTGAGTCACTGTCTGTGAAGAGTCTGCACATTCTCCTCATGTCTGCGTAGGTCTCCTCCAGGTGCTCCGGTTTCCTCCTACAGTCCAAAGATGTGCAAGTTAGGTGGATTAGTCATGCTAAATTGCCCCTTAATTTAAGGGGGACTAACTAGGGTAAATGCATGGGGTTATGGGGATGGGGCCTGGGTGGGATTCTTGTCAGTGCAGACTCGATGGACCGAATGGCCTCCTTATGCACTGTAGAGATTCTATGATTCATACTTTTCTTCTTGCCTGGTAATGCTCTGAAGGAAGTGATGGGTGCAAATCTATCCCTGCTAGTCGGTAACATACATTGATCCTGCAATTATGAAGGCATCAGTGTGTGCCCACCAGTTCTTGATTGTGGCTGTTGCAAGGCTGTCCAATTGAAAGATGTATTGCAGAGAATTCATTGCTGCCCTTGACATTGGTGCCCACACACGTTTTCAGCAGGTCTTGCTGTGTAGCTATCAAGCGCAGGAACATTTGCTTGTGTTTATCTCGCTGGTCCTCAACCCAAACTGCCCAGCTGCCCTTCACTTTCCAGGACACTGGCTGAGAGCAACCACACGGTCTTCAAACTAAATGGGGAATTTTCTCAACCAGAGTGCTCGGGTATTGTGTGGAGAAACTTGCTGAACAGTCGGCACTTTTGATTTTTCTGGAATAGAAATGTAATAATGCACTCAACAGAATTTGCCACAGATTGAGTTTGGAGGAAACAGCATTGGTGGTAGAAATATTCCCCTCTTTCATTTATATGAGAGCATCCATATTGACAAATGGAATACCCCACCCTTCCCATTTAATATCAGCCAATCAGTCCAGGTTAGATAACACCCAGATGCAAAGTATTGCACTTTTAGACTTAAGTTCATGTGCAATCTTACACCAATGTAACAGGCAGTGGTGTAAGTTTAAGTTTTATTTATTAGTGTCACAAGTAGGCTTACATTAACACTGCAATGAAGTTACTGTGAAAATCCCCCAGTCACCACACTCCGACCCCTGTTCGGGAACACTGAGGGAGAATTTAGCATGGCCAATGCACCTAACCAGCACGTCTTTCGGACTGTGGGAGGAAACAGGAGTACCTGGCAGAAACCCACGCAGACACGGGGAGAACATGCAGATTCCGCACAGACAGTGACCCAGACCGGGAATCGAACCCGGGTCCCTGGTACAGTGAGGCAGCAGTGCTAACCACTGTGCCACCGTGTAAGATTTCTATTTTATATTATCACCTATGGCTCGGTGGGTATTGCTCTTGCCTCCGAGTCAAGAGATTGTGGGCCCAGAGACTTGAACACACAAATGCACCATAGAAAGCATTCTTTCTGGTTATATCATAGTTTGGTATGGCTCCTGCTCTGCCCAAGACTGCAAGGAGCCACAAAGTGTTGTGAATGTAGACCAATCCATCACACAAATGAGCCTCCCATCCATTGACTCTGTCTACACTTCCCGCTGCCTCGGCAAAGCAGCCAGCATAATTAAGGACCCCACGCACCCCGGACATTCTCTCTTCCACCTTCTCCCATGGGGAAAAAGATACAAAAGTCTGAGGTCACGTACCAACCGACTCAAGAACAGCTTCTTCCCTGCTGCTGTCAGACTTTTGAATGGACTTACCTTGCACTAAGTTGATCTTTCTCTACACCCTAGCTATGACTGTAACACTACATTCTGCACCCTCTCGTTTCCTTCTCTATGAATGGTATGCTTTGTCTGTATAGCGCGCAAGAAACAATACTTTTCACTGTATTAATACATGTGACAATAATAACTCAAATCAAATCCAGGCTGGCACTCCGATGGGGTGGTGAGACTTGCTGCTCTGTCAGAGATGCCCGTTTTCAGATGAAGACATTTGAGCTGAGACATTTTGCTCAGATGGATGTACTAGTCGGGGAAGAACAAAAGTTCTTCCTGCTATCCGAACAAATGTGTCTCCCTCAATTTTAATGGCTTAACAGTATCTGATTTTTGACATTGAGTGTGTGGGAGCTTTCTGCACACGCTAGCTGCTATGTTTCCTGCAATGCCACAGTGACTACGATTCAGAAGCTCATTATTGGCTATGAAGTGCTTTGGGATATCCTGAGGTCATGAAAGGTGCTGCAATAATACAAGCCTTTCCTTCCTTTCTGCATCACTTATAGAATCATACAATTTCTCTGCAAAGGAACATAGGAATGTAGCAATTAGGAGCGGGAGTAGGCAATTCAGCCCTACGAGCCCACTCTGCTCCACACAGGTGGAATAGAATCATAGAATCCCTACAGTGCAGAAGGAGGCCATTCAGCCCATTGCACTGACAACAATTCCACCCAGGCCCTATCCCCGTAACACCATTTATTTACCCCACTCATCCCTCTAACCTATGCATCCCGGGACACTAAGGGGCAATTTAGCATGGCCAATGCATCTAAGCCGCACATCTTTGGACCGTGGGAGGAAACTGGAGCACCCGGAAGAAACCCATGCAGACAAGGGCAGACTCCACACAGACAGTGACCGAATCGAACTCGGGGGGGCCCCTGGAGCTGAGAGGCAGCAGTGCTAACCACTGTGCTACTGTGCCGCCCAACAACCATTTGACCCATTGCGCTTATGTATGTTCTATGCAAAATGTATTCCCATTACATTCTTCTCCTGGCCCTCACTGATGTTCTTTGAATTTTAACTTCAAATATTTATCCCCTTCCCTTTGTAAGAAAAATCTCTTGACAAATACTGCTTCAAATACTGTTTCCGATGAGACAATTTGCCACTCTTGATTCACAACTATCTCTTAAATTCTCCCTTTTTATTCATTCATGGGACATGGGCGTCACTGGCTTGTTGTCTCAGTGTTAAGTTTAAATTTGTACTCTTTTGTTACTGACACATCAAACGGTGGAAATGGTTCTTCTTCATTTGCTCCACTGAAGCCTCAATCATTTTTCTTAATATAAAGAGCTTCACTGATTCTTGATAATTAATGGCTTGGAACTGACCTCGTCTGTTTCTCGTAACTGCAAATTTGTGCTGAGTTATGGCATTTTGACGATTTGAAACCGTCCCAAAACTAATTTCATTTAGGACCTGCTTCTTTATGAGTTCAAGGTCTGGATTGGGTTCTTTAGGGTTTGACTGTTTCCCTAAGGAAGCTACTTAAGGCTGTAGTATGTAGAAAAGCCAAGATTATTTATTCACAGCTCTATGTACATCTCAGTCACACTGCACCAGGTTGGACTTCTGCTTCCCCCGCCAGATCTTAGTTACTTACGTGACATTGTATCATAGTTGCGTCAGTATCATGTGCTCCTGATAATCCTTTACAGGATTCCTGCAAGTATTGGAGAAAGGAAACATCCATTCACACCAACTTGACTCGAATTGAAGCTCAAGTCCTGGATATGAAAAAACTACACTCCAACTTCTATCTTTGCCCAGCCCCATCTCTCTCTCTTTTTTCCTCTCTCTTTCTCTCTCTCTCTCTTTTTCTCTCTCTCTCTATCTCTCTCTCTCTCTCTCTCTCTCTGGCAGCACACGGTGGCACAGTGATTAGCACTGCTGCCTCACAGTGCCCAGGACCTGGGTTCGATTTCTGACTCTGGTCACTGTCCGTGCGGAGTCTGCACGTTCTCCCCCTGTCTGCGTGGGTTTCCTCCGGGTGCTCCAGTTTCCTCCCACAGTCCAAAGATGTGCTGGTTAGGTGGTATGGCCATGCAAAATTGACCCTTAGTGTCCAACGATGTGTAGGTTAGGTGGATCAGCTATGGCAAATGCGCGGGGTCAGGTGGATGGAGGGGAGGCCTAGGTGGGATACTCTTTTTGGAGAGTTGGCGAAGATTCAGTGGGCCGAATGGCCACTTTCTGCACTGTAGGATTTCAACGGATGTGTCCTCTGCTCAGGATCTAGCAGTGTAGCCATCCCGTGTTACTAGGCTACCCATAGAGCAGATATGAAATGAGCACTCTAAATATTGGTGATGGGTTTCCTCCGAGTGCTCCGGTTTCCTCCCACGATCCAAAGATGTGTGGGTTAGGTTGATTGGCCATGCAAAATTGCCCCTTTGTTTCCTGGGATGTGTAGGTTAGAGGGATTAGAAGCGTAAATGTGTGGGGATAGGGCCTGGGGTGGGATTGTTGTCAGTGCAGGCTCGATGGGCTGAATGGCCTCCTGCACTGTAGAATTTCTATGATGCTATGAAGGTAGCATTCAGCTAAAGTGGTCAACTCCAAATGAATATAATCTTCTAATCGAATTGCTTTGTCAAGTTTAATAGGGACTTATCAACATGCTATTTTATTCTGATTTGAAATTTTGACTTTCCTGACTCTCTCTCTCCCTCCTGGATTTCAGTGCTCATAATTGAGATATGTTTTCTTTCCAGTTGGCAAGCGGGCGGGGGGGGGAGCAATCACAAAGTTACAACCTTGCTGTCTTTGTTTCCGCAGTGATAGGTAGCTGTGACTGAAGATGTCAGATAATGGTGAAGTGGAAGACAAGCCTCCAGCTCCGCCCATGAGGAACACCAGCACCATGATTGGTGGCGGCAGCAAAGACCCTGGCAACCTAAACCACGGCTCCAAACCCCTTCCTTTGGCTCCTGAAGAAAAGAAGAGGAAAGACAGGCTCAGGTTCTTCCCCGGAGCAAGCGATAAAAGTAACCAAGTTCTCTTCGTTTTTAAACCTGCCTTCTAAATATTTTTGTTTCTTGTGTTGTGTGTTTTCAATGACTCCGTTACTGAAATAATTTCATTTTCTAACCATTTTTCCACGTTGTCAATTTGTTGAGATACACGACAAGTAGCTTTCCATCTAGTGTTGACCCAATAGAATCAAATGAACAAGAGTAGGCCATTCAACCCCTCCTGCTGCTTACACCAATTCTCATCAACAGTATAGATAGGTTCGTTGTGCTGAAGGACTCCAGGAGACTTTGTGGGGGGAAGATCAGATGGAATTGTATTTAGTTACATTATGGCCGAACATATCTCAATTCATAGAATCACAGGGTGCAGAAGAGGCCCTTCGGCCCTTCGAGTCTGCATCGGCACACGAAAAACACCTGACCTCCCACCTAATCCCATTTATCAGCACTTGGCCCATGACGGGCCAAGTGCTCATCCAGATACTTTTGAAAAGGATGTGAGCCAACTCGCCTCTACCACCCTCCCAGGAGGCGCATTCAAGACCGTCACCACCACCCCACACACACACACACAGCCCCCCACATCCCCCCACCCCTGGTTTAAAAAAAAGCTTTTCACTCACATCCTCCAAACCTTCTGCCCCTCACGTTGAACCTATGTCCCCTCATGACTTCCTCTTCAATTAAGGGGAACAGCTGCTCCTTATCCACTCTCTCCGTGTCCCTCAGAATCTTCTATCAATTCTATTTGCTCGGCTTTCCTCCCTTACCTAACAAAGTTCTTTCGTCAACATCTAGAAAGTTCCAATAGATCCTGAGCTTTCAAAGCCCTTTGAAAGATGATTCCAGATTTCTACTTCCCTTTGTGTGATAAAATGCTGAATGATTTCCCTCCTAAATTAGCTTGTTCTAACTTTAAGATGGTCTCCTCGTTCTTTATTTCCTTCACCTGAGTATTTCTTTCTGGAGCCACCCTATTGAATTTTTAGCGCTTTGAACAACTCGACCAAATCACCCCTCAAACTCCCACAAGCAAGAGAATATAAACCAATACAATACAATACAGTCTGCCGTGGCGTCGTTCAGTTTGTGTCGTAAAGCAAATTTTATGGGGCATGAGAATTTTTAATCACTCTCTTTCCTCACCCTCCACTCTCGAATCGTATTGAATGCCCCATAAAGCCATTGATGCTGTCTGCTGCAGTGATCTTACCAGGGATTGTGTTTCACCACTCTGCCACTTTTTTCAATGAACACATTCTAGCTAACCTCCCTCCGTAGTCCCAGTTTCCTTGAATTCCTTAGCACACTGATCGATTTTCCTTGATCTTCATGTTGTGTGGTAGGTGTTGGAGTATGATTTCAGTGTTTGGTACTTCAGTAGAGTTGATATCCAATGCACAATAAGCCGGCACAGTGGTTTGCACTGCTGCCTCACAGCTCCAGGGACCCGGGTTTGATTCCGGCCTTGGGTGACGGTGCAAACTCCACACAGACGTTCTCCCCGTGTCTGCGTGGGTTTCCTCCGGGTGCTCCGGTTTCCTCCCACACTCCAACGAAGTGCAGGTTAGGTGGATTGGCCATGCTAAGTTGCCCCTTAGTGTCCCAAGATGTGTAGGTTAGATGAATTAGCCATGGAAGATGTGTGGGGTTACAGGGAAAGGGCAGGGGAGAGCGCCTGGGTAAGGTGCTCTGTCAGAGAGTCGGTGCAGACTCGATGGGCTGAATGGCCTCTTCTGCACTGTCGAGATTCTATGACTAATACTTTTATTGATTGTAGCACTCACTCCACCAGAGAGGATGTGTCTGGTCATCCAGTCAGATCAAACTGAGACTTTTTGGCTTTCCCAATGTTGATTAAGCTGTCGACACTTGGGTGTCTATGTCACTACATGAATGGATGAAATCCTGCAGTTGATAAAAATAAGTCAGCTTGTTTAAAATGGTAGTCCTGGTCCAGCTGATATGAGATCCATGGTAGCAGTCCAGACTTTTTCCACCCAATAGAGAGGGACAACACTACATCCCACACGAAGGACCAAGAATGTGTGGATTGGGGAAATTTCCCACGCAACTTGCATCCCAATGCTCTGATACATCACAGTGGAACACCATGACTGATTTCAGTACGAAAGACGTGCTGGTTAGGGTGCATTGGCCGTGCTAAATTCTCCCTCAGTGTACCCGAACAGGCACCAGAGTGTGGCGACTCGGGGATTTTCACAGTAACTTCATTGCAGTGTTAATATAAGCCTATTTGTGACTAATAAATAAATAAGCTTTAAATAAACAATGCAAATGGGAATAATTTCACCCTTTCCTGACACAGTAAGATCCAAAGAGTGAAGTTACATCAGAAAAAATAAATATATAAAGCCTTTAAAAAGTTTTTGATGCTCAATTATGGTGCCAATTGGAGCTAGCTTGTAATCTTTTGGTTGTAAAGCTATAATAAACTAGCACAGTCACCGAGACCAAATGTATGTTCTTTATTCCGTTTGGCCACAGAACCAAACTCTGTGTCACCTCTGAGAGGAGGGGAGAAATTGGAATGTGCCATTTTATTAAAATAAAAATGAATCTTGTTTTTAAGGCAAAGAGAGGTAAATCTTTGAACAGTATAGGAATGAAGGGTTCTGGTGAATGGGCGGGCAAGTGGATCCAAGTCCACGAAAAGATCAGCCATGGTCTTATTGAATGGCGGAGCAGGCTCGAGGGGCCAGATGGCCAACTCCTGCTCCTAGTTCTTTATGTTCTCATGAATCTACTTTTTGAATAGGACAAGAGTTTTCTGTCTTAGGAAGCGGTGCCGAAAGATGAAACCCAATTCTATCCTTGTTACTATTCTCTCTGAAGACTTGTAGAATTCGAGAATGAGAATAAAAGTAAACAGTCTTTTATGTCACTACAAATAAAGCAGTCATGAGGCATTACAACTTCATGATGCAAGGGATGTTTTATTCATCGAGTATATTCAGCACCTCTTGTCTTTGAGCATTCCCTTTGTTCCCTGTATTGTGTTTCAGGTTTTCCTGACTTTACTTTATCAATTGTCAATACTGTTGCAGTCTTTGTTTTTTGCTGAACTTTCATCTTCTGGTCTTTCTAAGCTCCAAATGTTCTCCTCTTTGCTGCTGAGATCTAGATTCATCGCATTCTCTGCTCCTCCTCCTTTGCCAATGTTCTAAAACTCAGTTCTTCCTTCGAGCAGTCTTTTCTCATCCTTCAAGGCCAAAGCTTATAGCAGTTGAACATTTGCTTCCTCTCACCATGCCTCCCTGAGTTGCTTTATTCTCCTCCAGTTTTCAACCTTAATGGTTCCATGTTATGGAGCCTAACCCTTTCTCCTCAATGATGCAATTAAGAAAAAATATGGATACTATAGCAGTAACAGAAGGCAAGTTAATTGACCAGTAGTGATTAATTCAAATGCCAGCATTGATAGATTTTGTAGAGTGCATTGATATTCCTCAGTGATGCATCAGAGTTGTGGGATGTGTTTGGAAATGTTCCCAACCTGCATGTTCCTGGCGCTGTCAGATGGGATGTGGCCTCACTGTAGGGAATTGGGGAGGGAAGAGTCTGTGGACTGCGGCAGGGGATTTCATTGCTGCTGAGCCAATGTCACCCTGTCTACCCGATAAAAGGAGGACTTGAAGAACAGTTAATGGATTATGTTGCACAGTACGGTAATAGTTAGAACGAGTCTGCCACTGTAAAATCCACAGTTAATGAGACTGTGGGAGGAACTTTCCCGTCTCGCCCGCCACGGGCATGGTCGCGGGCGGACCATGCAAAGGTCCATTGACCTCGGGCGGGATTTTCTGGTTTTGGAGCAAACGCGGTGGGGAAAATCCCGCCCAGTGTGTGTGTTTTTATTTGTTCAGGTTCCACGTTCCTCATATGTCCCCCGCCCCGAAATATAAAGACCATTCCATAATTTCCCTCCTTTATCACCTTTGAAAGGTGATGTAATATTGAGCTCATTACTGGATAGTTAAATAAGTCACCCAAACTAGATTGGCTTTTTTGTTCAGTGAGATGCAAGCCCATTAATCGACGCTATGCTAAGTGGGCATTTTCTCAGGCAAGGATACCGTTTTTATGATGAATATGAATATTAAAGTGTACATATTTCACAACTCGTAGCTGAGACAGTTTTGCAAGGTAAGGATTGATCTGCGACTGGATACGGACCCTGCAATGGCTGCTCATCAGTGCAGAAAAATGAACACTGCACCAGATATTAAACGTCTCTCTTTAAAACCTCAATTGCCTTTCTGTTCCTGGCCCAGAACCATTGGGAAAAAAAACCAAAATAACTGTGCCCCTTAGGCTATTTAGCTTTCTGGCGTGATATTTTGCTATAACTCGCATGAAACACAGAGGCTTGGGTACAGTAGCACCATGGGTTGAGAATGACACTTTTGCATGTGCCATGCCATTCACAGTAGCGATTCTTTTGCATTGTCGGTCGCTTATTTATCTGCAAAATTTCTCATTGCCACGCAGCTTGTGCAGGCAAATACCTACATCCCACTGAATGTGCCAGTTTATATAAACCGGTCTTGGTGAGATAGAGCGGGGGAGCAATGTGTGGAAAGTAAACTGCAAATGCCCCGAATCACAAATAAAAATAAACATTGATAAAATATACAGTAGGTCTGTCAGCATTGTTAAGAGAAATATGTTGGCATTTCAGGAAGGACTTCATTCAAAATATTTCGTCTTTTTTGGAATTTTGTCCTTCATTGGTAGAGGGATGGAGTTTAAAAACAGGGAGGTTATGCTGCAGCTGTACAAGGTGCTGGTGAGGCCACACCTGGCGTACTGCGTACAGTTTTGGTCGCCTCACTTGAGAAAGGATATACTGGCACTGGAGGGGCTGCAGAGGAGATTCATGAGGTTGATTCCAGAGTTGAGAGGGTTGGCTCATGAGAGACTGAGTAGACTAGGATTATACTCATTGGAATTTAGAAAAATGAGGGGGGGAGTCTTATAGAAACATATAAAATTATGAAAGGAATAGATAAGATAGAAGCAGGGAAGTTGTTTCCACTGACAGGTGAAACTAGAACTAGGGGGCATGGTCTCAAAATAAGGGGAAGCAGATTTAGGACTGAGTTGAGGAGGAACTTCTTCACACAAAGGATTGTGAATCTGTGGAATTCCCTGCCCAGTGAAGCAGTTGAGGCTACCTCGTTGAATGTTTTTAAGACCAGGATGGATAGATTTTTGAACATAAAGGAATTAACGGTTATAGTGAGCGAGCGGGTAAGTGGAGCTGAATCCACAAAAAGATCAGCCATGATCTTATTGAATGGCAGAGCAGGCTTAAGGGGCCAAATGGCCTACTTCTGCTCCTAGTTCTTGCGTTCTTTGGGTTTCCCTTTTACTCCAGAGGTTTTGGGATACCTGTAGATGAGGCCTACATCCTTTTTTCCTTGAAAAAGGTTTCACCTCACTTTAAATAAGACCATAAGGTATAGGAGCAGCATTAGCCATTCGGCCCATCGAGTCTGCTCTGTCATTCAATCATGGCTGATATGATACTATCCCCATTCTCCTACCTTTTACCTGTAGCCCTTGATCTCCTTATTGATCAAGAACCTATCTATCTCTGTCTTAAAGATGCTCAATGACTTGGCCTCCACAGCCCTTTGTGGCAATGAGTTGCACAGATTCACCACCCTCTGACTGAAGAAAGTTCTCCTCAATTCAGTTTTAAAGGAGCGTCCCTTCACTCTGAGGTTGCGCCCTCGCGTTATCTCGAGAATTCACGTAACGTGCAGAGCATGTGCAAGATAATAAACAGAGCCCTCTTATTCATTATTTCAGTTTCTTCTATTCTATGCCTCCAAAGGATTCTCCTTGCTTTCAGAAGACAGCAGTATAATGCTGCAATAGACCCTAAGAAAATGATTCTGGCCTTTTGCATTAAGCTACGTTATGATTGCTTTTTGCACATCGTTCTGTTTTTCATTTTAGTTAGACCGCATTTGGAGTATTGCGTGCAGTTCTAGTTGCCACACTACCAGAACGATGTGGATGCTTTGGAGAGGGTGCAAAGAAGCTTCACCAGGAAGTTGCCTGCTCTGGAGGGTACCAGTGCAGCATTGAGGGACAGCTGAACTGTTAAAGGGGCTGTCTTTTGAATGAGTCCTTAAATGAAGACCCCATCTTACTATGTGTGTGGATGGCAAAAACTCCATGTACTAACTTTGATGACAAGCAAGGGGGTTCACCCCAGTATCCTGGCCAATGTTTATCCCTCAGTCAATATTACAACAGACTATCTGGCCATTGTCGCAGTATTGTTTGTGAGAGTTTGTTATGCGTATATTGGCTGAATTGTCTCCACTTCCAAAAAGACTTCTTTGGCTGGAAAGTGCTTTCAGAAGTCTGATGGTCATGATAAACGCTGTATAAATGCAAAGTCGTTGTTCTTAGATATGGTTGGAACAGGAGGATTCCCACTGGAGCCAGTAATGGCGTTGGGTGAAACACATGACATTGATGTGGCACAATGGCTCACATGGAACTTAGTGACAATAGGAAAAGAAAGAGAAGCTATTAAGATGTAAAATGTACATTTTACATTTAAAATGTAAATACACTTACCATTAAATGATTGTTGTCTTTTACATGACTTGTATTCAGGGATGGCACGGTGGCCCAGTGGTTAGCACTGCTGCCTCACAGCGCCAGGGACCCGGGTTCAATTCCGGCCTCGGGTCACTGTCTGTGTGGAGTCTGCACGTTCCCCCCATGTCTGTGTGGGTTTTCTCCAGATGCCCTGGTTTCCTCCCACACTCCAGAGAAGTGCTGGTTAGGTTGATTGGCCATGCTAAACTGCAGGGTAAATACCATGGGTGGGATTGTTGTCAGTGCAGGCTCGATGGGCCGAATGGCCTTCTCCTGCACTGTACGGATTCAATGATTCAATGCTTGCTGCCACCCAGCAATGATGTAAAGTGGGCTTATTTGGCCTCAACATGCTGAATGGTATGAGTGGCATGCAGCATTGGCATGCAGCATTGGCGTGCCAACAAATTGAAATTCTATCAAAGTACCTGCCTGTTTGTGATATTGTTGCGACACGTTTAGCGCACCAAGCTGGATATGATTCATTTCATGCTCCATGTTGTGAATCTAAGCTGGATATGAACTCGGGCCTCTTGCCCCCAAACAGTGAAGCAGAGTAGAATCATAGAATCCCTACAGTGCAGAAGGAGGCTATTCAGCCCATCAAGTCTGCACCGACACCAATCCCACCCAGGCCCTATGCCTACAACTCCATGCATTTACCCTAGCTAGTCCCTCTGACACTAAGGGGCGATTTAGCATGGCCAATCCACCTAACCTGCACATCTTTCGGACTGTGGAAGGAAACCGGAGCACCCGGAGGAAACCCACGCAGACACTGGGAGAATGTGCAAACTCCCCACAGATAGTGACCCAAGCTGGGAATCGAACTCGAGTGCTGTGAGGCAGCAGTGCCGCCCTTAAATGTAGCTAACACACACATCAATTGGAAGTATCACAGAAACAACAACACGGAGAGGAATTAAAAACTGCTCTTGCATTGGCCGGGAATCGAACCCGGGCCTCCCGCGTGGCAGGCAAGAATTCTACCACTGAACCACCAATGCTGCTGTCTTACACTCAAGAGGGTTTAGTTGAATTCTTTGCTCGCAAACCAGTGAAAAGTTAGTTTCAATCAGCTTTTCTATTTTCGTACAGAGTGATTGGGGGCAGGGGGGATGCTGGCTGACTTGAAATGTTGTTGACTTGCACATGGCGTTTTACACAGTGTTCACAAGCTGTTCTTCTCACCCACAAAGAACGGGCTGTTAAGAACAAGCTAATTTCTCACTTGAGAATCCGTCACTGACAGGGACATGCAAAAGAGAAGCTGTATATAGAGCCTGTGACAATCACTGTCTCAAATGAACTTAAAAGTGGAGCTTAAGTTTTACTTGTTTAAGTAAACTTGTTATAAAGAGAAAATAGAATAAATGGAAATTAACTCTAAGGGTTAATATCTCTCCTACCTCCAGGTAATCATCTGAAGCTTTCCCCGTTCCTCTTGTGTAAAGACAGTGGTGGTGTAAATTTTAATTCTGATTTTCCCTGAAATTAAGGTATCCCTAGGCTACTTTCAAGCACTACGGGCAGATGGTGGCACCGTGGTTAGCTCTGCTGCCTCACAGTGTCACGGACCTGTGTGTGATTCCCGGCTTGGGTGCGGAGTCTGCACGTTCTCCCCGTGCCTGCGTGGGTTTCCCTGTGGGTGCTCCGGTTTCCTCCCACAGTCCGAAAGACGTACTGGTTAGGTACATTGGCCGTCCTAAATTCTCCCTCAGGTGTACCCGAACAGGCGCCGGAGTGTGGCGACTAGGGGATTTTCACAGTAACTTCTTTGCGGTGTTAATGTAAGCCTTACTTGTGACACTAATAAATAAACTGTTTTTAAAAAAAAACTTACCCAGTCACTAACTGTTAGCTGGACTCTCTTCTGTTCCCAAATGAGAAAGGTGTTATATAAAGCAGGTGGGGAGAAGGAAAATCAACTTGTTTAAATAATATAGTTTTGTAACGTTTTGAGGCTGTCGTAAACTTGCTTTCTTGCACTTTCTCTCCCTCTCACTGCAGGGAACAGCCTCACTTCCACTTGGATCTGCTCTCTGGGACCCGCTGTTTATAGAATTTTATTCTGTAGTTATCTATTATTCTATTCCTTGCTATCTGCTCTTTGTGTCGCCTGAATGAAAGCATTTTCAAAGTGGCTGCGAGAAACCTGAGCTAATTTTCACAAAAGTTAACGTGATTTGTGCTTTCTGAATTTAAATCGCGGTACCAAAACAACTCTGAATGAATCGTTAAAGCAGCTGTTTGTTTTCTTTGACGCAGAGTTATTATTCCAATGCTTCCAATGTTTTCATTTGTAAATTTTCTCAATTTCTTTCCTCCACAAACATGCTGCTTCATGATGAGATATGGCTGTTTTTTTTTCAATTGGCGCTGTGCAGCCCAGAGGGCCTTGTCCAAGTGTCTATTTATTCATGTGTGACCCTGGGGAGGGTGAAGGGCATCTCTGCCCAGACTGATTTGAATTTGGTGTGGACACTTTTTTAGCAGGAGCACTGAATAGGAGGGAGTGGGAGCTCTTCCCCACAATTCCAACCATTTCTAGTCGAGGGCACTTGGGTTAATTGCAACATCAGCGCAATTTGACCAAAGTGATAGATACTGGCTAACTCTGCAGAGTGTGATAATTAAACCTAGGATGATCTTGTTATGAACAAAGAACAGTACAGCGCAGGAACAGGCCCTTCGGCCCTCCAAACCTGCACCGATCATGATGTCTGCCTCAGCTAAAAACGTACGCACTTACAGAGTCCGTATCCTTCCATTCCCACCCTATTCATGTATTCGTCTAGTTGCCCCTTAAATGCCGCTATCGTACCTGTTCCCACCACCTCCCCGGGCAGCGCGTTCCAGACATTCACCATCCTCTGTGTAAAAAAAAAACTTGCCTCACACATCTCCTCTAAACTTTTCCCCACGCACCTTAAACCTATGTCCCCTAGTACTTGACTTTCCTACCCTATGGCTCAGTATTATATCCAACAATGCCGTTGCACATTGATGAATTGAGAATCTTAGACCGTATATTTTTCTCATGCCTTAAGTTTCCATTGCTGTTCCACAATTTCCAACTGGAGTGTTTGTAGCGCAGGCAGCCTTCAAAAGGAAATCCTGGCTGCCTTTTCTGCCACCCATGTCTTGCATAAAGTAAAATAAAAGCATGTGAAATACAAATGTTTTCATGAATTAGTTATGACGAAGAAGGTTTAACATTTTATGTGGGTTGCCTGACATGAATGATCTGCTTTTACAGGCACCTTATAATCATGCACACATGCTTCGGTGCACATGTGATGGTTACCTCTATGGTTTTTCAAAAAGAGATGCTGTAAAAATTAATTATTCAGTAAAATAATTCTCACATTTTTCTTCTTGAATTTATTTGCATATGAATGCACCAGGATTGTGGAAAATTATGTCAGAGATTGCCACGTATATGGTGAGGCGATGGCCTAGTGGTATTATCTATCACTCGACGATTAATCCAAAAATTAGCTAATGTTCTGGGGACCCGGATTTGAATCCCGCCACGGTAGATGGTGAAATTTGAATTCAATAAAAACAATCTGGAATTAAGAATCTACTGATGACCATGAAACAATTGTCGATTGTCGGAAAAGCCCATCTGGTCCATTAATGTCCTTTAGGGAAGGAAATCTGCCGTCCTTACCTGGTCTGGCCTACATGTGACTCCAGAGCTACAGCAATGTGGTTAATTCTCAATTGTCCTTGGGCAACTCGGGGCGGGCAATAAATGCTGGCCAACCAGCGACGCCCATGTCTCACGAGTGAATAAAAAGGGAACTGTGTTCAAAGCTCTTTCATTGGGTCCACGGACAATTAAACCTTTGCACTCTCCTTTTAAACATTATACCCACTTAGTTGATGGATTCTTTCTGAAAGGTGAGCAGTAGCAATATAACAAAGTAATCTGAAATGTAGAAGATGAGGTGGCTGAAAAGCATATGGAATTGATACAGTGAACAAAGAGTTTCAGAAAATGTTGCACGGTAGGCAAGAAGCTGGAATCGAATGTCAAGTGGACACCACTGAGAGGAGAACTGGAATGAGGAGCAACTAGTACCTTTAGACAGACTGTTTAGACAAGATATTGATTCGTGATCCAGACTTTGCCTGGGTGAAAACAGAAGTTGGTGTAATCTATAGCAAATTGATTTTCCTTTGTTCGCATCAGCAGTCTTCTTCTGGAGCACTCTCTTCCAAACCTCCCCCTCCTTCAGCTTTTCCACCTCCCCACCCTGACCCAGGAGTGTGAACAGTCATGCTTGTTGTACGGTCAGTCAACCTGAATACTTCCCCAATATTTGACTTGAGGCAGGTCATAGAAAAGGAACGAGTCAAAAGGGATTCCTCTTAATTCCTCTTAATGTTTCCTTTTCATACTTGGTTTCGGTAACAATGGTGTTTCAATGTAAAGCAACATTTCCTTAAACCTAAAGTAAAGTTTATTTATTAGTCACCAGTAACGCTTGCATTAACACTGCAACGAAGTTACTGTGAAATTCCCCTAGTCGCCACACTCTGGCGCCTGTTCAGGTCAATTCACTTAATCAGCGTGTCTTTCAGACTGTGGGAGGAAACCGGAGCACCCAGGGGAAACCCACACAGACACGGGAAGAACGTGCAAACTCCGCACAGACCGTGACCCAAGCCAGGAATCGAACCCAGGTCGCTGGCACTGTGAGGCAGCAGTGCTAACCACTGAGCCACCATGCTGCCTGAAACCTATGACTCACGATGGTGTCATGCCTTACGATGGTGTCCTTGGCACATTCTATGACTGCATGTTGGTCTGTTGTACCCAATTATTAGGGGCGGCACGGTAGCACAATGGTTAGCACTGCTGCTTCACAGCTCCAGGGTCCCGGGTTCAATTCCCGGCTCGGGTCACTGTCTGTGTGGAGTTTGCACATTCTCCTCGTGTCTGCGTGGGTTTCCTCCGGGTGCTCCGGTTTCCTCCCACAGTCCAAAGATGTGCAGGTTAGGTTGATTGGCCAGGTTAAAAATTGTCCCTGAGATGCGTAGTTAACGGGTAAATATGTGGGGGTAGGGCCTGGGTGGGATTGTGGTCGGTGCAGACTCGATGGGCCAAATGGCCTCCTTCTGCACTGTCGGGTTTCTATGTATTTCTATGTATTGCTCTATGATTTTTTGATTTGATTTATTATTGTCACGTATTAGTATACAGCGAGAAGTATTGTTTCTTGTGCGCTATACAGACACAGCATACTGTTCATAGAGAAGTAAATAAGAGAGTGCAGAATGTAGTGTTACAGTCATAGCTAGGGTGTAGAGAAAGATTTACTTAGTGTGAGGTAGGTCCATTCAAAAGTCTGATGGCAGCAGGGAAGAAGCTGTTCTTGAGAAATAGTTAAAACAAGTTGTACAGATGTGTGTTGAATGTTGTGCATGTTTAATTTTTTTTTCAACCTTATCTCTTTTTAACCAATATGAAAATTCAACTAAAATATCAGATTTCTTCCAAATTATTCCAGGCTTTTATGATCTGAAATTTATTACCCAAAAGGACAGGAGAAGGAGATTCCGTTTTCAAAGTGAAATTAGCTAGAGACTTGAAATATATAAAATTGCAGTGTTATGGGTAAAAAGCACAGGGAGAGGCACTAATTGGATAACTCCTCCAAATTGGCCAATAATAGCTTTGTGTGAAGGAGACGAAAACCATTATTAAGGCAAGCTGGCCAGAAATCTGCGGCAACAACAATACTGGCAGCAAAAGCCACAGGTTAATCACTTGCGCTCCCTGATCCTCCAGTGGCGAATTTACAAGATTTTCTAGAGGAAATAAGAAAGCCTTTCATGTATATTACATCTTTTGTGATCAGAGGACATTCCAAAGCACTTAACAGCCATTTTTTAAAAATTCATTTGTGCGATCACCTGCAGTGGCAGGATTTGAACCCGGGTCCCCAGAACATTGGCTGAATTTCTGGATTAATAGTCTAGCGATAATATCACTCGTCCATCGCCAATTGAGCAGAGAGTTACAGGAAGGGAAAGAGAAAAGCAGGTCAGAGTAGGGGAAATGGTAAAAAGAGACAACTAAAGGCTCTTCGTCTGAATGCGCACACCTTTTGTAACAGGATGGATGAATTTATACACAATTAGAAATAAATGAATATTTTGTGATGATCACTGAGTGCAGAGACATGGTTACAAAGTGAACAAAGCAGGGACCTGAATATTCAAGGGTATTTAACATTTCTGAGTTGGGATAGCAATGTTAGCTCTGTAGTGTGAGAGAAATTATCTTGGTCCAGAAAATCAAGATTTAGAATTAGTTTGGGTAGAGATAAGAAATAACAAAGGAAATATGTCACTGGTGAGAGGTCCCAATATTTTAGGGCAGGAATAAATCAAGAAATGACCAGGGTTTGTTAGAAAGTTACTTCAATAATCATGGACAATTTTGCTCATCTTGATTGGATGAATCAAATTGGTAAAGATACCCTGAAGGATGAGTTCATGAAGTGTATTCGGGAAAGTTTCTGAGAACAGTATATTCTCGAATCAGCTAAGGCACAGGCTATTTTATGCCTGGTAATCGTTAATGATACAGGATTAATGACCACCTCGTGAAGGATCCTCTCGGCAAGAATGATCATAACATGACAGAATTTCACTTTCAATTTGAGGGTGAGAATGTGGATCCAAATTAGTGTCTTAAAAGTTATTAAAGGCAATTGCCAGAGAATGAAGGTAGCATAGGCTAAAGTGTCCTGTGAAAATAGGTTAAAAGGTAGGTTGGTAGAGAAGGACTGACAGATATGGAACTCTCTTCCTCAACGGAATACATCCTGGTTAGACATGGATAGTGCATCCTTCTCATACAGTCTTTCTTACAAAGGAATTTAGACGGTATAGTATTGAAAGAAAAGGCCTAGAACGTTTTAAGGTGTGTGTGGTTTGTTTGTGTGTGTGTATGGTTTCTGCAGTGCCGGATGGGGGGAGGTGTTGTTGGAGATGAGGAGAGAGAAAGAGAGATATGGCGGCACTACCAAGTTTGTTGTTGCAAAGTGACCAGTGCTGGGAACTGATTATGGAAGAGTATTTAGCTGAAAATGCAGTCAGGAAGTGCGGTCGCCCCATTAAGGTTGGGATAAGGATGGACAAGGTCTGTCTTTGGCCACGAGAAATGAACTTGGTTCAGAAGGTTCACTCAGTAGATTCCTGGGATGAAGGGATTATGTTATGAGGTAAGGTTGAACATGTTGGGTCCAATCGCATTGGAATTGAGAATAATGATCTGTAACCTTGTTGAAAAATATAAGATGCTGAAGGAGCTTGACAGGGTAGAGGCTGAGAGGATGTTTCCCCTTATGGAGGAATCCAGAAATAGGGGATACAGTTTAAAGGGTCTCCCATTTAGACCGAGATGAGGAGGAATGTTTCCTTTGAGGGTCATTAGTCTTCGGAATTCTCTTCTCCAGAGAGCAGTGAACCTTGGTCATTTAATATATTGTTTGTATAAACAAGGCTGAGTTAGACAGATTTTTGATCTGCCAGGGAATGAAGTGTTATGGGGAGCAGACGGGAAAGTGGTGTTAAAGCCTCAATCAGATCAGCTATGATCTTATTGAATGGCAGTGTAGGTTCGAGAGACCAAATGTCCTACATCTGCTCTTGCGTCTTTTTAAAAATTATTTTATTAGTGTCACAAGTAGGCTTACGTTAAAACTGCAGTTACCGTGAAAATCCCCAGTCACACACTGCCACCACACTCAGTATTCGGGTACACTGAGGGAGAATTTAGCATGGCCGATGCACCAGGGCAGGACTTACTCAGTTAATGGTAGGGCATTGGGGAGAGTTACAGAACAAAGAGATCTCGGGATACAGGTTCATAGCTCCTTGAAAGTGGAGTCACAGGTGGACAGAGTGGCGAAGAAGGCATTCAGCATGCTTGGTTTCATTGGTCAGAACATTGAATACAGGAGTTGGGACGTCTTGTTGAAGTTGTCCAAGACATTGGTAAGGCCATACTTGGAATACTGTGTACAGTTCTGGTCACCCTATTATAGAAAGGATATTATTAAAGTAGAAAGAGTGCAGAAAAGATTTACTAGGATGCTACCGGGACTTGATGGTTTGAGTTATAAGGAGAGGCTGGATAGACTGGGACTTTTTTCTCTGGGGCGTAGAAGGCTGAGGGGTGATCTTATAGGGGTCTATAAAATAATAAGAGGCATAGATCAGCTAGATAGTCAATATCTTTTCCCAAAGGTAGGGGAGTCTAAAACTAGAGGGCATACGTTTAAGGTGAGAGGGGAGAGATTCAAAAGGGTCCAGAGGGACAATTTTTTCACACAGAGGGTAGTGAGTGTCTGGGATGAGCTGCCAGAGGTAGTAGTAGAGGCGGGTACAATTTTGCCTTATAAAAAGCATTTGGATAGTCACATGGGTAAGGTGGATATAGAAGGATATGGGCCAAATGCGATCAAGTGGGACTAGCTTCAGGGTTTAATAAGTTGGGCCGAAGGGCCTGTTTCCACGCTGTAAACCTCTGACTCTATGACCTAACCAACACGTCTTTCAAACTGTGGGAGGAAACCGGAGCACCCGGATGAAACACAGGGAAAACGTACAGACAGTGACCCAATCCGGGAATTGAACTCTGGTCCCTGGCGTTGTGAGGCAGCAATGCTAACCAATGTTCCCCCGTTATTTCTTCTTTTTATTAGTGCCACAAGTAGGCTTACATTAACACTGCAATGAAGTTACTGTGAAAATCCCCTAGTCGCCACACTCCAGCACCTGTTCGGGTACATTGAGGGAGAATTTAGCATGGCCAATGCACCTAACCCGTACGTCTTTCAGACTCCCCATAGACAGTGCCCCAATTCAGGAATCGAACTTTGGTCCCTGGCACTGTGAGGCAACAGTGCCAACCACCTTGCCGCCCCCTCTTATGATCCTGTGAAATATTTCTGAAGCGCCGTCGCTGTTGATCTGTGCAGCTGGCAATTAGGAACACAACAAGGTCCCATAACCAGCATTGTTATGATATTACGTGATGTTGGTTGAGGGATCCTCTTCAAAATAGTGCACTGTGATCTTTTACATTTACCCGAGAGGGCAAGATAGACCTCGATTTAACGTCTCACCCTGAAGACTCATAAGGACTCAACATTAACTCTGTTTCGCTCTCCACAAAAGCTGACTTTTTTTTTCCAGCATTTTCTGTTTATACTTCAGCATTCCCTCAGTATTACTCTGCAACTGTTGGCCTAGATTTTGTTCTCGCTATTAGCCAGATATCCTAACCTGGTGTAAAAAGCACAACGTTTATCAATTACAGCCCTTCCTTCATCTCCAAACCCAAATGAATTATTTGGTGTAGCAAAACCTATAACATTACAAATTAACCAATAAAGTTACCCCCTCCCATGCTTTAGAAATAGAATCCTACAGTGCAGAAGGAGGCCATTTTGGCCCATCAAGTCTGTACCGACGACAATCCTACCCAGGCCCTATCCCCATAACCTTACTTATTTACCCTGACACTAAGGGAGAATTTAGCATGGCCAATCAACCTAACCCGTACATCGTTGGACTGCGGGAGGAAACCGGAGGAAACCCATGTAGACACGGGAAGAAAGTGCAGACTCTACACAGACAGTGACCCAAGCTGGAACTCGGGTCCCTGGCGCTGTGAGGCAGCAGTGCTAACCACTGTGCCACCGTGCCGCCCTTTAGTTAAGAATTAATTTTTCTGGTTGATTTCTGCAGGAATTTTGAGTTAATGTATTCATTTTATTCATATCCGCAGCCCACAAAGCTGCATCCATTTAAAGCCAAAATATTGTATTTTTCACACCACAGTGTATGGAATAACATACAGCTGAATGAATGAAGGGGTGGTGTGTGTGTGTCACAGAGGAGGGGGTCATCATGACTTGTTAGTGTTTTTTTTTCCTTCTGTGGATCAATTGCGCACGCATTCTGCAACGTTGCCATCCTTTATGTTCTTATATTAAGCAAAAACAAATAATATATCTGATTTTATCAAATGTCATTCGTGAGCAAAATATGGATTTTAAAAAAAAACCGAATGGATAAATTTAGTTGATTCTAAGAGGCGTTATATATAATTAAAGCTTAAGCTCACAGTGGAATGAAAATAATGAGACAACGTTGCAGTATCTGGCTAAATTAGCCCCACCAGTGGCACTTTTAATTGACTACAGTGGTTGCAGTGGCTTTGCTTGAGCAAACTTGAGTGCCGTTGATTTTAATAGGGTCGGGTGCAGTTCTGAAAATTAGACAAGGTGGTTAAGCCTGGAAATTAGTAGTGATGTGACTCACATTTACCATTGATCTTGAATATTTGCACCGTAAAACATAGTCACGATGACGTGAGTCTCAAGCAAATTCTGGGCCGTTCATTTCGCTAAGATGCTAGCTCCTCCTCTACTTATTCCCCATGTCTTTCCTTAAGTATTGATTCACCTCTTTAAGGACCCATCCACCACAATCACTTTTCAAGTGCATTTTCTTCACCAAGAACCTCTTGGAGAGGGCTGTGTGGAGGGGGCAGTTCAGTCTTTTCATTGCATTGACTCCTCTCTGCATTCTGCAGGGACCTCCTAGCGCCAGGGACCCGGGTTCAATTCTGGCATTGGGTCATTGTGTGGAGTTTGCACATCCTCCCTGTGTCTGCGTGGATTTCCTCTGGCTGCTCCAGTTTCCGCCCACAGTCCGAAAGATGTGCGGGTTAGGTTTGGCCATGCTAAATTGATCCTAGTGTCAGGAGATTAGTAGGGTAAATATGTGGGGTTATGGGAATAGGGCCTGGGTGGGACTGTGGTTGGTGCAGACTTGATGGACCGAATGACCTCCTCCTGCACTGTAGAGATTCTATGAAAAGGATTCTATTATCATGTTTGAAATATTTTTTAGCCACAACGTCCTTGGCTTCTCCTGCTTGCCTAGCATCTGATATTGGAATGAGCAGGAATTTCCTCCAATTAAATGTTGGGAAGACTGAAGTTATTTGTCTTTGGTCCCCGCCATTCTGTCCTGTAGCCACCGGCTGCATCCTCCTCTCTGGCCACTGTCTGAGGCTTGACGAGGTTGTATCCTTGGTATTCTATTAAATTCTGAACGAACCTTCTTGCCACATGTCCACTTCCTCACCAAGACTGCCTACTTCACCTCTGTAATTTCATCCATCTCGGTTCTCTTCTTCAGCCTATCTGCTGCTGAAACCCTCATCTGTGCTTTGCCAGTTCTAGACTCCATTATTTCAATGATCTTCTGGCTGGCCTCACGGTTTCCATCCCCCATAAATTTGAGCTAATCCAAACTTGTTGCCTGCAGCTTAGCGTTGCCAAATCTTGTCTACCCTTCACCGTGAGATCACTGCCCTGCTTTGGCTTTGGTTAATACCTCGATTTTAAAATTGTGCAGCCGATAGGAAACAAAAGGTGTTGAATAAATATAAGTTTTAATATTTTTATCCACGTAATGGCTATGAACCAAAGTCTATGGCCATTGAAAGTAAGGGTGGCACAGTGGTTAGCTCTGCTGCCTCACAGCGCCAGGGAGCCGGGTTCGATTCCTGGCTTGGGTCACTGTCTGTGCGGAGTCTGCATGTTCTCCCCGTGTCTATGTGGGTTTCCTCCAGGTGCTCCGGTTTCCTCCCACAGTCCGAAAGACGTGCCAGTTCGGTTCTTTAGCCACACTAAATTCTCCTCGGTGTACCTGAGCAGGCGTCGGAGTGTGGCGACTAGGGGATTTTCACAGTAACTTCATTGCAGTGTTAATATAAGCCTACTTGTGACACTAATAAAATAATTGACAAATATTTCCAGCGTTCTATAAATGGCTTACTTTGATTACAAATGACAGTGCTGAGACAAGGCTGCCTTTTAATGTATTCTGCTTTGGTGTCCAGATGTCCAGCAGCTTGATTCTTTTCCGTTGCTGTCCATGTCTGACTTTCCCTGCTGCTATTTTTAATAATGGTTTTGACTCCAGAGTTGTTACAAATCCCGATTGCAGTTTTACGACATTAAGGTTTCAGAAGTAGCTTAACATCAGTTGAGGAAGTGAGATTTCCGTTGTCGGACCCTCTTCCCCGCTCCGATTCCGTGGCGGACAAGGTGGTAGAGTTCCGGTCCATGAGTTTTTCCTGCACCTTCTATATCTTTTTCGGATCTGCAGTATTTTGCTTTTATTATATAAATGTGAGTCTTTCTCCGGCCATTGGGAGCTCTCTTGCAAGACTGCGGAACAGAGAGATGGCCCTCCGTCAAACAGCTCGGGTGAAAGACCGCATTCTTCAATGCTACGCTATGGTGCAGGTCTGAATTGTGCTCAAGTCCATTGGTGCTGTGCTACCAGGCCCAAAGCTCTGGAATTCCTTCCTGTCCAAGACCACTTTTTGACCAGCTTTTGGTCGCCTGTCTTAATTATCTCCTTACCTGGCTCAGCCATATTTTGTTTGATAACCACTCCTGTGAAGTGCCTTGAAATGTTTCAGTAGCTTGAAGGCACTGTATAATGCAAGTTGTTGTTTAGCCCCATGAGCAGAATCTTAATGGCTATTGCCATTTCCACTCTTTTCTCTGCACCGAATGCCATGGACAGTATTGGGATTTCATCATTTGGATAACTAGTTTTCGCCCTCTCTCCTCAAGCTGCCATGATGTGGCGATGCCGGCGTTGGACTGGGGTGGGCACAGTAAGAAATCTCACAACACCAGGTTAAAGCCCAACCGGTTTATTTGGAATCATGAGCTTTTGGGGCGCTGCTCCTTCACCAGGTGAATGATGAACGGACACCGCGCGACAATCACCAGGCAGGAGTGTTCCCTTCCTGTCAGGGAACACTTCAGCGGTCACGGGCATTCAGCCTCCGATCTTCGGGTAAGTGTTCTCCAAGGCGGCCTTCAAGATACACGACACGCAGAATCGCCGAGCCGAAATTGATAGCCGAGTTCCGCACACATGAGGACGGCCTCAACCGGGATATTGGGTTCATGTCACACTATGTGTAACCCCCCACCATTTGGCCTGGGCTTGCAAAATCCTACTAACTGTCCGGGCTTGAGACAATTCACACCTCTTTAAACCTGTGATTATCCCTCTCTCCACTCGCACTGTCTGTACCTGTAAAGACTAAGAAGTCTCACAACATCAGGTTAAAATCCAACAGGTTTATTTGTTATTAAACATCAAGTTTCCAAATAAACCTGTTGGACTTTAACCTGGTGTTGTGAGACTTCTTACTGTGTTTACCCCAGTCCAACGCCGGCATCTCCGCATCCTGTAAAGACTCGCATTCCAATCATTATCTTGCAATTGTGTCTTCGTCTATGTATGCCATGTTTCTGAAACGTACCTCTCCACTCACCTGATGAAGGGGCAGTGCTCCGAAAGCTCGTGATTCCAAATAAACCCGTTGGACTTTAACCTGGTGTTGTGAGACTTCTTACTGTCCTCAAGTTGCTAATACCGTTCCATGAATATTGTTGATTTTTGTAGGCCATTCTGCATTCATGAATGTCTGGGGGGGCGGGGAATCACACAAAGCTGTTTCCCACTTGAGGGCATGACAGTTGTGCTCAAAATAAATGTCCACTTTACAGGAAGGAAAGAGATTTGGAGTGGGAATGGCCATTTTTGATACTGAGGAGAGTTACTGTCCAGTTGCTTCCCTTGTAATTGTATTTTTTGGTTCTGCGGTGATGTGTCTTTGCTGCGCCACTGTGGAAAGCTAATATTAATCAACTTAAACCAGTCCCTCCGCTCCAAACCCACCCACCCACCCACCCACCAAGAAGATTGTTTGAGGTTTTTTTTAAAAACAACATTAATGAATCATCAATCACGAGCAACAGGGAATTTTAATGATGACACCATAATCCTTCATTCTCTGTTCGGGATTCTCCCCCCAAAAAAATTCCAAGTCATCCCCCCCCCCCCCCCCGATCACTGGCCTCCTGGACCTCGCCAGACCAACCCCTATGTCCCCTCCCCCCGCAACCCCCCACCCTGGCCAGCTCTGATCTCCCCGACACACACACACCCACCCCGGGTGGCCAGCCTCGATCACCTCTTCCCTCTCTCTCCCAGTCATCCCAATGCAGAGTGGCAGCGGGTCCCCCAACCCACCAGCACTGCCTGATGCCCGGTGGGTGATGCCAGGCTGGCACTGCCCAAGGTGCATCTCCCTCCTTACCCCTGACCTCCTGAGGGGGGCCTCAATGGCCTCTGACTCTCTGGCGGGGTCAGGGTGCCTGTTCCCCGTTCTTGGGGAGCAGGAGTAAAACCCGCTGGAGGGAATCACTCCTGGCGGGTGGGGGTGGGGGCTAGCGATAGCTGGCCCGCTAATGAAATGTAAATGGAGATTTCCATATTGTAATCAGCTCTGTGCTGATTTCCAGCACGGAGTTGATTACGCTGGAAATCTTAGTCTTGGAGACGCTCAGAGTCCGTGGCACCCAGCGTGAATCCCATATCTAGACTGCCATTTACAATAACAATTATTTTTTAACTAACTGTATGTGCTTCCATTGTGTTAGTTGGCAGTGCTTAAAGTATTGTTCATCTATTTGGCCCTGTTCTGTTCTCCAATATTGCTCGCTTACGTCTTGAGCCAAGGGTGTGCCTTGAAGGAAGTTCTGACCTAAAGGGGATTGACTTAGAGCACTCTGGGAAAACAATTCATGAGCAATAAATTTAGAAATCGTTGGTCTATTGCGAAGTTGAAATCGCCCAGGGTTTGGGTGCGGGGGGGTGGGGTGGTAGTGAACGAAAGGGAATGGAATACAGATGTTTTAAGATATTGAGTATTCATTGCCATAAGATTACAATATTTTTCCAACACACAGTGCTTTAGGACTATGGAAGCCTCAATCTTCTCTCAAGGTAATTTTTCTTTGACACTCCTTGGCCATGTCACTTTCCTGATGTCAGAAAGTGCTCTTGCATCCGCTGCCTTCCTTTCCTTGTGCCAAACATTTATTTTCTTCTCCGGATCTCTGAATTCTCTGTGAAGCCCAAATCTGTCCAACTGTAGTAATTTCACAGTCCTGGTCACCGTTGATATGTTCCTTTCGATGCTGCACCATCTGCTTGCCTGCTGATTTCTGCTGACTTTTTGTTGAACAGAATTTGCTGAATTGTTTAATGTGCCAATGAGCTTAGCATAGGTGGACTGTTAAATGTACCAATTACTGTAACTCGTAGGTACCGTTGCTGATTCTGGTAAGTAATGGATGTCAGTTGCAGATTACCCAAGGAAAAAATTCTTCCATCAACCAACACTACTTTTATTTGTTCCAATTTTGTGCCATTTTTAATAACTCATTCTTGGGATATGGACGTCACTGGCAAAGCCGGTATCCGTTGCTAGTTCTAATTGCCCTCGAGAAGGTGGTGGTGAGCACTCTTGAAGCGTTGCATTGAATATGATGAAGGTGCTCCCATAGTCCTGTGAGCTAAGGAGTTCGAGGATTCTGACCCGGTGATGAAGAAGGAATGGCGGTCAGGATGGAGTGTGAACAGGAGGTGGTGGTGAACCCAGGCACCTGCTGCCTTTGTCCTTGACGAGTTACTGTAGTGTAGGTGATGTGTCAGCGATGCCAGGTATGTTCTTAACCATTAACACCCAATGAATGCAAAAACTTTCAATGAGATGCATGTAGTGTTATGTAGAATCATAGAATCCGACAGTGCAGAAGGAAACCATTCAGTCCATCAAACCTGCACCGAACATAATCCCACCCAGGCCTTATCCCCATATTAAGAAGTCTCATAACTCCAGGTTAAAGTCCAACAGGGTTATTTGGAATCATGAGCTTTTGGAGCACTGCTCCTTCATCAGGTGAGTGGAGGTGCAGCGCTCCGAAAGCTCATGATTCCAAATAAACCTGTTGGACTTTAACTTGGTGTTGTGGGACTTCTTACTGTGCCCACCCCAGTCCAACGCCAGCATCTCCACATCATGGCTATCCCCATAACCCCATGCATTTACCCTAGCCCTGACACTAAGGAGCAATTTATCATGGCCAATCCACCTAACCCGAGCCTCTTTCGACTGTGAGAGGAAACAGGAGCACCCGGAGGAAACCCACGCAGACACAGGGAGAACGTGCAAACTCCACACGGACAGTGACCCAACCGGGAAATCGAATTTGGGTTCCTGGTGCTGTGAAGCAGCAGTGCTTGCCACTGTGCTGCCCCTGGATAAGTATGTAGATAAGTTTGTGTTACGAAGGGACCATGGAGAGGGAGGAATCAATGAAGCCGTTGTATCACTTTGCTCTTAATTTTAAGACAAAGATAGATAAATTTTTGAACAGTAAAGGAATTAAGGGTTATGGTGAGCGGACGGGTAAGTGGAGCTGAGTCCACGAAAAGATCAGCCATGATATTATTGAATGGCGGAGCAGACTCGAGGGACCAGATGGCCTACTCCTGCTACTAGTTCTTATGTTCACCTCCGATTGCTCTCCTTGCATCATCTGTGATGCGGATCTTCATGACTTTATCCTGGAGATGGAATGGGGTTCTAAAGATGCTCTCCAAATACAACTCGATTTTGAAAGAACAAAACCCTTTATTCGGACTGTGATTTTTTCACATTTCAAATCAACATAACACAAGAACTTCACCCGTTCATCATCTGACTTCACCGAGATCCCAGTAACAGCACTGACATAAAATTTCTTTCCTTCAGGGAAAATAGGTTTTAAAATACTATCAATTTATACTTTATTATCATAAGCCGAGACATTTCCATTATCCCTCGTAAGGGAATATATTTCAGTCACTGTAAAAAGACAGATGCAGTAATGCACAACCATTTACAAGGCCCATTACTCATGTAAACTGCAGCTTTTCAATGAATTATGGGATGTTTTTTTTCATTTGACCAAAAGTAAACCGGGCGCTGTAATGTCACCACAGGGGTGCCTGAGGTTCATTCATTTTCAGATTCCTAGTTGAGTAATATTTGTGTGTTGTGCTTGCACAGTGGTCTAGTTACCCAAGTAAGTGATTGAGCACTTTTTAATTAAAAACAACTATTTACATTGAGCTTTTCAATTTAAGACTACAATGAGCCTGTGAAAGTAATCGAATAGGGAGAGCTGAAAGATGTGAGCTGGCTGGGGCTCCCTCCAGCTGGTTTCCACGCTATAATGTCATTACTCATCGCGTGCCGCAGTTTAATGAAACATGTCTGTGATGTACAGTAACAGCTGTGGGTCAGTGCGTAATGCTCTTTCCTCTGAGCCAGCAAGAGCTCAAGTCCCACTCCAGAGTCCTGAATCCATAATCGCGGTTGGTGCAGTACTGAGGGAGTGCTGCACTGTCGGAGCTGCAGTCTTTCAGGTGGAGTGTCAACTGAGGCTTTGTCAGCCCCAGCAAGTGGATGCCAAAGACCGCACCACACTATTTTGAGGACGATCAGGAGAATTCTCCGTGGTGTCCTGACCAACATTTATCCCTCATTAATATTGAAAATATCTATCTGTTCATTTCTTTCGTTCCTGTTTGTGGGAGCTTGCTGTGCACAAATAGGCAACTGCATTTCCTATCTTACAGAGGGCATGGTGGTAATGTCGCTGGATTAGTAGCCCAGAGGAATACCGGGTCAAATCCCACCATGGCAGCTGGTAGAATTTAAATTCAGTTGATTAATTTCAATTGATTACTGAAATTGGAATTGAAAGCTAGAATCCCTACAGTAGAGAAGGCGGCCATTCGGTCCTTTGAGTCTGTACTGACCACAATCCCACCCAGGCTCTATTCCCGTAACCCCACACGTTTATCCTGCTAATCCTCCTGACATTAAGGGCCAATTTAGTATGGCCAGTCCACCTAACCCTCACATCTTTGGACTGTGGGAGGAAACCGGAGCAGACACGAGGAGAACGTGCAAACTCCACACAGACAGCGACCCGAGCCGGAATTGAACCCGGGTCCCTGGTACTGTGAGGCAGCAGTGCTAACCACTGTGCCACCGTGCAGCCCAGCTAGTCTCGGTAATGGTGACCATGAAACTGTCATGGATCATCACAGAAACTCATCTGGTTCACTGATGTCCTTTAGAACATAGAACAGTACAGCACAGAACAGGCCCTTCGGCCCACGATGTTGTGCCGAGCTTTGTCTGAAATCCAGATCAAGCTATTTCCTCCCTATCATCCCGAAGTACTCCATGTGCCTATCCAATAGCTTCTTAAATGTTCCTAAATTTTCTGACTCCACTACCCCTGCAGGCAGTCCATTCCACACCCCAACCACTCTCTGAGTAAAAAACCTACCTCGGACATCCTTCCTATATCTCCCACCATGAACCCTATAGTTATGCCCCCTAGTTACCGCTCCATTCACCCGAGGAAATAGCCTTTGAACGTTCACTCTATCTATCCCCCTCATCATCTTATAAACCTCCTCCGCTCCAAAGAGAAAAGCCCAAGTTCCCTCAACTTTTCCTTAGGGAAGGAAATCTGCCATTCTTACCCGGTCTAGCCTACACGTGACTCCAGACCCACAGCCATGTGGTTGACTCTCAACTGCCCTCTGAAATAGCCAAGCTAACCACCTTGCTTGGACAAAGCTGAAAAGGTTGCCTAATGGTACTATTGGTGTACCTGCACCAGATGGACCGCTACAGTTCAACCTCAGCTCACAACCACCTTCTCAAGAGCAATTTGGATTGGGCAACAAATGCTGGCCTTGTCAGTCTCACCCACATGCCATCAATGATTGATGTCAGTGATTGTGCTTTAAAAGTATTTAATTAGTTATCAAACACTTGGGAGGTCCTGATGATTGTGAAAAATGCAGTAGAAATGAATTCCCGTTTCTCTTTGACCACTGTGGCTTCCTATTTCTGTGTGAAGAAAGTCTTAATTTGACAAACAGAAGACGTATAATCAGAATTGCTCTTAATGTATAGGCTGAAGCCTGCTTCATAGATGGGAAATCTTTGAGCATGTACTCTTTGAGATTCCCAATCTTTAATTGAGTGCTGTGAAGTCTTGTAGCTCGGAGAAGAAAATTACTACTGCTTGGATGGTTCATAGAATTATCATAGAATCCCTACTGTGCAGAAGAGGGAGGTGATGGCCTAATAGTATTATCGCTAGACTATTAATCCAGAAACTCAGCTAATGTTCTGGGGACCCGGGTTCGAATCCCCCCCACGGCAGATGGTGGAATTTGAATTCAATTAAAAAAATGTCTGGAATTTAGAATCTACTGATGACCATGAAACCATTGTCGATTGTCAGAAAAACCCATCTTGTTCAGTAATGTCCTTTTAGGGAAGGAAATCTGCCGTCCTTACCCTGTCTGGCCTACATGTGATTCCAGAGCCTCAGCAATGTGGTTGACTCTCACTTGTCTCCAGGCAACTAGGGATGGGCAATAAATGCTGGCCAGCCAGCGACGCCCATGTCCCACAAATGAATAAAACAAAATTTAGCCCATTGAGTCTGCACCGACTCTCTTACAGAGCATCTTATCCAGGCCCTTTCCCCTGCCTTATCCCTGTAACCATTTAGCATGGCTAATCCACCTAATCTACACACCTTTGGACACTAAGGGGCAATTTAGCATGACCTATCGAGCGAAGCTGCACATCTTTGGACTGTGGGAGGAAACTGGAGCACCCAAAGGAAACACACATACACACACTGGGAAAAGGTGCAAACTCCACACAGTCACCCAAGGCCGGAATCGCACCCGGGTCCGTGGCGCTGTGAGGCAGGAATGCTCACCACTCTGCCAGCGTGCCGAGATTAGACTGATTGGAGCACTTTCCTGTGAGCATAATGTAGTTGCAGTGTTCCACTAGCATTCATCATGTTAACAGTGCGCTGCACTTGTAGTTCAAAGCTGGTGTCGCCATCACGTCAAGTCAAAAATTGAACCAGTGAATGCTTTTCTAGCGTCGACCTCTAGATTTGGTTGGGAGCTGTGATCCATTTCCGGTAGCGGACATTGAGATCAAAACCTTGCAAGTTGCTGCCCTGTCTGCTGCTGATGTTAGAATTGCTGCAGCAATGTTCCAGAGGCCTGGGTAACTTCACATCTCTAACCTGCCTGCAGGTATCTGCCAAGATGTCAAAGCCTTGGAGTGGCTGCTCCGGAGATTTACTAGGAGTGTACCAGGTTTGAGAGACTGGAGTTGTGTGGAGAAATGAGAGCGGTTACAATTGTTCCTCTTGGAGCAGAGCAGATTTGGTTAAGTAGGTCATAATTATGAAAGATTTTGATAGAGTAAATAAGGAGCAATTTGTTTCCCGTCTCAGAAGGATCAGCAGGGCGGCACGGTGGTTAGCACTGCTGCTTCACAGCACCAGCGACCCGGGTTCCATTCCCGGCTTGGGTCACTGTCTATGCGGTGTCTGCACGTTTTCCCTGTGTCTGCGTGAGTTTCCTCTGCGTGCTCCGGTTTCCTCCCACAGTCCAAAAGACGTGCTGGTTAGGTGCATTGGCCATGCTAAATTCTCCCTCAGTGTACCCGAACAGGCGCCGGAGTGTAGCGACTAGGGTAAGGTTTTCACAGTAACTTCATTGCAGTGTTGATGCAAGCCTACTTGTGACAATAATAAATACACTTTAAGGTAACTGGTAAAGTTGTGGGGTTTATCTGGAACACAATGCCTGAATGGGGGCTGTGCTTTCAAAAGGAATTGGTGATACATTTGAAAAAGCACAAAATGTAGGGCTGTGGGGAAAGAGCAAAGACGCACAGCACCTGCACAGGTATGATGAGCTTTCTGGTATGGCATTTTGATAACCCATGACCTGAAGAGGATGGAAGAGCCTTTTAAAAAAATTCCTTCATGAGAATATGATGTGGGCGTCACTGGCAAGGCCAGAATTTGTTGCCCATTCCTTATTGCCCTTGGACTGAGTGGCTTGCTCGGTTACTTCAGAGGGCAGTTAAGAGTAATTGCTGGGAGCCTGGAGTCACATGTAAGCCAGACCCGGTAAGGAGAGCAGATTTCACTCCACAGACTAGATCCATAGAATCCCTAAGCGCTGAAAGAGGCCATTTGGCCCATCGGGTCTGCTCCAAGTCTCCGAAAGAACATCTTACCCAGGCTCACTCCCCCGCCGCCTTATCCCTGTAACCCCGCACATTTACTATGGCTACTCCACCTAACCTACACATCCTTGGACTGTGGGAGGAAACCGGAGCACCCGGAGGAAACTCACACAGACACGGGAGAACGTTCAAACTCCACACAGACAGATACCCAAGGCTAGAATTGAACCCAGGGCCCTGCGAGGCAGCAATGCTAACCACCGTGCCTCAGTGAACCAATATTTCTATAAACGATTGATCATTGCATGGTCACCGTTACTGAGACTAACTTCATAATTCTATAATTGAATTTGAATTTAACCAGCTTTGAGTCCCTGGCCTCCCCAGAACTTGAGCCTTTGGATTACTAGTCTATTGACATTGCCACTAGGCCATCATCTCCCCCTGAGTTGAAGCTACAGTATTGACAATCATCAATAATTCATATATTGACAGAGACAGAAGTCAGATGATTGTAATGCAGGGCACAAGGGTTGAAAGAAAATAAATGGCATTCATCAGTTTTGAGGAAATTGCAAGAGGAAGATAAGGTTGAAGAGGACAGTGATAGCAAGAAAGAGATGACAGAGGAAAGTGGGAGGTCAAGGAAAGTTTGTTTAACACATTAGTGACGTGGAATGGCTGACATGGGCAGCATCTTGGGAGGTGTTAATGGTGCTATCTCAAAAGACTCCGAGTTCTGTATAAACCTCCAATTAAATTTGTTTAGTCATGATGAATTCCAAATCAGTTTGTTCCAGGATTTACGTTTATGGTTAAAATGTTTTGGAATGTGTTTTGCACTTTACTTGAAGGTCTCTGTATGTGATATGTATTTTCCATATTAGCATCTGCACTGCGCTATTTATTGCATATTATGCTAATGTGGTCCAGTTAACTTGGATCAAAGGTTATAGTGTCTGAATATTTGCTATCTGGAATAGTGAATGTGGTCTGTGTATTTGGAGAGGGATGAGTCAGTAACAAAACTGGGAAACATACTGATTTAATTGCAAACGGGAACATCGAGGGGCACGTGTGATTCGTCAACAAAGATCTTGTTAATTTGCTGATCACAGAAAAGCCTGCTTTCAAATGTTTGAAATACTCTGAAGATCCTTTGGGGTTTTGACAGAGTGGGGGTGGAGGGGTTGTTTCCTTGTGTGGGAGAATCTAGAACGAGGGGTCACTGTTTAAAAAATAAGGGGTTGCCAAGATCAGGTGAAGTTGTTTGTCTTGGAGGGTCACGAATCTTTGGAACGCTCTTCCTGAAAAGGCAGGAGAAGCTGAGCCTTTTGAATATGTTAGGATAGATTCTTGGTAAGCAAGGAGGTGATAGGTTATCGGGGATAGGTGGGGTGCAGATTCGAGGTTTCGAACTGGAAGACTTGTGTCCAGTGGGGTCCCACAGGCATCAGCGTTGGGCCCCTTGCTGTCTGTGATTGGTATAAAATAATTGGTATAAATCATTTAGACTTGAATAGGAGGGTTGATCAATAAGTTTGCGGATGATACGGAAATTGGTAGTGTGGTAAATACTGAAGAGGATTTGACTTTGATTTGATTTATTATCATCACATGTAATGGGATACAGTGAAAAGTATTGTTTCTTGCATGCTGTACAGACAAAACATACCATTCATAGAATACATAGGGGAGAAGGGAGGAGAGGGTGCAGAATATAGTGTTACAGTCATAGCTAGGGTATAGAGAAAGATCAGCTTAATATAAGGTAGATCCATTCGAAAGTCAAATGGCAGCAGAGAAAAAGCTGGTCTTGAGTTGATTGGTGCGTGATCTCAGAATTTTGTATCTTTTTCCCAATGGGAGAAGGTAGGAGAGAGTATGTCCGGGCTGCGTGGGGTCCTTGATTATGCTGGCTGCTTTTCCGAGGCAGCGGGAAGTGTAGACGGAGTCAATAGGATAGCCTTAGATTACAGGAGGATATAGACGGACTGATCAGCGGAATTCAATCCGGATAAGTGAGGTGATGCACTTGGGCAAGACAAGGGTATAGATGATGAATGCCAGGATCCTGGGAAGCACTGAAGATCAGAGGGCCCTTGGTTTGCATGTACACCAGTCCCTTAAGATAGCAGAACAGGTGGATAAAGTGAACAAAGAACAGTACAGCACAGGAACAGGCCCTTTGGCCCACCAAGTCTGTGCCGACACAGATGCGTCTCTAATCTAATATTTTCTTGCATCTATGTGGTTCATATCCCTCTATTCCCTGCCTATTCATGTATCTGTCCAGATGCCTCTTGAACGTTGTTATAGAATCTGCTTCCACCACCTCCTCCAGAAGTACATTCCAGGCATTCCCCACCCTCTATGTGAAAAACTTGCCCCTTACATCTCTTTTAAACTTTCCCCCTCTCACTTTCAACCTATGCCCCCGAGTAATTGACCTTTCGACCCCGGGAAAAAGACTCTTGACTATCCACTCTATCCAAGCCTGTGATAATCTTGTAAACCTCTATCAGGTACCCCCTCATCCTCCGACGCTCCAGTGAAAACAATCCAAGTTTGTTCAACCTTTCTTCATAGTCCATATCCTCCAAACCAGGCAACATCCTGGTAAATCTCTTCTGCACCCTTTCCAATGCATCAACATCCTTCCGGTAGTGTGGTGACCAGATGCTCCAAATGAGGCCTAACCAAAGTCTTATACAGCTGCAACGTGATTTTCGAATTCCTATACTCAACGCCTCGACCAATGAAGGCCTGCATGCCATACGCCTTCTTGACCACCTTGTCCACCTGAGTTGCCACCTTCAGGGAACTGTGGATCTGCACACCTAGACCCCTCTGTTTGCTAATATTTCTATGGGCCCTACCATTGACTGTATACTTTTCTTCTGCAATAGACCTTCCAAATCGCATCACCTAACATTTGATTGGGTTAAATTCCATCTGTCATCTTTCGGCCCAGGTCTCCAGCCGATTTATATCCTGCTGTATCCTCCTCACTTTCTGCTACTCCCCCAATTTTTGTATCATCTGTAAATTTACTATTCAGACTACCTACATTTTCCTCCAAATCATTTTTATAACAAACAACAGAGGCCCCAGCACTGATTCTTGTGGAACACCGCTTGTCACAGACCTCCAATTAGAAAAGTACCCTTCCACTGCCACTCTCTGCTTTCTATGTCCAATAAGAAGTCTCACAACACCAGGTTAAAGTCCAACAGGTTTATTTGGTAGCAAAATCCACTAGCTATCAGAGCTGTTCCTTCACCAGGTGAGTGGGAGTTCTGTTCACAAACAGGGCATATAAAGACACAAACTCAATTTACAAAATAATGGTTGGAATGCGAGTCTTTACAGGTAATCAAGTCTTAAAGGTACAGACAATGTGAGTGGAGAGAGCGTTAAGCACAGGTTAAAGAGATGTGTATTGTCTCCAGACAGGACAGTTAGTGGGGGTTGTGGGGGTTACAGGTAATGTGACATGAACCCAAGTTCCCGGTTGAGGCCGTCCTCATGTGTGCGGAACTTGGCTATCAGTCTCTGCTCAGCGACTCTGCGTTGTCGTGTGTCGTGAAGGCTGCCTTGGAGAACGCTTACCCGAAGATCAGAGGCCGAATGCCCGTGACCGCTCTCTCCACTCACATTGTCTGTACCTTTAAGACTTGATTACCTATAAAGACTCGCATTCCAACCATTATTTTGTAAATTGAGTTTGTGTCTTTATATACCCTGTTTGTGAACAGAGCTTCCACTCACCTGACGAAGGAGCAGCGCTCCAAAAGCTAGTGGAGTTTGCTACCAAATAAACCTGTTGGACTTTAACCTGGTGTTGTGAGACTTCTTACTGTGTTTACCCCGGTCCAACGCCGGCATCTCCACATCACTTCTATGCCCAAGCCAGTTTTGTATCCATCTTAGCAGCTCACTTCGGACCCTATATGACTTCACCTTCTGTATCAGCCTGCCATGAGGAACCTTATTGAAGACTTTACTAAAGTCTGTGTATACAACGTCCACTGCCCTGCCCTGGTCAATATTTCTTGTCACTTCCTCAAAGAACTCAATCAAGTTTGTGAGACATGGACTATGCTGGGTGAAGACAAAGTGCTGAACGGGGAGCCGGTGACCTCCGAGCGGGAAAAAACCAACCATCTCCACCAGGAATGGGAAAGTGCATTTCTTTTCGCAAAGGTCAAAAGCAAGGCCATTGTCAACAGAGTAAAAGAAGTAATTTGGAATGGCATCACAAGACAATGCAAGCAAAATTTCAGGAAAATTTCCCTTTTAAACAGCGTAATTCGGACAAAAACTTGAAGTTGAAGGGAATGTTGCAAGTTCAAGAGTTACCCTTTTCAAAACCTGGGGCAAAAGTCAAGGCTGGCGTCTATTCGCATTAGCTATCTGCTGGCAAAACATAAGAAACCATCTCACCGATGGCAAGGTTATCAAGGAGGCAATGATAGTTGCTGCCAACACCTTGTTCAAAGACTTTAAAACCAAGATGAAATTATGACAGCCATCAAGAGCATGCCGCTTTGTTCTTTAACAGTAGCCAGAAGGGTGGCATTGTTGTCCGGTGATGTGTCTCAGCAATGCACCAAGACTTATCAGGCTGTGAATATTTCTCACTGCAGTTTGATGAGTCTGTAGACATGATGGATATGACCCAGCTGATTATTTTCGTTTGCATGGCATTCAAAAATGCAACAGCAAAGGAGGGCTTGCTCACTCTTTTGCCATTCAGAGGACAAGAGGCAAGAATGTCTACAACAAATTTGAAAATTATGTGGCTGAGAAAAACACTCCGATCAATAAACTGGTTTCAGTCACAACCAACGGTGCACCCTCAATGCTGGGTGTCAAAGAGCACAGGAATAGACCTTACAGCCCTCCACATCTGTGCCAATAATGATGCCCGAACTAAACTTAAAAAAAAACCTTCTGCCCTTATTCAGTCTGTAATCCTCTATCCCCCTCCCTATTCATGTACCACCCAGATGCATCTTAAATGTTACCAATGTGCCTGCTTCCACTGCCACCTCTGGCAGCGTGTTCCAGGTACCCACCACTCTCTGCATGAAAAACCTCCCCCGCACATCTCTCTTAAACTTTCCCCCTCTCACCTTGAACCTGTGCCCCCTTGTAATTGACACTTCCACCCTGGGAAAAAGCCTCTGACTATCCATCCTGTCTATGCCTCCCATAATTTTGTAGACCTCTATCAGGTCTCCCCTCAGCCTCCATCTTTCCAATGAAAACAATCCTAGTTTATTCAACCTCTCCTCATAGTCAACACCCTCGAGACCAGGCAACACCCTGGTGAACCTTCTTTGCGCTCTCTCCAAAGCTTCCACGTCCTCCTGGTAGTGTGGTGACCAGAATTGCACGCAATGCTCCAAATGCAGCCTAACCAAGGTTTTATATATGTGCAACATGATTTGCCAATTCGTGTACTCAATGTGCAGGCTGATGAAGGCAAGCATGCCATATGCCTTCTTAATCACCGTGGTCACCTGTGTTGCTGCTTTTAGGGAACTGTGGACCTGCACACCCAGATCCCTCTGTATGTTAAGTTTAAGTTTTTTAGTGAAACTTAACATGCAGAGGGATCTGGGTGTGCAGGTTCACAGTTCCCTAAAACTGGCAAAACAGGTGACCACGGTGATTAAGAAGGCATATGGCATGCTTGCCTTCATCAGCCAGGGCATTGAGTACAGTATGTTAATGTTCCTAAGGGTTTTGCCATTTACTGTATAATTCGCACCTAAATTTGATCCTCCAAAATGCATCACCTCGTATTTGCCCAGATTAAACTCCATCTGTCCCTCAATGCAGGCTTTGTTACATTTTGCAGAAATGATCCTGGATTCCCTTCCTTTGTCAATTACGACTGTGTTATCCACCAAAAAGCACCAGCGAGCAAGCTTATTGGCTTTTCTCATGTAATGATAATTGTTATCAAGATCATCATCTCAGTTTGTGCCAGAGCTCTGCAACATCGCCTGTTCACATTGTTACTCAATGGGCTGGGTGCCATCGACGGTGAGCTAATCCTTCATGCAGATGTGAGGTGGTTAAGTTGAGGAAAAGTCCTGCAGAGATTTTGGGATCTGCTCCCTGAAATTGTCACCTTTCTTAAATCAAGAAACGAGGTGTACAGCGAGCTGTCAGATAATGTGTGGTTGCTAGACTTGGCGTTTCTTCCAGACATAAGTTCAAAATTGAATGAGCTGAACCAAGAACTTCAAGGGAGGCCATGATGTGGAGTTGCCGGCGTTGGACTGAGGTAGGCACAGTAAGTAGTCTCACAACACCAGGTTAAAGTCCAACAGGTTTATTTGGTAGCACGAGCTTTCGGAGCACTGCTCCTTCATCAGGTGAGTGTCAAGGGAGGGACAGAGACGTGCCACACCTGATCAGTGCAGTGAATGTGTTCAGGTTGATACTGGGCCTGTGGTCCTCCCAGTTAAAGAACAAAATTACTGAGCGCTTCCCAAATCTGGAGACAATCCAACAACAGGTCAAAACAGAAAGGGTTCCATCCAAACAAATCCTGTGACCACCTGAACAAATTGGAAAAGGAACTCAGCAGATGATTTCAACAGTTAGACCAGATGAAACCAATCATTGTTTGTCTCAAATCCTTTTTCTTCAAGTGGACACTGGCGAGCTGACAGCTGAATTTCAGTAGGTGTTCGAACAAAACCGTGGACCTGACCTGGAGATAATCACCATGCAAACTGACATAAAGCTAAAAGTGAGGTCAAGGAACAAAGACTTTTGGGGACTTGTAAACCGAGAGAAGCACCCCCTTCTGACATGGTGTGCACTCAAGGTGAAGGTCTACTTTTGGTTCCACATACCTCTGTGAGATGGGTTTTTTTCCCATGGAAATCAAGTCCAAGTACTAAGACAGGTGCAGATCATAGGTGCCCATTTGATGGACTGTAGGAGACTGGCCATCTCAAACTCCTACCCAGACTTCACAGCACTCGCAGTGTGCAAGCACAGATACCACACTAAGAATAGGGTGAGTATTATTATGCAACAGTTCATTTTGGGGGATCTCCGTAAAAACAGATTTTTAAGAGTAGATCTTGTGCTGCATTTTGATGCTAAAAGTCATCTTGCGCTTGAAAAAGTTGGAGACCACTGCTCTCTAGCCTCTAGCTAACCGCGCTACTGAGCAAACTGCGCTTCCCCCCATGAAAGCTTGACAGATTTTTTTGTTTTACAATATGTGTTCAATCTTGTACAAAGTTCAATGCCTCTCTATCTGTCTCTGTTTCGTTACATCGCTCCCCACCAGGGGGGCGACCTGATGGAAGTTTATAAAATTATGAGGGGTATAGATAGGGTGAACAGTTGGAAGCTTTTTCCCAGGGCAGAAATGACAATCACAAGGGGGCACAAATTCAAGATAAGTGGGGGAAGGTTCAGTGGAGATGAGCGGGGGAAGGTTTTTACACAGAGGGTGGTGGGGGTCTGGAATGCACGGCCAAGTGAGGTGGTTGAGGCAGATACATGAGCGACATTTAATCTGGATAGACACATGAACAGACAGGGAATAGAGGGATACTGCGGTTGGTCTAGATAGGACAACGTGATCGGCGCAGGCTTGGAGGGCTCTTCAGCCTGTTCCTGTGCTGTACTGTTCTTTGCTCTTTGTTCTTTTAGGCATCTGTTGTAATAACGCTTTGCTACATTAACCTCGCTATCTAAATGTGCATCATTTTCTTGGGCCATCAACACTTACTGGGCCAGTTTGGTTATCAGCTTTGGCACAGTGGATGGCGTTGTTACCTCTGGCTCAAAGTCAAACCAAACTCCAGAGACTAGAGCAAGTAATGCGGGCTGCTACTTAACACAGTATGGAGGGAGTGCTGCGCTGTTGAAGATTTCAATGAGATGTTAAGCCGAACTGGTCAAGACATAACAAATGCCGTGGCATTATTAGATTTGATTTGATTTGATTTGATTTATTATTGTCACATGTATTAACATACAGTGAAAAGTATTGTTTCCTGCGCGCTATGCAGACAAAGCATACCGTTCATAGAGAAGGAAACGAGAGAGTGAAGAATATAGTGTTACAGTCATAGCTAGGGTGCAGAGAAAGATCAACTTAATGCAAGATAATTCCATTCAAAAGTCTGACAGCAGCAGGGAAGGAGCTGTTCTTGAGTCGGTTGGTACGTGACCTCAGACTTTTGTATCTTTTTCCCGAAGGAAGAAGGTGGAAGAGAGAATGTCCGGGATGTGTGGTATCCTTGATTATGCTGGCTGCTTTGCCGAGGCAGCGGGAAGTGTAGACAGAGTCAATGGATGGGAGGCTGGTTTGCGTGATGGACTGGACTACATTCACGACCAAGACAAGTGCAGGGGAGATCCTCTTGTATTCTATCCATTATTTATCCCTAGCATCAGTTATCTGATCATTAATCTCATGCTGATGTGCACCACAGTGGCGACACTTCAGAAGTATTTCATTGGCTATGAAGCTTCAGAAAACTTTGAGGTTCTCTCTTTAAGACACCAGCCCTGTAATGTATTAGTTATTTTTAAAAATCATCCTCGGCACATTGAAAGAAAAGAAATAGATTTGGGAACACACTTGGGTGGGGGAATGTTTATGTAACTGGATTAGTAATCCAGATGTCTGAACTGATGATCTGTAGACATGAGTTCAAATTAAAACCTAGCATCTTGGGAATTTAAATTCAATTAACTAAATAAATCTGGATTTAAAAAGCTAGTATCAGCAATTGTAGCAATTGGATTACTATCAAAACCCATCTGTTTCACTAATGTCCTTCGGAAGAAAATATGGCATCCTTACCTGGCCTGACATAATGTGACTCTGAACCCGGAGCTATGTAATTGATTCTTTATTGCCCAATGCCCCAACAAGCCACTCAGTTGTGTTCAAGAAGTGGGTCATTGCCAACCTCTCTAGGATAATTAAGGATGGGTAATAAATGCTGGCATTCCCAACATTGCCCACATCCTGTGGACGAATAGAAACTAGAAGCAGGAGTAGGCCATTCAGCCCTTCGAGCCTGTTCCACCATTCATTTTATAAGTTCATAAGATATAGGAGCAGAATTAGACCATTCGGCCCATCGAGTCAGCTCCGCTATTCAATCATGGCTGATATGCTTCTCATCCCCTTTTTCCTGCCTTCTCCCCATAACCCTTCAACCCATTACTAATTAAAAATCTGTCTAACTCCTCCTTAAATTTACTCACTGTCCCAGCATTCACCGCACTTTGGGGTAGCAAATTCCACAGATTCACAACCCCTTTGGGAGAAGTAGTTTCTCCTCAACCCTGTTTTAAATTTGCTACCCCTTATCCTAAGACTGTGACAATGACCTTTTGATCATGGCTGATCATCAAATTCAATATCCTGGTTTCACCCCCGCTATCCCCATATCCCTTGATCCCTTTAACCTCAAGAGCTATATCTAATTTCTTCTTGAAATCGGACAACATTTTGCCTCAACTACATTCTGCGGTAGTGAATTCCACACATTCACCACCTTCTGGGTGAAGAAATTTCTCCTCACCTCAGTTCTAAAAAGGTTTACCTCCTTATCCTCAAACTATGACCCCGAGTTCTGGACTCTGCTAAAGGGACCAAGGGATATGGGGTGAGCGGGGGGATCAGGATATTGAATTCGATGAACAGTCATGATGCAAATGAATGCAGAGCAGGCTCAAAGGGCTGACTGGCCTACTCCTGCTTCTAGTTTCTATGTTTCTATCTGTAGCTCGTGGTGTTCCGCAGGGATCAGCGCAGGGACCTCTGTTGTTTGTTTTATATATAAATGATCTGGAGGAAAATGGGTGGTCTGATTCGTAAGTTTGCGGATCACACAAAGATTGGCGGAGTTGCTGATAGTGCCGAGGATTGTCAGAGGATACAACAAGATATAGGTAGATTGGAGACTTGGGCACAGAAATGGCAGATGGAGTTTAATCCGGGGGGACAAGTGCAAGGTGATGCATTTTGAAGGATCAAATTGAGGTGTAAATTATACTGTAAATGGCAGAACCCTAAAGAACATTAATATACAGAGGGGGCTGGGCGTGCAGGTCCACAGTTCCCGAAAAGTGGCAACACAGGTGGCCAAGGTGATTAAGAAGGCATATGGCAAGCTTGCCTTTCATCAGCCAGGGCATTGAGTACAGGAGTTGGGAAATCATGTTGCAGATATATAAAACCTTGGTTAGGTATATAATAAGCATTTGGAGTATTGCGTGCAGTTCTGGTCACCACACTACCAGAAGGACATGGAAGATTTGGAGAGAGTGCAAAGAAGATTCACCAGGATGTTGCCTGGTCTTGAGGGTGTTGACTATGCGGAGAGGTTGAATCAACTAGGATTGTTTTCACTGGAAAGACGGAGGCTGAGGAGAAACCTTATGAGAGGGATAGACAGGGTGGATAGTCAGAGGCTCTTCCCTAGGGTGGGAGTGTCAATTACAAGGGGGCACAGGTTCAAGGTGAGAGGGGGGAAGTTTAAGGGAGATGTGCGGGGGAAGTTTTTTACACAGAGTGGTGGGTGCCTGGAACGCGCTGCCAGAGGATGTGGTGGATGCAGGCACATTAGCAACATTTAAGAGGCATCTGGATGGGTCCATGAATAGGGAGGAAATAGAGGGATATGGACGAAGGGCAGAAGGTTTTTTTTTAGTTATGAGCAGCACAGGATCGGAGGGCTGAAGGGCCTGTTCCTGTGCTGTACTTTTCTTTGTTCTTTGTTTCTTTGTAGGACTCCTTGAATAGTGACAAGGGATCTTTTGCATCTGGCTGAAAAGCAAAAGGAACTTTAGTTTGAAATTTTATCTGCCAGACAGTGCTGTGTGTTTCCTCAGTAATGCACTGAAACATTTGCTGATGCTTTGTGGGGGGGGGGTTACAGTTTGTATCCTGACCTGCTTCAGAAACAAGACTTTTACAACTCAGCAAGCTAATATCTTAATGTGACTTTTGTTTTAAATTGCAAATGCAGGCAATGTGAAATTGCTGAAAATGTCAGCATCTGTAAAGAGACAGGATAGTTCTGTGACATTTGAGTGGGTAACCTTTCATCAAGTTCCCATACATTTTCCATTGTGAGACTTGTATTTGTGAGAATCGTACAAATTAACAAGCGCATTTATCACCTGCCTCAGTAATCTTTGGGACATTTATCCTTGTAACTTGACATGTAACTTACTGTCCATTATATTTTACAATTATTCGACTGTGTAGTTGGTTTGATTAGTACTTCTTTCTCTTCTGTTACTCTGTGTGTTTCTATACTTGTTTGCAGCTTTAGTCCCTGGACGTTTTATATTATTTAATGTTCTGAATCAACTGTTTTATCTCTGATTACTCTGATCAATGCCCTGGTGAGTTCTCTCTCTGCTTAGCTAGGTTTGAGTCCTGTAACCGTACCCGTGTGCTTTTTCTGTGGATGTCTTCTTTTATGCAACAAAGAACTTAAATTCATTAGGTGCTATTATTCAGCTTTTACTTTGAACACCTGCCAAGCATTCCAGTTTAATGAGACAAACAAGAACAGTAGTCGACTCCGGTTCATTCAACAATTTCTTTATTTAACACTTCTGGTACCAACTCAAACAGTCGCACCTCATTAACTCTTTTACTGAACTTTAACTCATAACTGAACATCAACATTAACTGAACATTAACTTTAATTATTTAACTGAAGATAGACACTGCCAGTTTTCGGGAAGAATTGGCCAAATCCTTTCCGGTGTAGAATCTATCTTCGTAGTCTTCTCTGAGGTAAGTTCCTTCAGGGCACTCTTCTTAATCCCTCTAGAGTTATTGTTGTTGGCAAACAAAGGACTGCAATGTCTTTTATCCACAAATTTTCCACTTGCTTCCAGAAGATTCTCTGTCATCCAGCCAATTGTGTAACCAGAAACCGATCACATGACTCGGATATCCAATTAAATTACTTGTGAATGACGCCATTATGCTTACTTCACATGATATGTCCCACACATAACGGCAATAAAATTTGAGGCCATTATGTCTGCTCAAAAGTAAATAACTTCCCTTATTTAGTCAACACAAGAAGCTTTCAGAACAGTTTCTAGACCAGAGTAATTTTGCCACCTGGCATCTGGTTTTAATTATGAGTTGGCCAAAAGTCCCAGCATTCTTAGCTCTCAGCCAGAATAGCCATTTTAAAGCCACTATTGCCATTAATGTTGTTAAATCATTGTTGTAGTCGTTCTTTCTCCATCTACAGTGCCTTTCTCAAACTCAGGAAGTCCTAACGAGTGAAGGTTCACGAGATTGGTCCCTGTGAGGAGCAGATTTTTCTATGAGGACAGATCGAGTAGAATGAACCTATACCCTCTGGAGTTTAGAAGAAGGAGAGGTCATCTGCATTAGCCTGACATCAGTCTTTGAGGAAATGCTATTTGTTAACAATGTCTTAACATGCATTTAGAACATCATGATATGCTCAGGTATGGTTTTAGGAAAGGAAAATTAAGTTTGACAAATTTATATGTGTTTTTTTAGATGTCATTACGAGGGCAGATAAGGAGGAACCAGTAGGTGGAGTATTATTGGGTTTCCAAAAGGTATCAAATAAGGTGTCACATAAGATAAGGTTCATAAAGTTTATTTTATTTATAAGTTTATTTATATATTAGTCACAAGTAGGCTTACATTAACACTGCAATGAAGTTACTGTGGAATTCCCCTAGTTGCCACACTCCAGCGCCTGTTCGGGTGCACTGAGGGGGAATTTAGCATAGCCAATGCACCCTAACCAGCACGTCTTTCGGTCTGTGGGAGGAAACCGGAGCACCCGGAGGAAACCCACGCAGACACAGGGAGAACGTGCAAACTCCACACAGACAGTGACCCAAGCTGGGAATCGAACCCAGGCCCCTGGCACTGTAAGGCAGCAGTGCTAACCACTGTGCTGCCGTGCCACCCCAAAAACCCTTAATCTACAAACTCTAACAGGGGGGGAGGAAGAATCAGGCCTTTGAGGTTGGCCTATTGAAGTATGAAATCCTTGATTAAGGATCCAACTGATGGGCCAATCAGGGAGTCTTTGCCTTGTACTTAATCGAGAGTGTCAGTTCCTCTGACACCCCGAGAGATAGACTGCGAGCCGCCAGCACTCGTACCCTGCGTCATAGAAACCCTACAGTGCAGAAGGAGGCTATTTGGCCCATCGAGTCTGCACTGACCACAATCTCACCCCAGGCCCTATCCCCACAACCCCACACAGTTACCCCGCCAATCCCTCTAACCTACACACCCCGGGACTCTAAGGGGCAATTTAGCATGGCCAATCAACCTAACCCGCACGTCTTTGGACTGTGGGAGGAAACCGGAGCACCCGGAGGAAACCCACGCAGACACGGGGGAGGATGTGCAAACTCTGCACAGACAGTGACCTAAGCCGGGAATCGAACCACTCGTGCTTACTACTCGTGTACTGCTGTTAGAGTTTGTAAATAAAGGGAATTTGGTGAAGGGACTTTTGCCTCGGAATTTTTAGTACGGTAACATATTAGCATTGGAAGAGGATTGGTTAATGGAGAGGAAGCAGACAGTATGAAACAATCCTGTATTCTTAAACTGGTTTTCAATGCATGGTTGTAAGGGGCCAACAATTCCTCAGTAGCTCCACAATTAGAGTAACCAACGCTGTCATAAGTCAACAGTGTGCACTGTATCATATAATCATATGTGTATTATTTCATTTGATTATATAGTTTGAACCAGTGAGCTGGAAGGGGGGGAGCGAGCCAGCTCCAGGGTTGGTCAGTCCCATTCCCGCTGCAAATCCACCTCATCAGTTCCCCTCAACGCTGATGACCCAGGAAGAGGCTGCACCGACATTTCATTCAGGAAAGTCCTCTCTTCCCCCATCCCCCAGTAAAAAGTAACCAGGAGCAAAGTAACATTTATTAGTCACAAGTAGCCTTACATTAACACCGCAATGAAGTTACTGTGAAAATCCCCTAGTCGCCACACTCCGGCACCTGTTCGGGTACACTGAGGGAGAATTTAGCATGGCCAGCGATCAGCACGTCTTCTGGAGCGGTGGGAGGAAACCGGGGAGCACCCGGAGGAAACCCACGCAGACACGGGAAGAACGCGCAGACTCCGCACAGGCGGTGACCCGAGCCGGGAATTGAACCCGGGTCCCTGGCGCTGTGAGGCAGCAGTGCTGACCACTGTGCCGCCTGTAAAGCCAGGAGCAGCTGCAGCTTCTCGCTGGGTATTTTCCCCACGCAGAATGTGACTGCCTCGCCCACCTCAACAACAATCTCGGCCGGTCCCATCGCCCCCTGTGCCGTGCACCAGGGAACCCCACACCATCACACTGTAGGGTTTAAAATACCGCCTCGACAAAACTCCACTGCCTTATAACACAGATTGCACTCGGCTACTCCCTTCTCACTTTCAGATACGTGTTTAAAGAGAAATAAATGGAGAGCAGTTTCTGTGACATCTTCCTGAATGGGAAGAAATAACTAGTGTGACTGCATTCCTGGTTGCAGCAGGGGAAGCATTGGCACAGTTATATTATCGCTGAATTATTCTGGGGAGCCTTATTCGAATCCCACCATGGCAGATGGTGGAATTTGAATTCAATAAAAAAAAATATCTGGAATGAAGAATCTACTGATGATCATGAAACCATTGTTGATTGTCATAAAAACCCATCTGGTTCACTAATGTCCTTTTAGGGAAGGAAATCTGTCACCCTTGCCTGGTCTGGCCCACATGTGACTCCAGACTCTCAGCAGTGTGGTTGACTCTAAAATGTCCTCGGGGATGGGCAATAAATTCTGGCCCAGCCATCAGCATCCACATCCCAAAAGATAGAACTGGTGGGTGAGAACATGGGCAGAATTGAAGACGAGGCTGAGAGTTTTAGGGGTGGCACGGCGGCGCAGTGGTTAGCGCTGCTGCCTCACATCACCAGGAACTCGGGTTCGATTCGGCCTTGGGTTGCTGTCTGTGTGGAGTTTGCACGTTCTCCCCGTGTCTGCATGGGTTTCCTCTGGGTGTTAGAATGTAACCGGTGACAACTTTGTATCGGATATAATGTGACCAATGGTAACAAGCTGTAAGGGTCAGCTGACCCAGTAAACCATGGAACCAATTACATAATGATATGATGGTCAGCTGACTCACTATAAATAAGAACCTGTTGGGAATTGTGGAGAGCTCAGATTGGCCAGGTCGAGGCCCCAAGTTTGGAGTTATGAAGTCTCTTTATTAAACCTTTTCTTTGATTTAAGTTGATATAAGTTGGAGCAAGTTTTGTGATATGTTTATTGTCTGCATTTGAAGAGTTCCTTCTGAAGGAAGATGGAGGGTTATAGGTAGGTCTAGAAGGTAGGGATGTGTTCGGCACAACTTGTGGGCCGAAGGGCCTGTTTGTGCTGTAGTTTTTCTATGTTTCTATGAAGGAAAACTGGGTGCTCTGGATTCCTCCCACACTCCAAAGGTGGGTGGGTTAGATGGATTCGCCATGCTAAATTGCCCCTTAGCATCCAAAAATGTGTAGGTTAGACGGGATTAGCCACAGTAAATGCATGGGGTTACGGGGATAGGGTAGAGGTGGGCCTGGATAAGATGTTCTTTTGGAGAGTCGGTACAGACTCGATGGGCTGTAGGAATCCTATGATTCTGGTTGGAGGGGATCTTGCGGTCACTGTTGTGGCTTGATGCAAGGGCATGTGCATGGGAGTGCCGGCGACTGCGGCACGCTTGCACATTTCTCACGGCACGCGGGTTGCAAACCAGTGGACTAGAAGATGCGCAGGCTAATAATCCCTCCAGCAACATTGCTGAAACACATCTGCCAGTCATTAGCTCATTGCTCTTTGTAAGAACTGGTTTTGAAAAATTGCATTTTCGGCATTACAACAGTAAGTATATTTTAAGAAATTGCTTAATTGATCGTAAAGTGCTTTGGCACACCCTGAGGCTATGATCGCATTTGGGAAATGAAAGTACTTTATTTAACTTGCTCGAGCCATTAAATTATACAGGGGTCTGAATTCTGAAGACTCCTTTTAAAGAAAAGACTTCTGGGATCATAGGTCAGGATTTTTGCCACAACGGAGAATTGTGAGTCCCACACTTGCGGAGCAGACTCGATGGGCCGAGTGGCCTAATTCTGCTCCTATGTCTTATGGTTTTAACATGACATTTCCCATCTTTGCGGGATTGGATCACATTTCACATGTGCATGTTTCACAGAGACAGCTGGCCATTTGAATCACCAGATACCATAAGACCACAAGATATAGGAGCAGAATTAGGCCATTCGGCACATTGAGTCTGCTCCGCCATTCAATTGGGGCTGATATGATTCTCATCCCCATTCTCCTGCCTTCTCCCCGTGACCCTTGATCCCCTTATTGATAAAGAGCCTATCTATCTGTCTTAAAGACACTCAAATGACCTGGCCTCCACAGCCCTCTGTGGTAATGAGTTTCACAGATTCATCACTCTCTGGCTGAAGAAATTCTTCCTCATCTCTGTTTTAAAGGAACGTCCCTTCACTTTGAGGTTGTGCCCTCTTGTTCTAGTCTCTCCCACTAGTGGAAACATCCTCTCCACGTCCATTCGATCCTGGCCTCTCAGTATTCTGTAAGTTTCAATTAGATCCTCCCTCATCCTTCTAAACTCCATCGAGTATAGACCTAGACTCCTTAACCGATCCTTATGTAACAAACCCTTTATTCCTGGGATAATTTTTGTGAACCTCCTCTGGACCCCCTCCAAGGCCAGCACACCCTTCCTTACCTCCAGCCAAGTTGGATTTGGTAGTCCTGGGGTGTGTAATCTTACATATACATAGTAGACCTAGTAGCAGCAGGAGTAAACTGTGTGGATTCAATTGGATAGCCAAGGTACCTCTTTAGTTATGGTCCTGGGACACTGTTGATGGGAGGTCAAGTGCCCTTTGTTTGGGGATGGGGGGAGGTCAGGTGCCTTTTGGAATTGTTAAACATTGACATAAATACGTAAAAAGTGCATAAACTCAATTAATTGTCAGGCTTATTGGAGCTATCAACCGACTTGTCAAAATCAACAATCAAACCTCTCGAGAACTTGTAGCAATAATAACTTGTCAAAAGCACCTGCAAAATCCTGCCCTCTGAATCTTTTACAACAGATTTAAAAAAAACACTGCTTGCTATTTCACTCAGTTGCCCTAAACCTGAGAGGCTTCCAGCACTGGATTACTGCTGCATAACTGATTTCGCAACCAGAAAGGAACTTCACTGATTGATTGAGAGCTCCAAGTGATTACAGACTCTTTGAAGTGGGACTATGAATCCCACTGCTTGCTGTTACAAGGGATTGGGCACTTGAATGAAATGTGTGTTGCTATAAGACTTTATGTACTTGAAGGAATGCAAATGTAGTAAATGGGCTTTAATGAATGAGTGTTTTTTCAATGTGATAAAGTGTGCAGTTGACACTTAGGCCGGGAAGTTGCAGTCCCACCTGCCCAATTACTTTTACCTGGTCAAATTTCCTTTCCTGTCCACAACAATTCCTTCCAGAATTCTCCCAACTCTGTGCACCCGACCCAAGGACAAAAATCCAGTCTATAGTCTTTACTAAGGACGATGTATTGCAAGAGGGGCATGAACACTGCAAGTTACAACAAAACTCCCACTCTCCCTGTACTCAAGAGGCACAGTAAGTAGTCTCACAACACCAGGTTAAAGTCCAACAGGTTTATTTGGTAGCACAAGCATTTGGAGCGCTGCTCCAAGGAGCGGCGCTCCGAAAGCTCGTGCTACCAAATAAACCTGTTGGATTTTAACCTGGTGTTGTGAGACTACTTACTGTGCCTATCCCAGTCCAACGCTGGCAACTCCACATCATGTACTCAAGAGACCTGCTCTGCATCATTAGCTCCTGTCCGGGCGCTAGCAATCTCATTGCTGGATTGTTTGTGCAACTATTAAAGTTTAATAAATCTCCTTTGTTTAATAAAACCATCACCGTTGCTACTTTTAAGGAATCGGTTTAGCTCAGTTGGCTGGACAGCTGGTTAGCGATGCCAACAGCGTGGGTTCAATTCCCATAGCGGCTGAGGTTATTCATGAAGGCCCTGCCTTCTGGACCTTGCCCCTCGCCTGAGGTGCAGTGATCCTCCAGGTTAAATCACCATCAGTCAGGGACTATGGTGACTTTACCATTTAAGGCTAGCAAGGAGACAATTCCCAGAAAGGCACAAGATTTATGTTTTTGCTCACGTTGCCCTGGCTGGTTTCCAAAGTGTGTATGGTAGTATAGCTATACAGTACTACGAGTTTTATATTTTTCTATTAGGTGGCACAGTGGTTAGCACTGCTGCCTCACAGCGCCAGGGACCCGGGTTCGATTCCCGGCATGGGTCACTGTCTGTGTGGAGTTTGCACGTCCTCCCCGTGTCTGCGTGGGTTTCCTCCGGGTGCTCCGGTTTCCTTCCTCACTCCAAAGATGTGCAGGTTAGGTGGATTGGCCATGCTAAATTGCCCCTTAGTGTCAGGCGGACCAGCAGGCTAAATATGTGGGGCTACAGGGATAGGGGCTGGGTGGGACTGTGGTCGGTGCAGGCCCGATGGGCTGAATGGCCTCCTTCTGCACTGTGGGGCTTCAATCGCTGACAGCAGTGTGTATCGTGCAGTATAAACTATACTATACTAATGCCATGAGTTGTATGAATTCAAGTACAGAATGTTTTGTACAAATAGCACCATCCAGTGGTTATCATAGTATTTCAGTCAATAAGCATCACAGAATTCCTAAAGAGCCGTTTCTGAAACAGAATCAAAAAGGCTACTTGACAAGTCATCTAATTTACAGTTTACAGATTACAGGGTCTGCGTTTCTCCCACAATTCCTGCTTATGTGAAAACATAAACATGACGGCAATGTCAGATGAGGACAGCACAGGGTTTGGACTCCCAACAACAACTTGCAATTGTATACTGCTTTTAACGTAATAAGACTTCACAATGCAAGTCACCGTTATCAAACAATTCGTCTCCGACCCATAACTGGGAGATATTGGGACAGGTGACCAGAAGTTTGAACAAGGAGGTAAGTTCTAAGGGGTGCCTATGGAGAGTTTTTTTGTTAGTTTAGTTTACTTATTAGTGTCACAGGTAGGCTTACATTAACACTGCAATGAAGTTACTGTGAAAATTCCCTAGTCGCCACACTCCGGCGCCTGTTCGGGTACATTGAGGGAGAATTTAGCATGGCCAATGCACCTAACCAGCACGTCTTTTGGATTGAGGGAGGAAACCAGAGCACCCGGAGGAAACCCACGCAGACACGGGGAGAATGCGGAGTTTGCACAGTCACCCAAGCCGGAATTTATTTAAATATAGAAGAAGAAAAGCTGTTCCCTTTAGCTGATGGTGCAAGGACTCGGGCACAGATTTAAGATTTTGGGAATAGGTGCAGGGGAGGAGTCATTGAATCCTACAGTGCAGAAGGAGGCCATTCGGCCCATCGAGTCTGCACTGACCACAATCCCATCCAGCCCCTATCCCCATAACCCCATGCATTTACCCTAACTAGTCCCCCTGACACTACGGGGCAATTTAGCATGGCCAATCCACCTAACCCGCACATCTTTGGGCTGTGGGACCAGAGCACCCGGAGGAAACCTACGCAGACACGGGGCGAATGTGCAAACTCCACACAGACAGTGACCCAAGCCGGGAATCGAACCTGGGTCTCTGGCGCTGTGAGGCAGCAGTGCTAACCACTGTGCCACTATGCCACCCAAAGATGGCAACCCAACTTTTTTTAATGCAGTGAGTAGTGGTGACGTGGAACTGGATGTCAGAGGTGGTAGAAGCAGAGGCAATCAATGAGTCCAAATAGAAATTGGATGGGCACTTGAGGGAAATAAACTTGCCTGTTCTCTGTAAAGCAATCCTATCAGTCCCATTCCCTCTCTATCACTGTCACCCTGTAAGTACTCAATGGGCCAAATGGCCTCCTGAGCCATAATAGCTATAATTCTAAATTTGTTGAAAAAACTTTGGGAAATCGGGGACACTAACTGCAGCAGTGTGCACGCATTCAAAGAAAGATCTGCATTTATATAGTACCTTTCATGACCTCAGGATGTCACAATGCATTTCAGAGCCAGCGAAATTTACTTGGGCGTTGAGGCAATATCTTTTAAACGTAGGTAAGGACTCCCAGCCTCTCCAATCTTTCTTCGTGGCTACTTACCCATCCCTGTTTGGAACATACTCATTGTGGGCAAGCCGGGTGGCACAGTGGTTAGCACTGCTGCCTCACAGCACCAGGGACCCGGGTTCGATTCCTGGCTTGGGTCACTGTCCGTGCGGAGTCTGCACATTCTCCCCATATCTGTGTGGGTTTCCTCCGGGTGCTCTGCTTTCCTCCCATAGTCTGAAAGACATGCTGGTTAGGTGCATTGGCCATGCTAAGTTCTCCCTCAGTGTACCTGAACAGGCGCCGGAGTGTGGCAACTAAGGGATTTTCATAGTAACTTCATTGCAGTGTTAATATAAGCCTGCTTGTGACACGATTTGATTTGATTTATTATCACACGTATTAGTATACAGTGAAAAGTGTTGTTTTTTGCGTGCTATACAGACAAAGCATACCGTTCATAGAGAAGGAAAAGAGAAAGTAGGGTGTACACTAGGGTGTAGAGAAAGGTCAACTTAATGCAAGGTAGGTCCATTCAAAAGTCTGATGGCAGCAGGGAAGAAACTGTTTTTGAGTAGGTTGGTACGTGACCTCAGACTTTTGTATCTTTTTCCCGACGGAAGAGGGTGGAGGAGAGTCCGTCCGGGGTGCGTGGGGTCCTTAATTATGCTGGCTGCTTTTCTGTGGAAGCAGGAAGTATAGACATTGTCAGTGGATGGGAGGCTGGTTTGTGTGATGGATTGGGCTACATTCACGACCTTTTGTAGTTTCTTGTGGTCTTGGGCAGAACAAGAGTCATACCAAGCTGTGATATAACCAGAAAGAATGCTTTCTATGGTGCATCTGTAAAAGTTGGTGAGAGTCGTAGCTGACATGCCAAATTTCCTTAGTCTTCTGAGAAAGTAGAGGCGTTGGTGGGCTTTCTTAACTATAGCGTCTTCATGGGGGGGACCAGGACAGGTTATTGGTGATTTGGACACTTAAAAATGACACCACTGTAGTGGGTTAGATCTCAAATAATAATGAGATTGAGTACAGGAATGAGAGAGAGAATCTGGTGAATAAACTAATAAATAAACTTAACTTAAACTTCCAGACTCCTTTTATTAGAGAGAGTATTTTGATTGTGTTAAGATTTTTTGCCCATTCCTGTTGTTTCTATGGAGACAACCTGTGACGGATTGAAGCAGAACATTGTGAACCAACATAATTGAAGCTGAGCAGACACCCATGTTATTGGGCTCTACATTACTGACTCCTACGTAAATCCATCTCCTTCGCCCACCATTCAACAACTCCTTCCAAGTCTGCTTCCCCTGGCATCATCCATGCATCATACACAGAACAGTATTCACAATGGGGGTGAGGCAAGGGTTTTATGATGACTCCTGCATGTCACACTTTCATCTGAGTCAGAACATGTGGGTTCGATCCTCACCCCAGAAGCTGAGGACATAATGTTAGCTGACAACTATAGGGGGAGGCAGCGGCACAGTGGAATCATCGCTGGACTAGTATTCCAGAGACCCAGGGTAATGCTCTGGGGACCCAGGTTCAAATCCCATCACGCCAGATGGTGAAAGTTGAATTCAATAAAAATAACCTGGAATTAAAAGTCTACTGATGACCATGCAACCATTGTCTATTGTCATAAAAACCCACCTGGTTCACAAATGCCCTTTCGGGAAGGAAATCTGCTGCCTTTATCTGGCCTGGTCTACATGTGACTCCAGACCCACGGCAACGTGGTTGACTCTGAAGTGGTAATTAGGGGTGAGCAATAAATGCCAGCGGCACCCGCATCCCGTAAAAATGAATTTTTAAAAATGCAGTATCGGTGGGGGTGTGGGCTGCCATGGCGACAGAGCTCCCATTGCGAGGGTGCACCCCAAGTCTGCCCAATCCTCTTGTTCAGTTGGATGTTGGAAGATCCTTCATGACTGTTTAAAGGAGTTTCCCCAGTGTCTAGTTTGTCATCTATCTTGCCATTGAAACAGAGACCAACTGGTCAGTCATCTTGTTGCTGTTTGTGGGATCTTGCTGTGTTATCGTATTGCTAAGTATAATGACTTCAGAGTAATGCACTGTATGAGAAGTGTCTTGAAATATTTAAGGAATATGAGATGCTTTATAAATGTAACTTGTATTGTTGCTTTTCTGGTCATTTTCTTTCTCTTGGTGTCTTCCTCTCGTTGCACTTACTATATTTCTCTTGTCCTCTTTTGTTGCCTCTCATCTCTTTGCTCTCTGCATCTACTCCCTGCATGCTTTCAGCCTCTACTCCTTTTTCTTTCACTTTTATTCCCTCCACTCACTTTTTTGTACTTTCCTCCTTTCTCCTCCATACTGTGCTCTCTCCTCTCTCCTCTTCTTTCAACTCATCTCTTCTCCAATCTCACTCCCTATTAATCAGAAAAGGGTCGGCTGCAATGTTACCAGGAGTGGATGGCACTGATTATCCGGCCAGACTGAGAAAACCCTGGTTCTTGTAAAAACAAAGTGTTCTTTCATGGGATGTGGGCATCGCTGGCACGGCCAGCATTTGTTGCCCACCCTAATTGCCCTCTAACTGAGTGGCTTGCTAGACATTTCAGAGGGCAGTTGAGAGTCGACCACATTGCTGTGGCTCTGGAGTCACATGTAGGCCAGACCAAGTAAGGACGGCAGATTTCCTTCCCTAAAGGACATTAGTGAACCAGGTGGCTTTTTATGACAATCGGCAATGCTTTCATGGTCACCATACTGAGATGTGCTTTCAGTTCCAGATTTCAATTCAATTTGCAAGTTCTGCCAGCCGCCATGGTGGGATTTGTACCCTTGTCCCCAGGGCTTTAACCCGGGCCTTTGGATTTCTGGTCCAGCGACATTACCACTGCAGAGTCTTCCCACAAGAGATTAGTGAGCAAAATTAAAGCTTGTGGTATTGGAGTAATGTATTGACATGGATAGAGAACTGGTTAGCAGACAGGAAGCGGAGAGTGGGAATAAATGGGTCATTTTCAGAGTGGCAGGCAGTGACTAGTGAGCTACCGCAGGGTTCAGTGCTGGGACCCCAGCTATTCACAATATACATTAATGATTTGGGCAAAGGAATTGAATGCAATATCTCCGAATGTACAGACGACACTAAGCTGGGTGACAGTGTGTGCTGTGAGGAGGATGCTAAGAGGCTGCAGAGTGACTTGGACAGGCTGACTGAGTGGGTAAATACTTGGCAAATGCAATATAATGTGGATCAATGTGAGATTATCCACTTCGGTGGCAAAAACAGGAAGGAAGACTGTTATCTTGAATGGTGGCAGTTTAGGAAAAGAGGAGGTGCAACATGACCTGGGTGTCATGGTGGAGCAGTTGCTGAAGGTTGGCATGCAGGTACAGCAGGCGGTGAGGAAAGCAAGAGGATTTGAGTATAGGAGTAAGGATGTCTTGCTGCAGTTATACAGGGCCTTGGTGAGGCCACACCTTGAATATTGTGTGCAGTTTTGGTCTTCTAGTCTGAGGAAGGACATTCTTGCTATTGAGGGAGTCCAGCGAAGGTTCACCAGACTGATTCCCGGAATAGCAGGACTGACATATGACGAAAGACTGGATCGACTGGGCTTGTACTCACTGGAACTTAGAATAATAAGAGGGGATCTCATAGAAACATATAAAATCCTGATGGGAATAGATGCGGGAAGAATGTTCCCAATGTTGGGGAAGTCCAGAACTAGGGGTCACAGTCTTAAGAATAAGGGGTAAGCCATTCGGGACTGCGATTTGGAAGAACCTCTTCACTCAGAGAGTTGTGGACCTGTGGAATTCTCTACCACAGTGGCCCTTGAGGCGAAAGGGATCAAGGGGTATGGAGAGAAGACAGGAGTGGGATATGATCAGCCATGATCATATTGAATGGTGGAGCAGGCTCGAAGGGCCGAATGCACCTATTTTCTATCTTTCTAGGGCAGGAAAGATGAAAAGCAGTCCAGGTAAAAATCTTCAAAATTTTGAGCAGTTTTGATAAAATAAATAGCCAAATACTATTTCCACTAGTTTGAGTCAGTAACTAAAAGGTGTATTAAACTGAAGATTTATAAATAAACAAAATGGATTCTTGGGACTTGGAAGGCAGAGCCAGAGACGGGTAATCGGAACAGAATTCATAATGGCTTTAAAAGATAAATAGATTTTATTTATTATTGTCACGTGTATTCGTATACAGTGAAAAGTATTGTTTCTTGCGCGCTATACAGACAAAGCACACTTCCCTCTGATTTCAAGCACACGATATATGTTGGATTTGATGCTGTCACGGGGGAGTTAACAGTAAGTGATCTTTAGTAAGCATAGAGAGCGAAAGGAGAGAGTGCAGAATGTGGCGTTACAGTCATAGCTCGGGTGCAGGGAAAGATCAACTTAGTGCGAGGTAGGTCCATTCAAAAGTCTGATGGCAGCAGGGAAGAAGTCGGTTGGTACCCGTCCTCAGACTTTTGTATCTTTTTCCCGACGGAAGGAGGTGGAAGAGAGAATGTCCGGGGTGCGTGGGGGGTCCTTCATTATGCTGGCTGCTTTCCCGAGGCAGTGGGAAGTGTAGACAGAGTCGATGGATGGGAGGCTGTAAATATTTGAAAAATTGTCAGCGCAGGGACGATAAACAAATGGCCGTCTCCTGTGCTATAAGATTCTCTGCTTCTGAGAGCGAGGTGTTCAGGTCATGCATCCAGTCTCGTGAGCAGAGTTATTGTACGATTTGCAGTTTTGAAAGAGAGTCTGTCAAATCCCAGGTGTTCAGTCATGAGTCCACACCTGAGGGACCGTCATGGCAAAAACATCATCACGGTTGAGCAGCAAGCTAAACCAGTTTACAGGGACTGCAAGCAACGGCCTGGGTACAATCTTATTCTTCTCTGATTTTTTTTCTTCTTTGTTTCTTATCGTAATTCCATTACGTATTCACCTGATTATAGGATTCTCAAGTACTGTCTCCTGTGGGGGAACCCTGGTTCAGTTGGCCACCCCAACTTTCTAAGCCTTAGCGAAAGGCCTCCACTGGATCTCCTAAGCCCTGTAGTTTGAACAGAGGATTTTCACAGCGGCCGAGAGTTCTCAGATTCGCCTGCTGCGCTCTATCTGCTTCCTCTCCAGTAAGAATAGTGCTGGGAGGAGCGGAGGCTGGGTGGGAGGGGGTGATTACTGGCACCCGTAAATCCATGTGGGAGATTGCGACCCTCTAAGAGTGTGGACCTGATTCCCATGCAACCCCAGCTTTATGTGGGAAGAGTTGGTAAGCCAGAACTGCAAAATCTTGAAGTTTGTTAACAGTAGGTGAACAGTGTGCAATTAATAGAGCCACATTTTTTTGCTAGTGCGTGAATTCTCATTTCTCCGACTTTTCGAAAGCTGCACTGGGGGTGTCGGAGCGATTATACCGTCACTGAAAATTGCTACAACTGTTTAAACGCAAATGGCGCAATTGAGTGTGTGCACTTCAGGAGAGTCTGAACATCATGAGTCATGACTCTTTATCATGAATAATTTCGGTTCTTTTGCTGTCGAGCTAAGCACAGTGATCGTACAACTTCTACGATGCATGTCTGCTTTCCTGTGTGATATATAAATCGGTGCACATTCCCCTGCATCCGTCTCCGGCTCGCTCGCTCGCTCGCTTGCTTGCTTGCTTACCGCAGGCTGCATTTCTCTCAGTGGCCCTTTCGGATAAAGGCTTGTCCGACTTTGGTGTTTTTTAAATCTTTACAATGTTTTTCCTGCTGTTCTTCGTGCCATTGACAAATAATCTCTCCGTCGACAGCTAACAGGAAAAAAGAAAGAGAACGGCCGGAAATCTCGCTTCCCTCTGATTTCGAGCACACGATACATGTTGGATTTGATGCTGTCACGGGAGAGTTCACAGTAAGTAATCTTCAGTACACTTTATAGTGAATGGGGACAGGGGAGGAAGCCTTCAAAATTAAGTTATGTGACTATTCCACATCTTAAAGTGGAAATTTAAATAACGTGCACAGTATTCGATGGGCCGAATGGGCTCCTTCTGCACTGTAGGATTCTATGATGATTCTGTAATTCTATTGCCTCAGTCCTGTGTCATGGTTTGTGTTACACGCAACCCTCATCCCACCCTAGGCGGGTGGCACAGTGGTTAGCACTGCAGTCTAACAGTGCCAGGGACCTGGGTTCGATTCCCGGCTTAGGTCACTGTCTGTGCGGAGTCTGCACGTTCTCCCCGTGTCTGCTTGGGTTTCCTCCAAGTGCTCCGGTTTCCTCCCACAGTGCAAAGACGTGCTGGTTAGATGCATTGGTCATGCTAAATTCTCCCTCAGTGTACCTGAACAGGCGCCGGAGTGTGGCAACTAGGGGATTTTCACAGTAACTTCACTGCAGTGTTAATGTAAGCCGACTTGTGACACTAATAAGTAAACTTAAAAACTAACTTTATCCTTCCTGAACTAAAATATTCTTCTGTTCTTTTCTCACACATGTACTTAGATATGCTTTTGTTTGTTCTTTGCCTCAGCTACTCCGTGTGGTAGCAAGTTTGTGTGTAGAAAAAGAAAAAATAATCAAACCAGAGTAGATATAAATTATGTAGACTAACAGAGCAGGTTATGTGTCTGGACTACAGTATGTGGGAGCTTGCAAACAGTCAGACTGTCCTGACTGCATGCATCGTTGATAAGTACCTCTATCTCAAATCTCTCTGACTCAGATCATTGAGCTACAGTGAGTAGGAGGTGTTCTACCAGATGAATGGGAGGGGGGCAGAATTAGGCCATTCGGCCCACCGAATCTGCTCTGCCATTCTATCATGGCTGGTAAGTTTCCCAACCCCGCTCTCCCGCCTTTTCCCCGTTACCTTTGATCCCCATACCAATCAAGCATCTATCTATCTCTGTCTTAAATACACTGAATGACCTGGCTTCCACAGCCTTCTCTGGCAATGAATTCCATAGATTCACCACCCTCTGGCTGAAGAAATTCCTCCTCATCTCAGTTCTAAAAGGTCGACCCTTTACCCTGAGGCTGAGCCCTCAGATCCTAGTCTCTCCGACTAATGCAAACATCTTCCCCACGTCCACTCTATCCAGGCCTTTCAGTATTCTGTAAGTTTCAGTAAGTTTCCAGACCTTAATCACACCTCGTAAAAAGATAAGTTCCTCCTCAACTCTGTCCTAAACTGACCCCCCTTTATTTTGAGGCTGTGCCCTCTAGTTCTAGCTTCCTTTCTAAGTGGAAAGAATCTCTCCATCTCTACCCTATCCAGCCCCTTCATTATCTTATAGGTCTCTATAAGATCCCCCCTCAGCCTTCTAAATTCCAACGAGTACAAACCCAATCTGCTCAGTCTCTCTGCATAATCAACACCCCCCATCTCCGGTGTCAACCTGATGAACCTTCTCTGCACTCCCTCCAAGGCCAATATATCCTTCCGCAAATAAGGGGACCAATACTGCACACAGTATTCCAGCTGCGGCCTCACCAATGCCCTGTACAGATGCAGCAAGACATCTCTGCTTTTATATTCTATCCCCCTTGCGATATAGGCCAACATCCCATTTGCCTTCTTGATCACCTGTTGCCCCTGCAGACTGGGTTTTTGCGTCTCATGCACAAGGACCCCCAGGTCCCTCTGCACAGTAGCATGTTGTAATTTTTTTCCATTTAGATAATAATCCAATTTGCTATTATTTCCTCCAAAGTGAATAACCTCGCATTTGTCAACGTTATACTCCATCTGCCAGATCCTCGCCCACTCACTCAGCCTGTCCAAATCTCTCTGCAGACCTTCTATGCCGTCCACATGATTCACTTTTCCACTTATCTTTGTGTCGTCTGCAAACTTTGTTCCCCGACACTCAGTCCCCTCCTCCAGATCGTCTATATAAATGGTAAATAGTTGAGGCCCCAGTACCGATCCCTGCGGCACACCACTAGTTACCATCCGCCAACCAGAAAAGCACCCATTTATTCTGACTCTCTGCTTCCTGTTGGATAGCCAATCCCCAATCCACGCTAACAGTAGTTAGGGGCATGGATAGCATCATTTTGTAAGCAGGATTGAGAGTCCCACGTGGTACATTATGTATCCGATGCCAGGATAAGGGACATTTCAAACTGGCTTGAGAGGATATCTGAGAAGGAAGGGGAGGATTCTGTTTTAGTGAACCATTCACACCAACAACATAGGGAAAAGCAGGCAACCAAGGGAGTACCAAGAACTGGGAGCTATAGCGAACTAGACCTTGAAGGTTATAACCTCTGGATTATTAATGGAAATTAGCATAAGGATATGCAGATTAAGAAGAGCATGTGGCTAAAGGAATGGTGTGAGTAATCAGAGTTTGTGGACTTTATCACACAACTGTAGCATGTCTGATTCCAGATTAGAAGGCTGCGTATTCAAATCGTATTGCGGTCATGGTTTCTTTTAACACTGGACTTTCCCAAGAGTTTCCATGCTAGAAATAGTAGAGGTCCAAAGAGACTTGGGGTAGGAGGGCTAGGTATGTAGACAATTAAAATGCCATGAGCAGAATATAATCAAAAAGGCAAATTAAATTGTGGCCTTTACATAGCCAGAGGTCTGAAATCCAAGGGGCAGAAATCATGCTTCATCTAATCGAATTCCTGGTTAGACTATGCCGGGGGTATCGCAAGCAGTTTGGGGCATCACATCTTAGGGTAATACTGGCCTTGGAGGAAGTGCAGCAGAATGATACTGCTACCTCACAGTGCCAGGGACCTGGGTTCAATTCCAGCATTGGGTGACTGTCTGTGTAGAGTTTGCACGTTCTCCTCGTGTCTGTGTGGATTTCCTCCGGGTGCTCCGGCTGCCTCCCACAGTCCAAATATGTGCGGGTTAGGTTGATTGGCCAAGCTAAAATTGCCCCTTAGTGTCCCGGGATGCGTAGATTAGAGGGATTAGCGGGTAAATATGAGGGTTGGAGGGATTAGCAGGTGGATATGTGGGGATATGGGGGTGGGGCCTGGGTGGGATTGTTGTCGGTGCGGACTCGATGGGCCGAATGGCCTCTTTCTGCGCTGTAGGGGTTCTATGGTTCTATGGTTAGCCACGGTAAATGTGTGGGGTTACAGGGATAGGGTGGGGTGGAGGCCCTGGGTAAGATATTCTGTCAGAGAGTCGGTGCAGACTTGATGGGCCGATTGGCCTCCTTCTGTACCGTAGGGATTCTATGATACCTGGACTCCAAAGCTTAAATTGTGAGGAGAGTTGACACAAATTAGGATTGTATTCTCTGAAAGTTAGGAGATTAAGGGATAATTTGAATCAAGTTTTCACGATTTTGAGAGGAATCATAGAATCCCTACAGTGCAGAAGGAGGCCATTCGGCCCATCAAGTCTGCACTGAGCACAATCCCACCTATTCCCGTAACCCCAGATATTTACCCTGTTAATACCCCTGACACTAGGGTCAATTTTGCATGGCCAATCCACCTAACCCTCCCACAGTCCAAAGACTGTGGGAGGAAACCAGAGCACCTGGAGGAAACCCACGCAGACACGGGGAGAATGTGCAAACTCCACACAGACAGTGACCCGAGCCGGGAATCGAACCCCGGTCCCTGGCGCTGTGCGACAGCAGTGCCAACCATTAATGCAAAGGGAACAGATTGGGTAGATAGAGAGAAACTAGTTTCACTGGTTCAGGAGTCCAGGACTCGAGGGCAGAGCCTCAAAATTGGAGTCAGACCTTTCAAGAGTGAAATTAGGAAATTCTTCTGCCACTCTTCACCCTTTTGTGCAGCAGTTTGCAACTCTTTTGTCAACAGTAACGGATACTAAATTAATTAACAAATTTCACACAGAAATTGATAGGCATTGAGACATTTGGGGAAAGGCGGGTGTATAGAGTTAGGATGCAGATGAGCCATGAGTTCACTGAATGGGAGAACAGGCTTGAGGGGCTAAACCACCTTATCCTGTTCCTAAATTTTAAAAACCCTTTATCAGCTCAGTCCTCGTCCTTCTCTTTTCTAGAGAACAAGCCTCAGCCTCCTCTCTTTTTCCTGACCATTACAACAGGTTCTTGGTATCATCCGTGTGGAATTTATCCAAGGCATTTTTTTATTTTTAATGAAACAACGCAGCTTAAGAAGACACCGGTTAAACACGGTGAAAGGAAATGTGGGGCAGGATTTTCTGACCACGCTCACCCCCAAAACCAGAAAATCCCACCCGAAGACCTTTGCATGGACCTGTCCCGCATGCTAGGATTACTGTGGCAGGCGAGACAGGAAAATTCCACTGTTCGAGAAACTGCCAACATACAATGGAGGGAATATTAAATTACTGGTGGATCGTCCAGATGGAACCTACTGCTTTCATTTACACAAAGATCGTGCTCATTACATCAGTAAGAAAGTCCTGAAATTGGCAACAAGTATCTCTCGGGATAGTTGTTTAGCGTAGGTGTTAAATGTTCCTCAAACGGAGTAATCATTGCATGCAATTAGAAACATAGAAAAACTACAGCACAATACAGGCCCTTCAGCCCACAAAGTTGTGCCGAACATGTCCCTACCTTAACGATTACTAGGCTTACCTATAACCCTCTATCTTACTAAGTTCCATGTACTTATCTAAAAGTCTCTTAAAAGACCCTATCGAAGCTGCCTCCACCACCGTTGCTGGCAGCCCATTCCACACACCCACCACCCTCTGAGTGAAAAACTTACCCCTGACATCTCCTCTGTATCTACTCCCCAGCACCTTAAACCTGTGACCTCTTGTGGCAACCATTTTAGCCCTGGGAAAAAGCCTCTGACTATCCACTCGATCAATACCTCTCAACATCTTATACACCTCTATCAGGTCACCCCTCATCCTTCGTCTTTCCAAGGAGAAAAGGCCGAGCTCACTCAACCTATCCTCATAAGGCATGCTCCCCAACCCAGGCAACATCCTTGTAAATCTCCTCTGCATCCTTTCTATGGCTTCCACATCCTTCCTGTAATGAGGCGACCAGAACTGAGCACAGTACTCCAAGTGTGGTCTGACCAAGGTCTTATATAGCTGCAACATTATCTCACGACTCCTAAACTCAATTCCTCGATTGATGAAGACCAGTACGCCATACGCCTTCTTAACCACAGCCTCAACCTGCACAGCTGCTTTGAGCGTCCTATGAACTCGGACCCCAAGATCCTTCTGATCTTCAACTCTGCCAAGAGTCCTACCATTAATATTATATTCCTCCATCCTATTTGACCTGCCAAAATGAACCTCCTCACACTTATCTGGGTTGAACTCCATCTGCCACTTCTCCGCCCAGTCTTGCATCCTATCAATGTCTCGCTGCAACTTCTGACATCCCTCCACACTATCCACAACACCTCCAACCTTTGTATCATCAGCAAACTTACCAACCCATCCCTCCGCTTCCTCATCCATTTATAAAATGTTGAATTGTTGAATATTGAGGCAAAAAACTCCGGAATTGGTGATACTGGAGTTGAATAATGCAAAGGGAAGCTTGGGTTTTTAAGCATGGAGGACCCGAATGGCCTTCGTCATTTGTAACTATTCTGCAATCTCTGATCTAACATCTGTGAGTTCACTGAGGTTATCGAGTGAGCTAATGAACCACAACAGGTTCAATCCCTGTGTTGAGTTTGTACACCTACATACTTTTAACTGGTCTCCCTGCCCTTCAACTAGGGAGAGGAAATACGGGGTGCCGTTTTCAGTACAGAGCGTGCAACTCATTCCGCTATCTTACTTGTGGTCTCAGGTCACCACTGGCAGGATTCCTGCTTCTCATTACAATGCAGGGGATTCCTGTTGGCAGTGAGAGTGCAGAGGTTAGAGGACTGGAGCGAGACTGAGTTCAAAGTGTTTAAAGAAAACATATTTTAAATTGATGAATTTTGCTACTGCTCCAAATTATTCCATATAATCATGAATGAATTTTAGGATTACGTTTGTATTTTTCTCTCTCTCTCAATCACAGGGCATGCCAGAGCAATGGGCTCGGTTATTACAGACATCAAACATCACAAAACTAGAACAGAAAAAGAATCCCCAAGCTGTCTTGGATGTTTTGAAATTCTATGATTCAAAAGAAACATCAAACAGTCAAAAATACATGAGCTTCACAGGTAAGAGGCAATCTCATTTTCTCCGAGCTAGTTTTCCTGTTGTGTCTCCTCCTGTTCCTCCGTCACCGAGCTTAGCAAGGTGGCCTGGGTTGTAATCATATATACAACTATGGTCATTGCCTACGATCGATCAGCTGCTGTGCTCTTTGGCATCAATCAGGACTCCCACCATCTTTATTTCCTCTTTCCCTCTCTCTCATTCCTTCTGCCCCTCCCTATTCCTACGACCTCCTCTTCTCTGCCTACACTTCCCACCTCCTTGGAAAAGCAGCCAGCATAATTAAGGACCCCACGCACCCTGGACATTCTCTCTTCCACCTTCTTCCCGTCGGGAAAAAGATACAAAAGTCTGAGGTCGCGTACCAACCGACTCAAGAACAACTTCTTCCCTGCTGCCATCAGACTTCTGAATGGACTTACCTCGCACGAAGGTTGTGATGAACCTGGTGAATAAGAAAAGAGAGGCGTACAGAAGGTTCAGAGAGCTAGGAGGTGTTAAGGATTTAGAGGAGTATACGGGATGTAGGAAGGAGCTTAAGAAGGAAATTAGGAGAGCGAGAAGGGGTCATGAGAAGACCTTGGCGGGTAAGATTAAGGAGAATCCCAAGGCTTTCTACAAATATGTCAAGAGTAAAAGGATGAGATGTGAAGGCATAGGACCCTTAAAAGGTGAAGGGGGAAAAGTTTGTGCGGAACCGTTAGAAATGGCGGAGCTGCTTAATGAATACTTTACCTCGGCATTCACGGTGGAAAGGGATCTGGGTGGTTGTACTGCTGGTTTGCGGTGGACAGAAAGGATCGAGCATGTGGACATAAAGAAAGAGGATGTGTTGGAACTATTGAATGGCATCAAGGTTGGTAAGTCGCCGGGACCGGATGGGATGTACCCCAGGTTACTGTGGGAGGCGAGGGAGGAGATTGCGGAGCCTTTGGCGATGATCTTTGCATCGTCGATGGAGACGGGAGAGGTTCCGGAGGATTGGAGGATTGCAGATGTGGTCCCTATATTCAAGAAAGGGAACAGGGACAGCCCGGGAAATTACCGACCGGTGAGTCTAACCTCAGTGGTTGGTAAGTTGATGGAGAGGATCCTGAGAGACAGGATTTATGATCATCTAGAGAAGTTTAGTATGATCAAAAGTAGTCAGCACGGCTTTGTCAAGGGCAGGTCGTGCCTTACGAGCCTGGTTGAGTTCTTTGAAAATGTGACCAAACACATTGACGAAGGAAGAGCGGTGGATGTGGTCTATATGGACTTCAGCAAGGCGTTCGATAAGGTCCCCCATGCAAGACTTCTTGAGAAAGTGAGAGGGCATGGGATCCAAGGGGCTGTTGCCTTGTGGATCCAGAACTGGCTTGCCTGCAGAAGGCAGAGAGTGGCTGTGGAGGGGTCTTTCTCTGCATGGAGGTCAGTGACCAGTGGAGTGCCCCAGGGATCTGTTCTGGGACCCTTGCTGTTTGTCATTTTCATAAATGACCTGGATGAGGAAGTGGAGGGATGGGTTGGTAAGTTTGCTGACGACACCAAGGTAGGTGGTGTTGTGGATAGTTTGGAGGGATGTCAGAAGTTGCAGCGAGACATAGATAGAATGCAAGACTGGGCGGAGAAGTGGCAGATGGACTTCAACCCGGATAAGTGTGTAGTGATCCATTTTGGCAGATCCAATGGGATGAAGCAGCAGTATAATATGAAGGGTACCATTCTTAGCAGTGTAGAGGATCAGAAGGACCTTGGGGTCCGGGTCCATAGGACTCTTAAATCGGCCTCGCAGGTGGAGGATGCGGTCAAGAAGGCGTACGGCGTACTGGCCTTCATTAATCGAGGGATTGAGTTTAGGAGTCGGGAGATAATGCTGCAGCTTTATAGGACCCTGGTTAGACCCCACTTGGAGTACTGCGCGCAGTTCTGGTCACCTCATTACAGGAAAGATGTTGAAGCCATTGAAAGGGTGCAGAGGAGATTTACAAGGATGTTGCCTGGATTGGGGGGCATGCCTTATGAGGATAGGTTGAGGGAGCTTGGACTCTTCTCCCTGGAGAGACGAAGGATGAGAGGTGACCTGATAGAGGTTTACAAGATGTTGAGAGGTCTGCATAGGGTAGACTCTCAGAGGCTATTTCCAAGGGCTGAAATGGTTGCTACGAGAGGACACAGGTTTAAGGTGCTGGGGGGTAGGTACAGAGGAGATGTCAGGGGTAAGTTTTTCACTCAGAGGGTGGTGGGTGAGTGGAATCGGCTGACGTCGGTGGTGGTGGAGGCAAACTCGTTGGGGTCTTTTAAGAGACTTCTGGATGAGTACATGGGATTTAATGGGATTGAGGGCTATAGATAGGCCTAGAGGTGGGGATGTGATCGGCGCAACTTGTGGGCCGAAGGGCCTGTTTGTGCTGTGGCTTTCTATGTTCTATGTTCTATTAAGTTGATCTTTCTATACACCCTAGCTATGACTGTAACACTATATTCTGACCCTCCTTTCCTTCTCTATGAACGGTATGTTTTGTCTGTATAGCACGCAAGAAACAATACTTTTCACTGTATCCCAATACATGTGACAATAAATTAAATCAAATCAAAGCTCTACAACATTCTGAGTCTCTGCACCCCTCCATTTCTGGCCTCTTGCACATCCCAAGATTTTCTTCGCTTCAACACTGGTGGCTGTACCTTCAGCCACTTGGACCTTTAGTTCTGAAATTCCCTCTTAAAAACTTTTCATCTCTTTATCTCTCTCTCCCCTCTTTAATTTGCTCCTTGAAGCCACCTCTTTGGCCATGCTTTTGGTCAGCTGTCCTACTATCTCCATGGCTCCCTGTCAAATGTTGTCTGATATGATGGTAGGCTCTTCATTGTTTGAATAATTGTATGAAAACGCTATTGTGAGGTGCCTTGGGACATTTTTACTTTGTTAAAGACCATACATAAATGAAAGTTGTTGTTGTTGTTGCACTTCACTCTACTATCATTTTTTAAATCCTTTTAATTTAAGCATTATTGCCCATTCCATGTTGGCCTCAACCAGTGGGACAGCTTCCTGATTTGCTGCAGTCTTTCTGGTGAAGGTGCTGCTAGATAGAAAGTTCAGAGTTGGAGAGCACAACAGTCTGAGTGATTGTGTCCCAGATATTGTGCAGATACCCTTTAAGATGTTCTGAATATTTTCTCCAGTCGTACGCCTGTAACACAAAATTGTGCTTCCATTTTCCGCAGATAAAACAACAGATGGATATGCTTCCTCAAATGCACTGGTAAGTCCTTTTGTTCACATCGCTATATTTATGATAGTTGGGGAAACTATCCCTTCCACAATCGACGTGTTTAGTAACGTCACAAATGGCCAAAGCTTCAAATATTTATCATTCTCCTCCCTGGCAGTTGATTTAGGAGACTGGATCTAATTGTAGGGATCTAGGGCTACTTAGGACCAGTTTTTCCTCATTCATGGCTTGAGGCGCTGCGCAGTCTCTTTAAGGCTAACCAGCATCGTAAAGGGAATATTGCTTGTGTGCGCCTTGTTTTTTGCTCTGCAAGAAACATTCCCAATTGTTGCTGGCTCAGGAGGAACGGTGGGTAGGGCTGAGCTATAGGTTGGGATCTTAATAAAAGATTTGGGTGGTTGACGTACAGAATAACTCATATCCAGGAGAGTATTTCAAAATCTGATCAAGGATGTTTTAAGAATAGAATGTATGTTCATGAACGAAATGTTTGAGTTGAGTAACATACCCTGTACATGTGCTGCCCGGGTAAATTGATACAGTCCATTGTGAAAGCGGTGTGTTGTAAAAGTGCGTAGAATCATAGTATCCTACAGTGCAGAAGGAGGGCATTTGGCCCATCGAGTCTGCACCAACCACAATCCCATCCAGGCCCTATCCCCATAACCGTATGCATTGACCTGAGCTAGTACCCCTGACACTAAGGGGCAATTTAGCATGGCCAATGCACCTAACCCGCACATCTTTGGACTGTGGGAGGAAACCCACGCAGACACGGGCAGAACGCACAAACTCCACACAGACTGTGACCCAAGCCGCGAATCAAACCCGGGTCCCTGGTGCAGTGAGGCAGTAGTGCTAACCACTGTGCCACCATGCAGCCCATGGGAATTTTCCTTGAATTTGATTCTTTTTTCATGGGATGTGGGACTTTTCCTAATTGTGCTTCAAGTGAGTTGCTTGCTAATTTCAGAGGGCATTTAAGAGTCAACCACATTGTTGTGGGTCTGGAGTCACATGTAGGCCAGACCAGGTAAAGACGGCAGATTTCCTTCCCTAAAGGACGTTAGTGAACCAGATGGGTTTTTACAAGCAATCGATGATAGTTGTCACCATTGTCACTATGGGGGCGACGCGGTGGCACAGTGGTTAGCACTGCTGCCTCACAGCGCCAGGGACCTGGGTTCGATTCCTGGCTTGGCTCACTATCTGTGCGGAGTCTGCACATTCTCCCCGTGTCTGCGTGGGTTTCCTTCGGGTGCTCCGGTTTCCTCCCACAGTCCAAAGATGTGCTGGTTAGGTGGATTGGCCATGCTAAATTTTCCCTCCGTGTACCCGAGCAGGTGCCGGAATGTGGCGTCTAGGAGACTTTCACAGTAACTTCATTGCAGTGTTAATGTAAGCCTTTTTGTAACACTAATAAATACATTTTAAAACTTACTTTATCCTTCCTGAACTAAAATATTTTTCTGTTTTCTCACATTACATCATTATATTCCAGATTTATTAATTGAATTTGAATTCCACCAGCTGCCATGAGGGGATTTGAACCCTTGCCCCCAGAGCATTAGTCTGGATCTCTGGATTACTAGCTCAGTGTCATTGCAACTACACCACCATCTCCCTTCCCTGTTGCTGCTTTACAAAATTACTCTGGATTTAGGGCATGAGAGCGATTAGATTAGAAAAGACCAAGGTGTGTTTAGCTGATCTTATACCATGCTGATGGTCAATGATACAAGGGTATCATGGAGTTGTTGATATAATGGAGTTGTTGACTGACCACAGTAATTAATCTCTATCAATTAGTCGACTGGAGGCCTTGCGGTGAAGTCCCACTGAACTAGAAACACCAGGTTCCAGTCCAATGCCAGGACTTATTGGCCATGGAAGGAGCATTCATAACATGGTTCAATGAGCTGATAATATCTCTGGAATCCTTCCACCACTTCACTTCCACTATTCTCCAAAGGGTAAAAAAAACAGGGTGGGATGACAGCAAACCCAGGCATGAAGTGAGGAATGTCACAGCGGTAGAGAGCTTTAGGAACCATGAGTCCAAAATCATCTGTTCCTTCCCAGAACTATTTTAAGATATTCTGCACATCTATTTCTAATACACCTGTAACTTATGTGTCACGTCTCAAATTACTCATGTACTGCTTTCCAAAGCAGATCTTGAAACAGCTTTGCATGGTGCATATTACTCTGTTTAGAACCTTAGCAATCTTATTACTCCTTAACCTTCTCTTTTCCAGCATATTCCAACTTGATTCCAATTAGATAAGATAAAAACAGGTTGTTTCCACTGACGGGTGAAGCCAGAACTAATGGGCTTGGCCTCAAAATAAGGGGAAGCAGATTTAAGACTGAGTTGAGGAGGAATTTCTTCACCCAAAGGGTTGTGAATCTGTGGAATTCCCTGCCCAGTGAAGCAGTAGAGGCTACCTCATTGAATGTTTTTAAGGCAAGGATAGATACATTTTTGAACAGTAAAGGAATTAAGGGTCATGGTGTGCGGGCGGGTAAGTGGAGCTGAGTCCACAAAAAGGTCCGCCATGATCTTATTGAATGGCAGAGCAGGCTTGAGCGGCCAGATGGCCTACTCCTGCTCCTAGTTCTTATGTAACTCCACCGTCCCCTCAATCACTCTGGCTGTTCTCTTCTGATTCCATCCAATTGCTGCGTTATCTTTTTTCGAACAGCAATAATCGGAGGTCACTGAAGATGGTCTTTTATCAACCCTTTATCGGGCCCCTATGGGATAAACCAGGGTATTAATATCACACCTTATTAAATAGAAGAAATGTCCTGTGATGCAGCTTACCTGGGTACATGGGTGGCGTGGAATAGTACAGCGTAGGAGCAGCAGTTTCTCCTCAAGTCTTGTTTTAAGTTTGCCACTTGGTAATATTCTAATAAAATGGACCGTGTTCGTTATGCGCAGATTGTGTTATTTGATTAACCGTATCTTTATCTACAGGGCACAAAGAATGTGTCAGAGTCTCCGGCTGTGCCTCCAGTCTCAGAGGACGATGATGAAGATGAAAGCGTTCCACCGCCTGCCATTGCACCGCGGCCGGAACACACAAAATCGGTCAGTACGATTCCTCGCAGATACAACATAGGAGATGGGAGCAAGAGTAGACCATTCAGTAACACCTTCGCTCTATCCACTTTCCCACCCTATCCCCAGATCCCTAATTCCCTTGGCACCTTAAAACTGTGTTGATCCCTGTCTTTCATATACTTTATTCGCTTCAATGAGGTCAATTCCAGGGAACATTAGATTCATTCGACTCAGTTCCTCCTCGTGGGAAGCCCTCTCATTCCAGGAATCAATCGAGTTGGGATTAACTTTTTCACTCATTTACGTACTGGGAATCAACATGACCCGTTACCATTCGTAGTCATCCATGAATGTTATGGCAAGGATATCGAAGTGCTGAAGTACATACAAAAGAGAGATTTGCAAGGATAATACTTTATAAAAGTTATAACTATCAGGCTGGAATCCTTTTCTCTAGAAAAGAGAAGGGTGAGGGGTGACCCAATAGAGGTGGCACGGTAGCACAGTGGTTAGCCTGCCTCACAGCGCCAGGGACCCGGGTTTGATTCCCGGCTTGGGTCACTGTCTGTGTGGAGTTTTTACGTTCTTCCCGTGACTACGTGGTGCTCTGGTTTCCTCCCACAGTCCGAAGGACATGCTGGTTAGGTGCATTGGCCACGCTAAATTCGCCCTCAGTGTACCCGAACAGGCGACTAGGGGATTTTCACAGTAACTTCATTGCAGTGTTAATGTAAGCCTACTTGTGACTAATAAATAAACTTTAGAGGCCGTTAATGTCATGAGAATGTTTGATAGGGTATATGTATTGGTATGTGTCCATAACTCGGGGTCATAAATAATAAGTTGATGACTAATAAATTCAATATAAAGTTCAGAAAAAAAAACATATTTACCCAATCCGTGGGTTTCAACAGCCCAGGAATTATCCTCATAGCATCTTGAAGGTGGACATCTACCACGTTTGTGTGGCAGTTCCTTAGCAGTTCCTCAGTTTGAGCAGCAGTGCTTTGCTGTAGCCCAGGCTAAAAGATTTCCCGACATTGAGGAAACACTCACTGAAGATCTATGTTCTCTGGAAGCCTACTTTAGAAAATGGAGACTTTGACCAAACACAGCCTTCCACCTGTACAATGCGAAGGCCAGGGAAGAACTTCATGTCCAGTTCTGTGGCTGATCGCTCACCCTTGACACAGTGCTAAAATATTTTGGCATCACTTCTGACAGTGTGTTGATCTTCTGGCGATGCCTACAGAACACCAGAGCCAAGGTCCAGACAAGAAGTGAATCTCGTACAAGAACTGTGGGGGACACTACCACCGGGGGCAGCAGAGCCCATCGCTTGCCTACTGCTTCACTGGTCTACTCAGGTCCCCGAACAGATGGTTATGTCAACCAACAAGGAGTTTCTCCTTTGTCTATTTGGTTCCGCCACTGCAGGTTTTTTTTTTAAGAATCTTTTCTCCCACAAATGTTTTGTTGAGAATCTCTCTTCAAATTAATTTTACCTGCAACTAGAAAACAGAATCGCAAAGCCTAAACCTCTCAGCTGTCCGGGAATGTGGTGTACTTGTTCCGCACACTAGATTTGCCCACCTAGAGAGGTAGGTGTAGAGATGTGCGCACGCACAGGGGTGGCACAGTGGTTAGCACTGCTGCCTCACAGCGCCAGGGACCCAGGTTCAATTGGCTAAAAGCAAATTACTGCGGATGCTGGAATCTGAAACCAAAAGAGAAAATGCTGGAAAATCTCAGCAGGTCTGGCAGCATCTGTAAGGAGAGAAAAGAGCTGACTTTTCGAGTCCAGACGACCCTTTGTCAAAGTTTCGAGTCATCTGGACTCGAAACATCAGCTCTTTTCTCTCCTTACAGAGCTGCCAGACCTGCTGAGATTTTCCAGCATTTTCTCTTTTGGACCCAGGTTCAATTCCGGCCTTGGATGGATCACTGTGCGGAGTTTGCACGTTCTCTCCGTGTCTGCGTGGGTTTCCTCCGGGTGCTCCGGTTTCCTCCCACAGTCCAAAGATGTGTGGGCTAGGTGCATTGGCCATGTTAAATTCTCCCTCAGCGTACCCAAACAGGTGCCAGACTGTGGCGGCTAGAGGATTTTCACAGTAACTTCATTGCAGTGTTAATGTGAGACTACTTGTGACTAATAAATAAACTTTAAAACTTTACTTTTAACACGTAGGGATAGTGATAAAATTCCTGGGAAACACAACCCTGGGACGTAAATGCATCAAGGAAGCATAATCCCAGTGCAGTCAGCACAAAGTGCTGGCAGACCTCATCAAGAATGTACATCACTATGTGAAATATGCTGTAGTACGGCATAATTGCTGTGTCTGAGTTATGCTCGAAGAATAGCCTTCTTGTAACACAGCCACAAGTGATAAATTGTAATGAGCAAGTGATATTAAGTGATTGCTGTCTTCTCAAGTATATCGTCTGATCTAGAATAATTTTTAAAATTTCTGCAATTAATTAAATTGGCTTTTAACAGAGCGATCACTGCGATTTTGTACATATATGCAAAATGAGATTCAGTCAACTCAAATACCCTGTACAAATAAAATTTAAACTGCTCAATCCAATTCGATTATCACAAGTGCACCACAAGAAGTGAATTAGAAATGGTATGTATTTCAGTTGCAAACAATAATACATGCATGATTTTTGTTTCCTCCGGGTGCTCCAGTTTCCTCCCACAGTCCAAAGATGTGCGGGTTAGGTGCATTGGCCATGCTAAATTGCCCCTTAGTGTCCCGGCATGAGTAGGTTAGAGGGATTAGCGGGGTAAATATGTGGGGTTACCGGGGATAGGGCCTGGATGGGGATGTTGGTGATGCAGAGTCGATAGTCCGAATGGCCTCTTTCTGCATTGTAGGGATCCTATGATAGTACCACTTCCAAGGCTAAGGCCATTTGTCTCATGAGTAAGCTGAAGAAGGCCTTGAATCCAGTTTGTAATTCCTGGTATGGGTTGAGGAGCGGTAGATTTAAAACAGAGATGAGGAGGAACTACTTCGCGCAGAGGTTGGTGAATTAGTGGAGCTCGCTGCCCCATAGCGCGATGGAGTCTGAATGGTTCCAAGAAAGAGATGGATATATTTCTGATTTTTAAAAAACAGGTGAAGAGGTGGATTTGAGACCAGGAAGAGATCAGCCATGATCTGATTGAATGGCCGAGCACGCTCGAAGGGCTGAATTGCCTACTTCTGCTCCTATGTGCCCATTTTCCCTTAATTCCCCCCCTCCCCCCCACACCACCAAAAGCTTGCTGTAAGTAGCTAGCCTCCCCCTTGCCAAGGAAACATCAGCCCCACTGATCCCTATCTAATTATCCAATGACTCTTTCTGTTGACAGTACAAAGAAAATTACAGCACAGGAGCAGGCCCTTTGGCCCTCCAAGCCTGCGCCAACCATGCTGCCCGGCTGAACAAAAACCCCCGACCCTTCCGGGGATCATAGCCCTCTATTCTCATCCTATTCATGTACATGTCCAGTCGCTGGACTCTGCTTAAATGCTTCCTCTTCCAGTTGAATAACCCAGTAGTAAATGGTCACCATGAAACTATCATTAATTGTCGTAAATACCCATCTGGTCCACTAACCTGCTTTAAGGGAGGAAATCTGCCTTCCTTACCCGGTCTGGCCTACGTGTGGTTCTAGACTCAGCAACATGGTTGATTCTTGACTTCCCTCTGAAATGGCCGAGCGATCTACACAGTTCGAGGGCAATCAGAGATGGGCAACAAATTCTGGCCTCGCCAACGATGCCCACCTCCCATGAAAGAGTGTTGCACACATTTAAAACAATACTTGTGTGCTGCAGGACATGTATTCAAGTATGGGGCTGGATACTGCCAGCATGAGTCAGCCTCTTCCGGAGAGGAGAACATTGAACCAATTCTTCGTTGATTAAGTGTGAGCTGAAAATACCAACCCTGTGTCCACAAAGCCCACCTATGAATACCTCTGCCGAAGCAGTTAAGTTGTCCTGCGACCAAAATCACTAGAGCAGATGTTATCACCTTGCTGTTTGTAGAAATTTGCTGTGTGAAATATTTCTTGCATTATAACACTTCAAAAAATATTTGATTGGCTACGATCTTCAGGATGTCCTGGCATTGTGAAAGGCATTTCTCTTTTTTTTTCTCTCCAACCTTGTCCGCAATCTTACACTTTCATCCTTTTTTTTCTCCTTTCTATAGATGTACACTCGGTCTGTGATAGACCCCATCCCTATCCCACCCACCAAAGATGCTGCCACGTCTCCCATCTCCTCACCCTCTGAGAATAACACCACCCCTTCAAATACCCTAACCAGGAACGCTGAGAAGCAAAAGAAGAAGACCAAAATGACAGATGAAGAGATATTGGAAAAATTGAGTATGTAACCACTCAGCTTAATCTTGCTTGGTGATTGGGTGAGGAACTGAGTGGGGCACTGACCTTCTGCTGCAGGAGCTAATGGGTTCAAATCTCGCCCATACTGATGAGATAAAAGCCTCCTTTCTCTTGGTTGCTGTAAGGCTGCCATGTGGAATGTGTTAGGACAGCCTCGGCCAATTGGATATAAGCCCAAAATTTTTTTTAAAAAAGACTCTCTCAACAGTAATTTACCACTGAACTGGCAAACACGCTCAGAGAGTGCAGAGGAGGTTTACAAGGACGTTGCCAGAGCTAGAAACGTGTAGCTACGAGGAGAGATTGGGGTGATTTTCCTTGGAACAAAGAAGGCTGATGGGTGACTTGATTGAATTGTACAACGTTGAGGGGAAGAGATAGAGTGGACAGGATAAAATTGTTTCCCTTAGTGGAGAATTCTAGAACCAGAGGATATAGATTCAAGACAAGTGGCAGAAGGTGTAGAGGAGACATGAGGAAGAACTTTCTTACGCAGAGGGAATCACTGCCCGAGATGGTGGTGGAGGCAGAGACCCTAAACTCTTTTAAACAGTATCTGGATCTGCACCTTAAGTACTGTAAGCTACAGGGTTATGGGCCAGGTGAAGGAAGGTGGGATTAGAAAGGGCATCTGGGTGTCCTTGGGCTAACATGCACAAGATGGGCTGAATGGCCTCCTTCTGTGCTGTAACATTTCTATGGTTCCAAGGTCAACTGGTTTGGAAAATGGAAGTATTACTGGTGGAGTGAAGGGTGCTTTTCTAGTTTCGAGGTGAAGACATATCGCTGGGGTGGATTGAAGGGAATCTTACCCTGCACTTATTGTACAATAACACCAGTTATCTGGGGCTTCTCCACAGCAGTGTCAGGACCAGGTAAAATGTAGCAATTCACTGCTTTGTCACGGTGTATCACTATGTTGGTGTTGGTGTTGGTGCACTGCTGCGATTCTTTTCTCTCCACATTCTGTTCTGTTAGGGTTGATTCCCTGCTAGGGTACGATTACAAAGTCTCCTCGCCCAAGAGACCATCTATGTGATTGACAGGATGGTGGTTACCTGGGGGCTTTTCTTGAATATGTTCCTGGGATGTGAGTGACAGTGACCAGACTTGCATCTATTCCACATCTCCAATTTCCCTTCAGGGCCTGGATCCATTTCCTTCTGTAATTGTAATTTTTTTCAAAAAACAGTTGAGTAGCTTTCTAGGCTAATTGAGTGAACATTGAGTTACGCACATAGTATGGTCTGGAATTTAGGTTCTTAGGGTGGTGGCAGATCACCTTCCCTCAAAGAGTTTAGTAAAGTGGTTAGTGTGATTAGAACAATCCAGAAGCTTTCATTTTTTTCTTGTCAGGGGCGGCATGGTGGCACAGTGGTTAGCACTGCCGCCTCACAGCGCCAGGGACCCGGGTTCAATTCCGGCCTCCGGTAACTGTGTGGAGTTTGCACATTCTTCCCATGTCTGCATCCCCACAGTCCAAAGGTGTGCAGGTTAGGTTGATTGGCCATGATAAAATTGTCCCTTAATGTCAGGGGGAGTAGGAGGGTGAATATGTGGGGTTACCAGGATATGACCTGGGTGGGATGGGATTGTTGTCAATGCAGGCTCGATGGGCCAAATGGTGGCCTCCTGTACTGTAGATTCTGATTCTATGTAGGAAATTTATGCCTTACTAAAAGTAGTAAAGTTTATTTTATTAGTGTCACAAGTAGGCTTACATTAACACTGCAATGACGTTACTGTGAAAATCCCCTAGTCGTAGCACTCAGATGCCTGTTCGGGTACATTGAGGGAGAACTTAACCAATGCACCTAACCAGCACGTCTTTTGGACTGTGGGAAGAAACCAGAGGATCCAGAGAAAACCCACGCAGACACGGGGAGAACATGCAGACTCCATGCAGACAGTGATCCATGCCAGGAATCGAACCTGGGTCCCTGGCTCTGTGAGGCAGCAGTGCTAACCACTGTGCCACCCAATTTACTTATCGATTGGTCTACTTGCCTCGGTGAGAATTTAAATTCATTCTCAGATGCGCGTTGCTGGAACAGCAGACATTTATTACCCATTCCCTACTTTGCCCTGGGAAAATGGTATTGGGGGCCCCACTGTGATATAGCGATTCCGTCAGTACTCTTGGGTAGCGAGTTGCACGATTCTGACCCAGTGATGAAGAAGGAACAGCGATTATGTGTCCCAAGTCAGGATGGCATGACTTCAGGAGGAATTTTGAGATGATGGTGTTCCCCTGTATTTACTGCCTCTTTCCTAGCTGGTGAATATTGAATGTATGGAAGGTGCAGAAACCTTGATGAGGCAGTGGCAGCTCTGGATTGCTAGTTCCATCAAGTCCAAGCTTAATGGGGTGACCACATAATGATGACTGAGAACCATGGCAAAACTTCTCCTCTTTTTGCCCTCTACAATCAAGAACACCAGTAAAATGGAACCAAGCGCACTCCCCAGTTCCCCACTTTGCATTGGATCAGTTGACCAAAGACCCCCTCCCTCCACCACCATCACGTCCAAAGATGTGCAGGTTAGGTGGAGTGGCCATCCTAAGTTGTCCCTTAGTGACATGTGTGTTTCTAGACCTACAGCAGTGTGGGTGACTCTTGAATACAGAGTGACTTGCTGGGGTAGTTAAGACCCATCTCTACCTTCTTGAAGCAGGTTAAGAATGGGTAATAGTTGTTGGCTTGATAGGTGATGCCAATAGCCCATAAGTTACTGAAATGAGACAGGAAGGCCGGCAAATATGGGTACAGCTTTCCTCCTCTTCTAAAGACCAAGTTCATGGTTTTTTGTTCAGCCTCTTTTCCCAATCCATGCCTTGCCAAGAGCTTGGGCAGTTGACATGCTTAGATTTAATAATTGTTCCTTTTTTAAAAAAAAAAAGTTGATCTTGTTGATAAAAATATACACATTCATTAAACTTTTAACATTCTTTCCCAATCTCACAGGAAGTATAGTAACAGTGGGAGATCCGAAAAAGAAGTACTCGAGATTTGAGAAAATTGGACAGGGGTTAGTATAACGTTGTGTATTTGGTGTCGTGCTATCAATGCCTTTATGCCTTTCTGCCTGTAGATCACAGCTTGTTGTCTGTAGCTCATGGCATCATAGCAGGTTGTTTGGCACCTTGTAGTCCTGCTTACAGAAGATTGGCGAATTCGGTGAACTCGCACATTGAACCTTGTACAACAATGAGCCATTGAGATCTAGGGTTATGTTTCTAAGGTCCGGTAATGCTTAGTTACCCAGACTTGGGAATGCTTCAAGAATGTCTATGCCTGTTGCTGTCTCCCATTTCCAAGACTTCTGTTGAAATTACCTCTT